>NC_084708.1:12724410-13035064 GCF_033807575.1 Cydia pomonella
AATACGCCACGAGAATTTTTTGACCTACTTATACAACGCTGCATACAATATTTTTCCTACGAGTCAACAAAAATAAATCTTAATTTAGGTAAACAAATTACAGCAAAAGTATATAGCCAAGACGCGCGAGCATACCTTGTTACGCGCCCGGCCCGCCCCGGGCCGCGGCCGGCCGGTCAGCGACACCTCCTCGTAACTCATGAGGCCCTGGTACTTGCTACTTGCTAAATTAATTTTTTAGACAGTTTTTTCTCAATTTTGGCCACCGTAGCCTACGGAGATTAATAAGCAACGCTAAGCGGTCTTCGTAGTCTATGGGTGTTGCTATATTACGGGTGTCACATGCGTGTTTCTGACTTATGAAGTAATTATTTTTACTATGCAACCAAATGAATATTTTGTAAGTTGGCAGCAATGCACTTAGTTTAAAACTGTATTCGTTTTGGTTTTGTTAGGTTGGTAGCCATTAATCGCAGTAACGTTATAGCTTATAAAAGCACAAGAGCTTTTATGAGGAATAGACAATATAGACTTTTCTTGAAATCTTTTATGTATGTTCTTATATTCGTGTTAATGAATGCATAAATGACAGATAACAGTAGAGGAGTAGGAAATAGTATTTTATGCAACAGTTGTATAAGAAGGGTCAAAAAAGGCGTGTGGCGTGAGTTATAATATTTTTCCTACGAGTCAACAAAAATAAATCTTAATTTAGGTAAACAAAGCAAAAGTATATTAGCCAAGACGCGCGAGCATACCTTGTTACGCGCCCAGCCCGCCCCGGGCCGCGGCCGGCCGATCAGCGACACCTCGTAACTCATGAGGCCCTGGTACTTGCTACTTGCTAAATTAAATTGTTGGACAGTTTTTTTCTCAATTTTGGCCACCGTAGCCTACGGAGACTAACAAGCAACGCTAAGCGGTCTTCGTAGTTTATGGGTGTTGCTATATTACGGGTGTCACATGCGTGTTTCTGACTTATGAAGTAATTATTTTTACTATGCAACCAAATGAATATTTTGTAAGTTGGCAGCAATGCACTTAGTTTAAAACTGTATTCGTTTTGGTTTTGTTAGGTTGGTAGCCATTAATCGCAGTAACGTTATAGCGATTAAAAGCAGAAGAGCTTTTATGAGGAATAGACAATATAGACTTTTCTTGAAACCTTTTATGTATGTTCTTATATTCGTGTTAATGAATGCATAAATGACAGATAACAGTAGAGATGTAGGAAAATGTTCTAACGTTACTATTGGTAGGTATACCACTAGAGTGTTCGGACGCACTCGACTCACTTGCAAGCCGAGCTTGTGACAAACGTTTTATTTGTTTTCCTACTCCTCTACTGTTATCTGTCATTTATGCATTCATTAACACGAATATAAGAACATACATAAAAGATTTCAAGAAAAGTCTATATTGTCTATTCCTCATAAAAGCTCTTGTGCTTTTATAAGCTATTGTTACTGCGATTAATGGCTACCAACCTAACAAAACCAAAACGAATACAGTTTTAAACTAAGTGCATTGATGCCAACTTACAAAATATTCATTTGGTTGCATAGTAAAAATAATTACTTCATAAGTCAGAAACACGCATGTGACACCCGTAATATAGCAACGCCCATAGACTACGAAGACCGCTTAGCGTTGCTTGTTAGTCTCCGTAGGCTACGGTGGCCAAAATTGAGAAAAAACTGTCCAAAATAGTACATTACGATACAAGTGCGAAAAATAGGAAATTACCTATTCGCACATGTATCGTACAACGTTTTACAGTACATATGGCCCTTTAAATGTTCGACACAGTAACGTAATATGCTACTTTTCGCACTAGTGCTATAAAGTAGCCCCATATGTACTGTAAAATTAATTTAGCAAGTAGCAAGTACCAGGGCCTCATGAGTTACGAGGAGGTGTCGCCGACCGGCCGGCCGCGGCCCGGGGCGGGCCGGGCGCGTAACAAGGTATGCTCGCGCGTCTTGGCTATATACTTTTGCTGTAATTTGTTTACCTAAATTAAGATTTATTTTTGTTGACTCGTAGGAAAAATATTGTATGCAACGTTGTATAAGTAGGTCAAAAAATTCTCGTGGCGTAGTCCTTTACAATGTTCGCCTACGCCTTCGGCTCCGGCTCACATTGTAACTCACGCCACTCGCCTTTTTTGACCCTTCTTATACAACTGTTGCATAAAATACTATTTCCTACTCCTCTACTGTTATCTGTCATTTATGCATTCATTAACACGAATATAACAATAGAGAAGGTAGAAAAGTATAGGTATTTGGGCTGCTGGCTGAACGAGGACTGGGACATGGAGCAGGAAATACGTGTCAGGGTAGAGATTGCGCGAAACGCCTTTATAAAAATGCAGTCTATATACACTAATAAGGATATCAACCTAAGACTTCGTTGGAGACTTGTAAAGTGCTATGTACTATCAGTGCTTTTCTACGGCTGCGAAACTTGGACTCTGAATAAAGCGATGGAAGAGAAAATAGACGCATTCGAAATGTGGCTATATAGGCGCATGCTAAAAATATCCTGGACCGATAGAGTTACGAATGTGGAAGTACTAAAAATAATGGAGAAAAAGTTGGAGGTTTTGGTTACGGTGAAAAAAAGGAAAATATCTTATTTTGGACATATATACAAAAATGACAAATATAATATACTACAACTAATATTGGAAGGAAAAATTGATGGCAAGAGGGGAAGGGGAAGAAGGAGGTTCATCTGGCTTGACAATATTAAGAAATGGACGAACGTGAATAACGCAGCCATACTGGCAAGAATGGCCAAGAGCAGAAGCGAGATGGCAAAGGTGGTCGCCGACGTCCGTTAGGGCATGGCAAATAAAGAAGAAGAACACGAATATAAGAACATACATTAAAGGTTTCAAGAAAAGTCTATATTGTCTATTCCTCATAACAGCTCTTGTGCTTTTAATCGCTATAACGTTACTGCGATTAATGGCTACCAACCTAACAAAATCAAAACGAATACAGTTTTAAACTAAGTGCATTGCTGCCAACTTACAAAATATTCATTTGGTTGCATAGTAAAAACAATCACTTCATAAGTCAGAAACACGCAAGTGACACCCGTAATATAGCAACACCCATAGACTATGAAGACCGCTTAGCGTTGCTTGTTAGTCACCGTGCCCAAAATCGAGAAAAAACTATCCAAAAATTTAATTTAACAAGTAGCAAGTACCAGGGCCTCATGAGTTACGAGAAGGTGTCGCTGACCGGCCGGCCGCGGCCCGGGGCGGGCCGGGCGCGTAACAAGGTATGCTCGCGCGTCTTGGCTATATACTTTTGCTTTGTTTGCCTAAATTAAGATTTATTTTTGTTGACTCGTAGGAAAAGTATTGTATACAACGTTGTATAAGTAGGTCAAAAAATGCTCGTGGCGTATTCCTTTAAAATGTTCGCCTACGCCTTCGGCTCCGGCTCGCATTGTAACTCACGCCACTCGCCTTTTTTGACCCTTATTATACAACTGTTGCATAAAATACTATTATCTACACACATATGATAAACCTTCTATGGTGCCTTAAAAATCCGTAAATAATGGGCAACATTACGAAGAAATTTGTTGTAACATAAACTGTTATGTTACAACAAATTTCTTATCTGTAAAAATGTTGTAATTGCTTCATTACTACATCAAAATCGATTTGGTATTGACATTCAAATTTCGAACATCTCAAAAAAAAAAGGAATTCGATTAGACCTCTATTCTAATATCAGTCGAGATGCCTTTTTGTTCGACATGAAATGTAAATTGCATACAATTTTGACAAATCTTACAATTTAGTTTGTATCGAACGATACGGAAATAAGCCCCCCCCCCCCCCCAACTCTAGTTTGTCTCTGAATTAAAAAACTACGAGTTCGTGACATGCGTGAAAAAAGTTATCATTTACCGCCATTTGTCGTACTTACAGTTTATCTCTTAATTAATTTTAAGTATACAATGAGTTTGTTTAGTTGTTTTTTAAAGTAACTTTAGCAAAAGTTTCGTTAAAAATGAGCGATAAACATATTTCCGAAACGCTGCCACATATCCGCGTGTTCCGCCAAAAGAGCAACGATGCCTCAATGTTGGCTATAATGTGGGTTAGTGAATATATCATAGAAAGTTTATAATATGTGTGTAGATAAAATAGTGCATGTAACTCTACATAATTAGGCATTAAAACACTCATGTGGTCCTTTTAAACCCACACTTGTGTTTTAATGCCTTTCATTATGTAGCAGTCACATAACCTGCTATTATTAATTATAATTAAATGTTAAAATTACAATTTAACAAATCTCTACTAAACTGTATTAAGTTTGACTGTAGAGTCAAGTATCAATCTCTTTTTATACGTATTTCTATTATTATATTATGTAATGTACAGTAATTACTGTAATTAGTCTAAGAGTTACATGAAAATAAAGTTTGCGTAAGTAGTGTAGGTATATCCAAAATGCTCTATAGGGAAGAGAATCGCTTATAGAGCATCCAAGAGATATCTTATTAAACGTATCATATAAGAAATAGTCGTAAATATAATTTAATACTTCAGGATACAAACATTTCGTGCAATTGTATTTACCAACAGGTCTTTAACACAAACCCCCTCAAGAACAAATTGTCACGCAAAGCAGCTCGGTCTGTGAACATGCTTAGCACAAGACAAGGCAAAACCATGTTCACATGCGTGAAGGCGTAAATTTCCACGCTCGCCTCCAAGCTCGTTCTGTGTGGAACGCGCCTGATATGAATGTGCATAAAGACGGTTTTTTTTAATATAAAGAAAACTTTTTAAAACTTCAGTGACAGTCAGGATGGCGGGTGTACCTAAATCAAAATAAACAATATTACATTACGATACAAGTGCGAAAAATAGGAAATTCGAAACGAGTGGCGATAAATTAAAACACGACCGAAGGGAGTGTTTTAAATCGACACGAGTTGCGAATTACCTATTCGCACATGTATCGTACAACGTTTTACAGTACATATGGCCCTTTAAATGTTCGACACAGTAACATAATATGCTACTTCTCGCACTAGTGCTATAAAGTAGCCCCATATGTACTGTAAAAACTGTTTTATAGCTCGATAGCTCTTATAGCCACCTCTGAGGTGAATCATCTTTATTTTTCTAAGTTTCTTTGAATTGTTGGGATAAATCGTGATTAGACCGTCCTAAATTTTGTATGAGTAACCTAGGAACTTTTTTCCCCAAAATCTTGTTATTTGTCCCAGACCTCTTAATTAGTTTGTATTTTCCTGTCCGCTGATAGTCTCCTTGTAACGTTTTATGACCCTACGAATACTAGCTTTCAGCATCTTAAGCGACTTGGACTGTCTTTGTCCGGGATCGATAAGAATTTTCGAAGTATTTGTGCACGATCAATTTCCTGTTCTCAATCTTCATGGTCGAAAACTTTAAAATGCATAAAGCTAGAGAAATAATATTTTCACCATTAATACTTTGAAGATTGAACTGTAATTGTCAATGTTTTTCCCGCCATGGAATTATTATTTTTTAAACATTGCTAATTATGTGCCAATTCTATATGAACAGAACCCGTACTTTTCATGCCATTGACAGAAAAATGACGTCACGCTACATAGAGTATGATTCCAATTAATATTTTCGTAGTAATTAATCATTTATCAACCTCTTTACGTAAGTTATACTTGACAATGAGTACAGAAACTTCTAACTGACTTTCATGTTATTGTCACTCAAATAAATAATAGATTATTAATTTATTAAATATTACATATTTTTGAATTTTAACAGCGTAACAAGCTTTTATTCTCGTAACAAGTATTTATTTTGATACCCGTCAATAAGTAAGTTATCTAAATTTGTAGTATTGTAAAACAACTTCCTGTATGTTAAATTACGTCATTTTTGCGTCAACGGCATGAAAAGTACGGGCCCTGTATATGAACTAAGCTTTATGCACTTTTCTGGCTTGAGACCATTGTAATTGTTGTAAATATTCGGTTACCTGCAAGCTGCAGGCACCATTTAGTACAGCAAAATATATACTGACTCCACCGTGAATCTATATATTGCAGATTGGTACATTTGTCAGGAAACACATGCATATACCGGGTGTGGCCTGTAACACAAGAAAAAAATTAAACTGTAGGCTGTACTCCTCAAACTAAACAACATTTGCTCAGCAACTTTGAAAAATAAATTGTATATTTATTTTTAGAACGTTTTAAAGTTTATTTTAAGACGCAATGTATTGCGAATTTTGCTATGTTTAAAGCGTGACAAGCAACGTCAATTACACTGATGACAGTGTACATTGAATATAATATATAAATATTAATTTTGTATGAAAAATAGAAAGTCTAAACACTTCATCATTTTTAAAAGTCGCTGAACAAATGTTGGTTAGTTTGAGAAGTACAGCCTACATTTAATTTTTTTACTCGTGTTACAGGCCACACCCGATATATGTTCATATACGAAAAAAGCACTCGCACCAAAACATATTAGCACTCCCTCAATCGAAGTTTTCTATTTATAGAAACAAATATTTCTATTTATAGAAAGTGTTTTTATATTTTTTTTATTTTAATTTGTTTACTGTTTTATTTTATTCGGATACGTAGTTATTATTATTATTGTTGTTATTATGTTGTGACGATCTTTTTGTGAATGCATTTTATTTTGACATGTAAAATATAATGTACATTTCCAATAAGAAATATATGAATCTAATCTAATCTATTTAAACATCTATAAACAAATTCCATACTACAGATAAATTCAAATATATTACTTATTATATTCAACTTATTTGCCATTTTTTTTTCTTCAGTCTACTTTACACTAACTTCTACCCCGTATCCCATAAATTTCCAGGTATCAATAACAATATGCCGCAGGGGGATAGTTTTATTTTATTTTAAGTCTAGTTTTATTTATTTTTAGATCTAGGTTTTTAAGTTTTGTAGTTTAGTTTTTAGTATATTTACCAAATTAAATACGACGTATTGATTGAATTTATAAGTTAAAAAAAAAAAAAAAAAAAAAAAAAAAAAAAAAAAAAAAAAAAAAAAAAAAAAAAAAAAAAAAAAATGTCATAAATAATTATTAAGAATCAGAAATTAGAGTTAAGTAAAAAAACATCGACATAGACAATGCTTATCAGAAATATTTTGAAAGTATAGTTTAAAAATATGTTTTTCTGCACACTTTAAACTTATAGCCAGTTCCAAGAAACATGGTTTTATGCAAACTCGATCAACTAACACTAATCTTATAAGCTACACGGAATATCTTAGCTTTGCATTTAATATCCGTACCCAAATAAACTCTATTTAACACAGATTTTGCAAAGTATTTGATAATGTAGATCACAAAATTCTTTACACTAAAGCCGAACACATTGGATCGCACGGATCACTTATTAGATGGCTAAAATGTTACCTCCAAAATCGCTCACAACTCGTTAACGTCCGCAGCTATTAGTTTCTTCCATTCTTGGCTAGTTCTAGTGTACCACAGGGATCCAATCTAGGCCCTCTTTTGTTTCTTATATTTTGTCAATGTTTTATTTTAGATACATTAGCATACGCCGATGATCTAAAATATTTGCTATGCCCATTGACATATGTATATATAAGGACGGGCCTTACGGGCAGTAAGAATGGTGCTAGTACAGTGGTGTCACTCACGAATTCGAGCTAATCATGCAGTCCGTAAGGCCCGTCCATAGACACGTATGTCAATGGCCATGCCCTACCAGGGTATCAGCACCTCTTACTTTGCAAATACCATGTGAAATCTAATGTACATGTTTTTTTTTTATTTATTTAGAAAACAAACAGCCTTGCAGCAAACATGCAAATAAAAAATACTAAATAATAAAAGAAGAGAAAATACCCATTAGGAAATACTTACTTCTATGGTTGTGAAGACAATTTTTTCTATAGAAGAAAAATATTGCTCCCATAATAATTGAGTTTGCTGTCGCAGTGCGAGGATGCGCTCGGGCGACACCGTCCGCACCAGTTCCGGCACCTACCAGCAGAAATACACAAAAGTATTGGTTGGTGTAAAATACAATTTTATTTGTTATTTGTAAAGCATGCAAGCAGTTGCAATAACTGATAATGCCTGTATCCTAACCAGTGTCATCTGAACAAAGTTATCAGTCGAAAACTAAACTGTCGCGACGGACATGTCGTGAGACATACTAACATTTAACGTCGTGAACGCTGCTGGAACTAGCAGTGCTTGAGAAAGGAGACCTAGGCTCTCTAAAACACGTGAGTGTAAAATTAGTTTAAAATTTTCAGTGTTGAGTAGAATTTAATATAAATAAATAAAATCATTGCTACGCGGAAAGAATTAGCCGTCAATCCTCAGCCTACCTACCATTCTTCGGCGGAGGACTTATGGCTCACTTTATTAGTTAATAATGGAACGATTAAGCTACATTTATGTGTTGTTTACTTATGCAAACAAGGGCAGGGCTATTCTTTTTCTAGTCAGCTTTCTAACTTTCTTGATAAACTTGGGGAAGTAATAACTAATAATCCTGAAGATAAATTCCTAATTATAGGTGATTTTAATCTAAGTAGCACTGTGTGGACGTCAAGTAACCGACATTTGTTGCCATCTAATTATACTTCCATAGATGAGTGCAATTTGATCGATGAGCTAAATTATCTTGATTTGTACCAGTATAACGGAGTGTCTAACATATATGGTAAGATATTGGATCTTGTGTTATGTAATGACGTAGTGACTGTGTGTGAGTGCCAGAACTCGCTTGTACCCATAGACCCTTATCACAAGGCATTAAGCATTTATTTAACATTCGTTTCTTGTACATCTCTAAAATCCGCACCTGTCATGAAATACTTTTATAACAAACCCAATTATGATTTAATTAATCTAGACCTTTTAGAGACAGACTGGGAGGTCTAGGTTCTCTAGCCGTACTTTTGACCAGTGTATTGATTATTTTTATTCTAAATTTAAAGAGTTAAGAGAAAGGTATGTCCCTCATAAGTTGATTTCCAAAAGCTCGTACCCAGTTTAGTATTCATCCTCGCTAAAAAAAGCCATCAAAGAAAAACATAAGTATCATCGTAGATTTAAGTTATATGGTAACAAGTGTGATTTGCTATCCTTTGAGTGTCAGAGGGAAAGAGTTAGGCGTATGGAAAAACGATGTTTCTTAAATTATATTGAAACGATTGAAAATAATATGAGTAAAAATCCAAAGCTATTTTGGTCTTTTATAAAATCTCGTTCTTTGGAATACCAAGTTGTATGCGTTATGGTGGTGTTACTATGAATTCAGGGATTGATATTTGCAATGCGTTTTCTGATTATTTTAAAGCGAAGCAAGAGATCCGCATGGTTGTAGCAACGTTAATAAATATACCGACTCGGCTAGTGATATAGCCAGTATCTCTGTTGATGGTGACTTGGTTACCCAACTGCTGCTAAGCCTTGATCCTAATAAATCAGCTGGCCCTGATCAGGTGCCAGCCTTGTTTTACATAAACTGCACCAAAGCATTAACCAAACCCATTTCACTACTGTTCCATCGGTCATTCGCGGAATGTACCTTTCCCGCGATCTGGAAATCGGCTTTCATAACTCCAGTTTTCAAAAAAGGTTCAAAAACAGATGTTTCGAATTATAGACTGATTTCTAAATTATGTATTTTGGCCAAGGTATTAGAAAGAATAGTACACATGCAGATTTCGTCAGCATTAAGAAATTGTATAGATAACACTCAACATGGTTTCATACAACGTAGGTTCACTCTGAGTCGATGGACAATGGTCATCAGGTGGATGTTATCTATACAGATTACAGTAAAGCTTTCGATCGTATTGACCATGATATTCTATTATCTAACCTTTACTTGATTGGTATTAGAGGGGATCTCTTAAGATGGTTTAAGTCGTACATAAAAAATCGGTGCCAGTCGGTGGTGATTAATAATTATATGTCGAGCTGGGTATCTATACCAAGTGGAGTCCCCCAAGGGTCTTTATTGGGCCCACTTCTATTTAACATCTTTGTTAACCACATAAGTAGCTGCTTCCAGTTCTCTAAGTTACTCAGCTTTGCTAACGACATGAAAATTTTTGCTAAAATTAGCTCACCGGCTGATGCATGTGCACTACAATCTGATCTAAGAAGGCTGGATACCTATTGTATTATATACAAATTAGATTTGAACCCCACTAAATGTTTTACAGTAACCTTCTCTCGTAAATTAAATAACATTTGTACCCCATATTCACTAAAAAGTAACGTTCTTCAGCGAGTAGGAAGCATGAGCGATTTAGATATTATTCATGACTCCAAACTTATTTTTAGTGAGCACATTGTTAATATAGTAGGTAAAGCTTCCAGGTCACTTGGTTTTGTAATGCGTAGTTCAGTTTGTTTTACCCGTCTTAAAACTCTGAAAATCTTGTATTGCGTTAACATGAGAAGCAAACTAGAATACGCATCTCAAATATGGAATCCTCAGTATCAAATTTATGTTGATAGGGTTGAGAGATTACAGTCAAAATTTATAAAATTTCTTTGTTATAAAATACGAGTCAACTATAGTTCTATCGACTATCTCAAGCTGTGCAAGAAACATCATTTGATCCCACTTGTTAAGCGCCGTGAAATTGCAGACATAGTGTACTTAGTCAATATTATTAAAGGTAATGTAGGTTGTCCAAATTTGCTTAATAAGATCTCTTTTAATATTCCGTCAAGGAGGCTAAAGCATTTTCGTCCCATTAGTAATTACCAAGCTACTACTAGGTATAGGAAAAACAGTTTCATATGCAGGGCAGGCATGAGTTTAAATAAAGTTTCTATAAATTGTGATATCGACATATATAAAGATAGCATAGCAGTAATAAAAAAAAAATTAATTAGACACTTCATGCGTGACAATAATTCTGGCGCAGGACAGGGCTCGGTGCATTATTGAATATGTACAGGATTTAACTACTTTTTTCTTTTTAGGGTTCCGTAGTCAACTAGGAACCCTTATAGTTTCGCCATGTCTGTCTGTCTGTCCGAGGCTTTGCTCCGTGATCGTTAGTGCTAGAAAGCTGAAATTCGGCATGGATATATAAATCAAGCAAGCCGACAAAGTCGTACAATAAAATCTAAAAATTTAATTTTTTTGAGGGTACCTCCCCTACACGTAAAGTGGGGATGAATTTTTTTTTTTTGCTTCAACCCTACAGTGTGGGGTATCGTTGGAAAGGGCTTTCAAAACTAATAGAGGTCTTCAACAAACATTTTTTGATAAAGTGAATATATTCCGAGATAATCGCTCCGAAAGAAAAAAAAATGTGTCCCCCCCCCCTCTAACTTTTGAACCATAGGTCAAAAAAATATGAAAAAAATCGTGGAAGTAAAGCTTAAGAAAGACTTTAAATGAAAACTATAGCGGACATGATCAGTTTAGCTGTTTTTGAGTTATCGCAAAAAGTTTCCCCTTCATAGTAAAAAGACTTTAATTAGGTACTGATTATGCAAATTTGCCTACTCGTATTTGTTTAACTCGCGTTTCATCCCTTGTTTAACAATTTACTATACTTTAAGCTCCAGTTTAGCTTATTGTGACAGAAGAGTAACTACGGAACCCTACACTGAGCATGGCCCGACATGCTCTTGGCCGAGTTTTTTTAATTTATTTTTGTAAAAATGAATCATACGAGTATATATATAGATCTGTTCTTATGCTGTAGGAAGTTGTATGTGTAAATTAAGATGGGCAAAAACTTTTTATAACTTATTTTATTTCTGGAAGCTAGAGACCCTGCAATTGGCTCTGTAATTCTATTGGAAGTTCTAGATATATATATATAGCGCTGTTGGTTTTCCATATACTAAATATATATATATTTATATTTCGGGGATCTCGGAAACGGCTTTACCGATTTCGATGAAATTTTCTATATGGAGGTTTTCGGGGGCAAAAAATCGATCTAGCTAGGTCTTATCTCCGGGAAAACGCGCATTTCTGAGTTTTTATGTGTTTTCCGAGCAAAGCTCGGTTTCCCAGATATATATGTTGTTGTCTAAGGATCTACAACACAAGCCTTATTGAGTTCTCGTTAATGTCAAGGGTGCATCCCTGAGCTTAAATTAAGTAACTTGCTCAAACACCCCTGTATTCTAATTAACTACATTTCAGAAATACTCAATAATTTATTATTATCCGATAAGGCCCTTACGAGCGTGTACACTTGTCTTAGGGCCTGTTTACATATTGAGTAGTGTTTGGTACGAGTTTATACATTTGCTACTAAATGTAAGCACAGAATAAATAATAGTACTACCGTACAGAAAGGAAACTTCCTACAAAGCCGAAGTTTGACAGTGATTCAGGCCCGAATCATGTTGTCCCTTTCTATTGTACGGAACCATCCCTTTCGGCTATTTAGGGTTGTCAAAATTCATGATATGTCACAGTTTTTATCTGTATCGGACTGTTTTGCTTTTTTTTGATATTTTAGTTTTTTCAGCGCTAGAGCACTTGAAACATCGCAAAAACGGCCTAATTGACTAGGCCGCGAAGATAAGTATGTTATACAAAACTGATATACATTAGCCCAAAAAGCAAAGGAGTCCGACATAGATAATTTTATTAGGTACCATTTAAGATTTCAAAACTCCGTGATTGGTTATGTTTTGGAGCAGGGAACAGTCGAGTACGAAACCTTAATGTTTGAGATTACGCACGATGTTTCACCGAAACTGCAGTCCTTATCGCACTATTTTTAGGAGCCGCTCGGCGACGGATATTTTCACCTAAAATTCGGAAATCTGAGAAGGGCCTCAACTCTCCTATTCTCTTAAGGCTGCACCCGACGCCAACGGCCTCGCGCGTTTGGGCGAGAGAGACTCATACCCCTCACCGCTCCACTGGCTGCAAAAGATCGAGTGGGCAGAAGTATACGTATACGTATGAAGATTTTTTTTCTCCACTTATTTAAATTAAAATAGATTTTCAGACAAACCATATCATTTCTCATATTTTCTAGATTGTTATATATTTTTTTCCTCAGCTCAGCTCAGAAAGTGCCATATTTAATATAAATAAAAACCGGCCAAGAGCATGTCGGGCCACGCTCAGTGTAGGGTTCCGTAGTTACTCTTCCGTCACAATAAACTAAACTGGATTAAACAGCGATTGATAATAAACATAGATGTCGAACTAGCTCTGAAAAATGACCCCACACACATTGTGCCGAAGCGGGCGGGGCGTCAATTTTGTGCCGCGGAGCTATTTAGTTCGCAAATGGCGGCCCGTTGTGACAGTCATAGTAAGACGTATTCAAATTATATCTTTAACGAAAGAATTATGCCTTATTGTGCGGATAAATGATGTGCTAATCGTTCCAACAAACACTGGAAAAAATATGGGATTACTTTTCACGTATAGTTTAGCTAGGATCATATTAATTTGATTTCTCTTGATCACAACCGGCTTTATATGGGGATGATGTTATGCATTTTAAACAACCATTGATATTAAGAAACTTTCATTTTTAATTTGTTCAGGTTGTTATTTTAATAATTTAAATTTATGATAGTAAATACGAGTCGCCGTTGTAGGTGGAGGCTTTTTATGTGTACTTTCTTACTAAGTCCCGGTATCTGGCTGCTATTTATAACTTTTCGTTAAGTTCGCGGACGGCTGGACCGATTTGGCTAATTTTGGTATTGGAATATTTCTAGGTCCAGGGAAGGTTTGAACGGTGAAAAATTATGGAAAGAATACGAGGAAAATAGTAAAAACAATAATGCTATTTTTCTCAAACTTTTAATGAAATGTTGACATGACTTACTTCAAATTAGGTCCGGAAATACTACATATCAGGTGCGATGAGTGAAGATGATATGTAAAGGAATTTCATACAGCCTTATACACCTAGGCCTGTAAGGCAAACTTCTTTTGTTTTTAAACGTCAAATTATGGCATTCAACAAAAAAAAACCTATAAGCAAAATTCTGCCATTAAATTTTTTGTTCTTTTTTTGTCTTTTTTGTGTTTTTTTTTCTTTTTTGTGTTTTTTTTTCTTTTTTGTGTTTGTTAAGTATTGTTTCGGGGGTTCAAAGGGGAACAAAAATTTCATTATTTTTGCGCCACGACGTACGGTTTAGGAGATACAGCCCCATAAAGTTTTTTTTTTCAGTCATGCAGAAATCTTTATAGGGCTGTATCTCCTAAACCGTGCGTCGTAGCGTAAAAATAATCAAATTTTGGTTCCCCTTGAAATGACCCGAAAGTAATAATAACAATCATCATCGTCATCCTATTTTTTTTTAATTATTTCATTGCAAGTTTGAGAAAAGCACTATACAAATCTCGGCGAGAAACGGGGGGGGGGGGGGGGGGGGGTTGCCGGCCGCATATCCCTATCCGACCTCGCGACGCTCGGCCGTCTATATCTACTTGGCCTGCAACCCTTCGTTTCCCGTCCTCTATAGTAATGTACTATTCCCATACAAACTGTCTGTTTCTATGTTCAATACGAATTTCTGCATGTTTGCTCTTATTAAGATGAAAATCGATATCCGAGGATCCTAGAGGACCTTTACAATGAATACGAGGTCAAATTTTTTTATTATTTTGATCTCAAATTCGTAAATAAAAGGCCTCTCGGATCCTCAGATATCGGTTTTCATCTTGATCAGAGTAAAATCCAAAATTCCAATTTACATTAATTTACATATGACATATTTCTGTGCCACCTAACTAAACGTCGCAGGTGCCCTATAAGATGAACGACACAATGTATTAATTGGTTCGAAGGCTTAATTGCCTTTAAACACGTGCAATAAACGAACAAATAATAAGCCTTTAAAATAAATTATAATAAATTATCATACAAAAATATTGCATTTAAAACTAGTCTACATATATTGCATGAAACCGTCTACCTAGAGCTGCGCTACAGCCAATCACAGCGCCTCATTTTATAATAGACCAATCGTAGTTCGGGTGGTTTAAATTGGCTAATCATGGTCAAATGAAGTTTCGTCGAAGAAAACAAGACCTGAACTTTGACGAGTTGCAATTGGTCCGTTATTATTATTGCGTGTTTTAATAGTGGGGCCACTTTTACGCTGATATTTTGTTTGACTTTAGTCTTCTATGTTTTTTTCGTTCGCTGGGATTAAAGTATAGTAAATTGTTAACCAAGGGATGAAACGGTACCTTTCACCCGAGTTAAACAAATAGGCAAATTTGCATAATCAGTACCTAATTAAAGTAAGTCTTTTTACTATGAAGGGAAAACTTTTTGCGATAACTCAAAAACAGCTAAACTGATCATGTCCGCTATAGTTTTCATTTAATGTCTTTCTTAAGCTCTACTTTCACGATTTTTTTCACATTTTTTGGACCTATGGTTCAAAAGTTAGAGGGGGGGAGACACAATTTTTTTTTCTTTCGGAGCGATTATCTCCGAATATATTCACTTTATCAAAAAATGTTTCTTGAAAACCCCTATTAGTTTTGAAAGACCTTTCCAACGATCACCCACACTCTAGGGTTGAAGCGAAAAAAAAATTTCACCCCCACTTTACGTGTAGGGGAGGTACCCTAAAATAAATTATTTTTTTAGATTTTATTGTACGACTTTGTCGGTTTTATTGATTTATATATCTATGCCAAATTTCAGCTTTCTAACACTAACGACCACGGAGCAAAGCCTCGGACAGACAGACAGACAGACAGACAGACAGACGGACATGGCGAAACTATTAGGGTTCCTAGTTGACTACGGAACCCTAAAAATGGGTAACTCAGTTCTACCAACTGGAGTAACTCAGTTTTACGGTATTTTGCAGGAGACGGAGTCTTAAATTAAGGGTTGTACCGAAAAAAAACTGTCAACTACAAATGAAAAAAACTGTTGCGATTGAGAACAATCTAAGGGTTTTAGAATAACTACAATAAAAAGCGACTTTTAATTTAGATAATTGTCAGTTTTTTTATTTATAATTTTTCTGTAGGAAGATAGGCAGCTTCTTCCTAGCGCATTCAGTGGCAGCCTTTTACGGACCCGTTTTTCATATTTGCCTGCATCAGCCCATCATCTACTAGAATTGTTAATGTTTTTTAGCTGTTTCATTCTTCTCTTTTAATACACTTTGGATTTGAGCCCAATAATAGTTGAGAGAACGGCACTACAGGACGTTTGGAGCTCTTAGTCTATTCTATGTCAACTGCCAAATGCGATTTTTGTACAAAGGAAATTGTATGATTTTCGACTTGGCCTAGAATTAAGTAACACACATTTTCTGTAACTTTGGCTATTCTAACCTTCGTACGAAGAACTGAACTGACTTTCATCGTAGTTCGTTGCACTTTAGCCGCATATCTACCCCAGTTTTTACGATAATTATGACAGGTATGCTTCGTTTTCGCAAATTCTGTTAGCAATCTTTGTGATGGACCCAGGGTCACTTGTTCCTGGAGATCTACCGCTTCGAAGCCTCTATTCAAGAGACAACATACTAAATTAGTTATTTATTATGAAATGCACGAAACTTCGAGGTAATTTTAAGTGTTTCGAAATCAGGCATGTGGGATGTTGCAAATTTTCTTGCTATTTGGAAAAGACCAATTTTCAGTGATCTCTTCTAAAGCCGGTATAAAATCGAACAGCGTAAAACCAGAATTATTTATATTGGAATATATAACATAATTATAAGACTTTTTATCGCGGTAAGAAAGCCGTAGTCATCTTGCTTAGAAACAAAATTACAGCGACTTGAAATTTAGTTTTTTTTCGGTACAGGCCTTAATTCGACACTGAGCCCATACTATATACTCTGGGAATTTGTTCCACGCTTTCACCATTATTGTAGGACCTGCGAGATACCAGCTTATACTGATTACCTCTTAGGCGGTTGTTAATATTTTGAGTGGAGTTCCTCCTACTTTTGTTTTTCTAGCTATCAATTCATCAAAAACCTAGGATTTGCAATGCAATCTTGTCATCCAGGGTCTCAGTGAATGTTTCCACTTTATATTACCTGCAGAAGTAGGCGCTCGTCGGCCCAGATGACGGCGCGGCGCCAGTCGATGCGCTCGTCGAACGGTAACCGCCAGCCGTTGCTCAGCAGCACCGGCACGCAGCCCGCCGCCAGAGACTCCAGGAAGCGATACGAGCCTAGACGTCTCCCGCGAGCTACCAGGCAGAATGTGGAATTTGCTAACAGTTGCTCATAATCAAATCTGAAAGTTCAGAGTTCATGAATTCATTGGGATGACAAACTGGTAATACCTAATAACTAATCTATATATTTAGTTTTGCAAACTATGTTAGTAACAATAAATATCTAAACTATTAAAATTACAATAGTTCACCGTTACTGGGCTTGTGAAGATGTGAAGTACACAACATGTACGGACAGTCCAGTCAATCCTGTCCGCAATCATGCTTAGGCTGGTGTTGGGTTTGGGTTTAGCGCGCACGCCCCATACTAGCGAAATAATCTATATATATAAATGCACGTGTCCTGACTGATTGACTAATCAACGCAGAGTCGAAACTACAAATGCTAGAAAATTGAAATTTACATACTAGTTTCCATTTATAAAGTGTACAAGAGCTAAGAAGCGATCTTGAGAAATTCAACCCCTAAGGGGGTTAAAAAGGGGATGAAAGTTTGTATGTGGTTCAAGTTTTATTTTAAGCTAGGAACTTGACACTTTTTTTTTTAATTTTTAATTTATTGAGAAACAAACAGTCTTAAAATAAACATATGAGCAACTTAGCTAATAGCAATGGATTGATTTCGTTATAGACCTATAGTTTCCTAATTTTAAATTATTCGATGTACAATTGAAAAAATAATAATAGTGTAAACTTATAGCGTACATAACAAAAGCGTAAATGTATATAAAATATATATATATATATATATATGTAGAAAACTGAGAAAATACTTATGAAAATACTTAAATCACAGGTACCTATTATCAGGTTGCTGCAACTTTTAACCGTTATTTTAGAAATATTCTTTTCTGCTCTTTTAAAGAGGCCTAATGAATGTAAAATACCTTTTTACACTTTGTAAAAAGGTATTTTATTTAAACAGAAGAAAACTAATTTCAGCGTTTTTGAAAAGTCATCCTCTAAGGTGGTGAAAAAGGGGTTGAAAGATTGTATGGAGGTCAAAAAATTTTTTAGAGTGCGGGACTTGAAACTTTGTATACCTACTCGTATGTGCATATTATTAGAATAACACAAAAAAAAATTGCGTTTTTAAAACTTCTCCTAAAAGGCTCCATTACAAATGCTTTAAAACTTTGTAGAAAAACATAATGTAAGATTAAAAAAAGTTATTTTAACGTTCTTGATAATTGAACCCCTAAGGGGGTTAAAAAGGAGATAGAAGTTTATATGCGGTACAACTTTTCTTTTAATCTAGGAACTTGAAACTTGGTAAACGGGCATTACCTCTATATTCAAATAGACGAAAACTGATACATATCACCTTTTTTGAAAATTCATTCCCTAAGTTAGTGAAATAAGGGTTGAAAGTTTGCACCGGGAATGAATTTTTTTGTAAATAGTGATCTTGAAATGTCGTAAATAGACAATAATAGGAAACAAGAAAAGTGATCTTAGCGTTTTTAGAAATTAATTCCCCAAGGGAGTTAAAATGGCGTTAGTTTAAATTTTGTATTAATCCCCTAAATTGGTGAAAAAAAGAGTTTAAAGTTTGCATTCGATTGGAATAGTGGACTTGAAAATCTTCTTAAGGGATTGAGAGGAATTATATTGAGAACAATTTTTTTCCCTTAGGGGCTTGAAACTTCATAGGTTGTGTTGTGTCAGACAAATCTCATGCATTGTATAATTATTAACAAGTGATTAACCATCCCTACTGCTACCTTTTGCTGCATAATGTTCTATGCTCATGTATATAACCACTGATATACAAATCCACGCATATGAAGTCGGGAGCTACAGCTAGTAAGTAATATAGTTGAAATTTTCTGAGTAGATTTTTTAGGCTTAAACCTTTTTAATTTATTTAATGCAAATAAGAATACAGTAGTACTCACTTATCTGCCAAACTGCAGAGCAGTTTGTTGGCAGAAAACAAAATCTACCCTCCAACATACTAGTATTGTAAATATTAGGTAATAGTTTTAGCTTTCTCTTCATCCTTCAAAGCCTCAAAAGCATTTGTTTCGTTTATGCATGAGTAATCAGCTCCAGCTCCCGTCTTCAACAGAAGTCTAAAGCAACAATGTCTCTTAAACTGCAACTATCCTTATAGTATTAAGGTTCAAATTTAACAGCTCTTTTGGAAATTCCATGTTTGGGTGATGTACAATGATTAACCACCCGCATCCAAGTAATTTTTTTTTTTGGAGATAACAAAATGTGAACCAGAAGAATAGGATAGTAAGATTGCTTTTTAAAGGGGCTTGTTCCTGTTCACTTATCATGGGCTCATTAGCAGTAGCAGTAGCAGTCACCCTAGAAAATTCTAACTATAGATACAAAAGTAAGTAAACTTACTTATCATATTCTCTATTATCTTCATCACACCGTTCATCCCTTAAGTGTTTCCATGACTTCCCATGTCGGCAAGTTGTAACCAAAACCATGTTATTACCATCATGTAGATGCCACAAGGAATTTCTTGTTTCACTGCCTATTCCTAACAATGTCTCTTAAACTGCAACTATCCTTATAGTATTAAGGTTCAAATTTAACAGCTCTTTTGGAAATTCCATGTTTGGGTGATGTACAATGATTAACCACCCGCATCCAAGTAATTTTTTTTTTTTGGAGATAACAAAATGTGAACCAGAAGAATAGGATAGTAAGATTGCTTTTTAAAGGGGCTTGTTCCTGTTCACTTATCATGGGCTCATTAGCAGTAGCAGTAGCAGTCACCCTAGAAAATTCTAACTATAGATACAAAAGTAAGTAAACTTACTTATCATATTCTCTATTATCTTCATCACACCGTTCATCCCTTAAGTGTTTCCATGACTTCCCATGTCGGCAAGTTGTAACCAAAACCATGTTATTACCATCATGTAGATGCCACAAGGAATTTCTTGTTTCACTGCCTATTCCATGCACATAACGTTTACCCTTAAATGCCAGTAAATGCCGTCTTGGTGCTGGGAAGGGATTGGCTGTGGCTGCAGCAGGTGATCCACCATGTTCAGGATGTTCCTTGTGGAATAATGGAAGAGAAATATCAAATCCCTCACGAAAAATTGACTCAGATGCACTAGCACGTGCCAATATGGCTTCACCAGGCTCAAAGCCCAAAGCACTTTCTGAATAATCAGGCCAAGTACCAGCATATAAGTTAAATATCAAGTGGTTACGGCCATTATTCCAATATGGAAGCCTTGACAGGCGTGCTGCCACATCAGGAGCATGTTCAGGAGACAGTGGGTCAGCATCCAGTGTATCCACAGCTGGCAAAAAAAGACATGCTTCATTTGGATCCCTTGTTGCATACTGAGATTCTCTTATAACTGATAATACTTTTCGATATGATGCACTAGCAGGCCCATCAGTAGGGTAGACATAAATTTTAGGATCAGTTCCACACTTTGTAAAATCAAAACAGGTTTCCATGCGGCAAGGCCTTGGTGCAGAATGTGGTCTTCTCTGTTCTCTTGGAGGCATTTCTGACAGTTCATCTAATGTAGCATATGAGGGCAGCTGATCCAAATAACTGCTTTGAGCTGCATCTGATTTTATATGTTGACTGCTGAAGTAGAAATATACTAAAAATGCACATGATATAACAAGTGTCATATATCGCTTCTTTGCCTGCATTTTATCAGTCATGAGGCAATAGAGATGAAATTAAGTTTCTAATAATATTCTACTTACAAGGCATACTGATAAGATCATCCTCAAATTTGTATGAGACCTTATTGTTGCCTATTGTAATGCCTGCAACAAAAACATTGTACTTATAGTGTGATTTTGTGCTTTTAAGGTAATAAATTTAATAAAAGTATTATCCATCCTAATGCTTGCATAATCTTAAAAATAAAAAACAACACAACTTACTTTTCTTCAAGAAAACATACAGAAGGTAATGCTGATGTTGCTAGTATTGTTTTCACTTTCCACTCAAACACAGGAAATGAATGAGTAAATACATAAAATGGAGTACTGAAGATCAAAAACTTTAAGTTTATAAATTGTAAAACAGATTTTTATTATATGGGTCTATGTTTTTATTTATCTATAATTTTTAGATGGGGCAAATGTATCAAAATAAAACTAAGTACCTTTCTGAAGGAGTGTAAATATTATTAGCGCCGAATTACATTTTTTATGAATTGCCGAATAACGATCTCTTTTCCATGTCCAATCTCAAAACATACACTTAGAGAACAATTCAAATAAACATTGCACTGGTAAATAAGTAGTAACGAAGTTGAAAAATTGATATTTATTTATTTTCCTTGATCCAATTATAGTAATTATACGTCTAACCCAAAGAGCATAATAATTAATAAAATTGTCAAAGTATTTTTAAGCCATTGATTAAGCGCGTAGTGATTATATGCTCTTTGGTTAAATAAGCGCCTCTACACTTGCTCTACACCTCCTAGTGAATATATGATTGTAGTGAATATATATTTGGAATTTGGAATTTGTCTATGGAGTATATTGTACATGAAGGTTTATTATCTACGTCCGCGGTATTGTATTCTTTGCTCTACACACTTTACGATAACTGAAAAAATCAGCTCGTGCGTGATGTGCCAAGTAGTGCCGCAATGTAACGCAAATCAAATGCAATTTTATAGAGTAGACCAATAGTGGGACCGGATTTTTGCCCTATAAGTTTCGATAATTCTAAAGAGTGAAAAGTGATGTTTATCTGGTATGGGACATATTTTTAAGCATATTTTTAATATATGAAGAAAATTTAGAACGAGCGTTAGATATAAATAAGGTATTTATGTATTTTTATTGATGAATTTTGAATATTGAATTAAAGTACAAAATTTAAGCATCGTCTTTTATAATATGTATGAGGCTTTATGCTATCAAATTTTTAGAAAAAAAATCAACGTGCTACTTTGTCAAACTCAAATTAGCTTATTATTTTGTCAATATTGAATTAAAGTTTGAAAAATCCACAATATCATATCTAAATTCTTAAGTTAATAGGCAAGGCAAAAAATTAGAAGAATAGGATATGTGCTTTACAATTAATATGCGTTTTTTGTCCTGTAAGATCTAATATTGAATTAAAGTTCGTAGAGATAAGTCTATTAATATAAAATAATATATGCAGCCATTTTATGGAAAGTAAGAAATATCTGTGTGTAGCTTGCATTGTAATAGTAAAATCAACTTAAAAAGGCGCGAAATTCATAACCACGCCGCGCTGGTCCGTCAACATGTCGGCTCGGCGCGCGGGAGCCTATCGTAGCCGACCTAGTGAGCGATAGATACCTCGCCCCGCCCGCGCCCCCCGCTCAGCTTCGAAAGCGCTGTTTGTCTTTTCTTTCAAATCATTCATTTGTTTGTTTATCGTGCACATAAATTAGATGCGGACATTACATGAATTTAATTATATAATAAAAGTTATTATGACTTCAAAATGAGTGAAAAATGTTTGATATGTGTACTGTACTGACTTAGTAACAGAGAAAAAACTAGGAATTGAGCAGCTAATAACTGCGAGCAAATAATCTTTCTTGGTGATGGGAAAGTTAAATATTTCTACGGGAAGGAGGAACTACGTTTCCATAAAAAGTGTAGATTATACATTGAGTCGAAGGCTATACCGGCGTACAAAAGACTAATGGAGGTGGCATCAGAGGGCTTACCGCGAACCACGTTCGACGTGTTGCCTCCCTGTCATACTTACGTACGAATTTACAAGTGCGACAGAGAGGTAACACGTCGAACGTGGTTCGCGATAGGCCCTCAAATGTACAGCCAAGTGACGATGATGAAAATTACATTTTCAAAACTTTTGTCTTTTGCTACCATTGTGTTAGCCGCCTGTACTTACTTTCAACATATATTAGTAGTTTATGTTACTGCTACATAATAAAAGGCATTAAAATACACGAGTGTGGGCTTAGGAAACGAACGAAGTGAGTTTCTTAAAAAGATCACACGAGTGTTTTAATGCCTAATTATCTTATACCTTTAAACGAGCAATTCTTGTATATATATATTTCCGGGATCTCGGAAACGGCTCTAACGATTTTGCTGAAATTTGGTATATGGCGGTTTTTGGGGGTAAACAATCGATCTAGATTAGTCTTATGTTTGGGAAAACGCGTGTTTTCGAGTTTTCATGCGTTTTTCTTTCGACGCAGAATATGGTCGCTAATTTCGTGTTGCCGGCCACTGTCCGTCTGGTCCAGCGGGTTAAGACGCGGACTGCTAAACGAGTGTTACGGGTTCGAATCTCGCCTGGTGACTAACTTTTGTTTTTTTTTATATGTTCAATTTTATATATAATTTTTTAATTTTTATTGTTTTAGACAAGTTTAATTTAGTAAAAGAATGTAGTTAAGATTATCACCTATACACCACCATATTACAATAAATAGTTAGTTATAACCGAGCAAAGCTCGGTCGCCCAGGTACTGTATAGTTATTGCAGGTAGTTCGCAATCACATTTTTAGCACAGGCATTATAAGAGAGGTATGGGCATTGTAAATGTCATCTGGCTCTGTGTGGTAGGGCACAGCACAGCGGATGTCATTCCAGCTCTAGAGCAGAACCCAACTGGGGAAGTACCTCCACCTTACAGAAAATCGCAGCCAAATAACACTAGACCCTACTCATAGTGTTGTGTTCCTGCCGGTGAGTAAGGTTGCCAGAGCTCAACGAGGGGTGGGAGGGTGTTAGGGTCGGCAACGCGCATGTAACTCCTCTGGAGTTGCAGGCGTACATAGGCTACGGATACTGCTTACCATCAGGCAGGCCGTGTGCTTGTTTGCCACCGACATAAAATAAAATAAATAAAAAATAAAAAAATAAAAATAAAAAAGCCTTTAATTCCACTCTAATAACAATGATTAATAAATATATATCTCTAGCTTACTTATTTTTTTATTATTATTATTAACTTAATTTAACTACTAACTAGCACTATGATTAGTGGACCTCTTCGCGAGTAAAGGCCTCCCACCGACATAGTATAAAAAAAATAAAAAAAAACACAATTAAAATATTTCATACGACATGTGCTAATTATTTGTCTCAGTGTAAACAAAAATATATCATAATTATGATATCAATTTTCAAATTCAAAATGGCGGACATGTTTTATAACTTATTTTAAGAAATTATGAGTATTTTAAGACTTTAAAAAGCAAGAAATTGTTTCTTGCTTCTGTTTGTATATGTATCATGTAGTATTTGATGTTTTCATTATTTTTGAAAGTCCTCAGGGTGCCGATTACGAAAATGACATCCATTATGGAACCCAAGATGGCGAACATTATTTTTTCTTAAAAATCGATATGGGTGTCATATCCGAGGTTCCTCGGGATTCCGATTACGAAAATGACGTCTATTTTGAAATCCAAGATGGCGGACATTAATTTTTCTTAAAAATCGATATGGGTGTCATCTCCGAGGTTCCTCGGGGTTCCGATTACGAAAATGACGTTCATTTTGAAATCCAAGATGGCGGACATTAATTTTTCTTAAAAATCGATATGGGTGTCATCTCCGAGGTTCCTCGGGGATCCGATTACGAAAATGACGTTCATTTTGAAATCCAAGATGGCGGAAATAATTTTTTTTTTAAAGTCCATATGGGTGTCATATCCGAGGTTCCTCGGGATTCCGATTACGAAAATGACGTCTATTTTGAAATCCAAGATGACGGACATTAATTTTTCTTAAAAATCGATATGGGTGTCATCTCCGAGGTACCTCGGGGTTCCAATTACAAAAATGACGTCAATTTTGGCGGTTCTTGTTGGTGCAGATTTCAAAAATAGAGACCATTTTAGAATTAAAGGTGGTTGATATCACGGCTACACACATCGAAACCCATTTCAAAAAGTAGCGTCCGCCATATTTATTTTCAAAATAGATGCCATTTTTGAAATCCACACCCCTAAAAACCCAGAAAACAACACCCATGACGACTTTTTCAAAAAAGTGACGTCCGCCATCTTTATTTCCAAAATGGACGTCATTTGTAAAATTAGTACACATACATCATACAACATGAAAACTAAAAACATTTCCATCCTCTTTTGGGCAGTTGTGTAAGTCTGTGATAACCCTAGGTAGGTACGGAGACCTTGAGCGGTGTCGGCATTTACGCAAACATCAAAGGCGTCGGCCCACTGTTACTTTTTACACTGTGCTTTTAGTGTGTAAACGAAAACGTCACATGATATATCAAAAGAAAAGTTATTTTATCTTATACCTTTAAACGAGCAATTCTTGTATGTATATATATATATATATTTCTGTGATCTCGGAAACGGCTCTAACGATTTCGCTGAAATTTGGTATATAGGGGTTTTTGGGGGTATACAATCTATCTAGATTAGTCTTATGTTTGGGAAAACGCGTGTTTTCGAATTTTCATGTGTTTTTCTTTCGACGCAGAATATGGTCACTAATTTCGTGTTGCCGGCCAGTGTCCGTCTGGTCCAGCGGGTTAAGACGCGGACTGCTAAACGAGTGTTACGGGTTCGAATCTCGCCCGGTGACTAACTTTTGTTTTTTTTTTATATGTTCAAGTTTATATATAATTTTTTAATTTTTATTGTTTTACACAAGTTTAATTTAGTAAAAAAAAAAGGCCTATGTAATAAGAGAAATCGACAATAGATGGTGTTACTCTGTGACAAGTGCTGTAAGGTTAAAATCGATTGTAAATAATAATAATTGTCAGTTCACATTTTACTTTTTAAGTTTATGTAGATTATCACCACCATATTACAATAAATAGTTATAACCGAGCAAAGCTCGGTCGCCCAGGTAATATATTACTAACTGTACTAGGTTGCCTTTTTAACAAGTTGGTCCAGTCCATGGTTGCCTACATTTTATATAAAAATTGGTTAATCTAGGCGACCATTAACTGGACCAACTTTTTTTAATACGGCAACTTTCAAATAAGCTTTCATTTGATATATCATACGATGAAATAACAAACAAAAAAACTATCCGTACGCAATCTTACAAGGCAACCTACTTGAAATGTATCACTGTGAATTTTGTCTTACATTTATTTCTTATCAGAAATAAATAACATGAGGGTGCATATACCTTATAACGTATCTCTATATAACTATCGTTTATCAATATTAGCATTAACGGTTAACAACAACATTCCCCTTAAAACAAATAACTATCGCGAGGAAAATACCAAGTCCAAACATCTGAAAAAAATCGGGAAAGAAAAGCTGCAACTGGCTTTTAAAATGGTACAAGGAAGGGTGGTCATCTGTATGAGAATGTGTTTTTTTTGTCTCTATTTGACCCAATGGTTGACTGGTAGAGAATGCCTTTTGGCATTAAGTCCGCCATTTGTGTTTTTTTTGTTTGTGCAATAAAGTTTAAATAAATAAATAATATTCATGTAACGCGATAACGAATTCTACGTGAACGTAACCGCGGGCAATACCTATTATAGTAACAACAAAATAACAATTTTCTATTGCTATTAATTTAAAACACGCTTTAGGAATTTTTTTGATGGACCGTAAACGCAGTCAAGGGCACCCCGCTCCCCACTACCGTTGTTCGCTGCCTCCTGTCACAGCGCGCGGCGCGCGCAAACTTGCCGCGCGTTTGAAACTTAACGTATTTATATAAGCAAGGAATGCATACATATCAGTAATGAGTGTCGCCGTGATTTTATATTTCTAAATTTTTGTTTAGTAACTGAGATCATTGTTGATGATCGATTATTATTAACTCTACAAACTTTAATTCAATATTAGCTATACTGCTTAACCTGAAATCAATATCTAGACAAGCACATTGTCTACATGTCTAACTTTTTACTAGAATACTAAGTTGATCGATAATATCGTAATTTTGCAATATCAGCAACTCTAATTCTATATTTACAAAATAACTCGTGTTTTTACGTTTACCAGAAAGCAGCTGTTCCAGATTTCTAAAAACTGAAAATTGTACATAAATTGAAGTGTTATTCGATATGCTAAAGTTTTCTGTAACTTTAATTCTATATTTACTTAGTTATTAGCAAATATTAAAATATTTAAATATAACCGAAAGCTCAACCTTAAAATTTCTAACTTTTTACCAAAGTATTATTTAACATACTCCCAATGACATATCAAAAAAGAAAAAACTTTAATATTATCGAAACCCATTTTTGTTCAACCGCTGGTCTAGAGGCGGGAGGCCGAAGAGGCCCTCATGCTCTTTGAGGCCCTCGATACACTGGCAACACTGAATGACGTGACAGGGAAAAAAGACGCCGGTCCGGTGATAGCGATTTTTCCTCAAGTTAACCAATTTAACCATTAAATTTGGTGTTACAAAATAGTGATAGCGTGTTTAATTTTGAAGATTTGGGATTCGCTCAAAATTGTTTATAAATGTATGTATATTAAAACATTTGACCTAACTTTCGCTATCCGCACTCTTTAAGACTCTTCTTGACGCCATTTTATATCCATATCTTGTAAGGAAAGATAAATGCTTTCGTCATGTCTCCTCTATTAATAAATAAGTATTAAATTAATAGTCCTTACGATATAAATATTGTCTTAAATTAGTGAATTACTTCTTGAATAACGATATGGGTATTTCGTCTCCGTGTCCGTTACCTTACGTATAGTAGACTAGACTAGAAAACGTGTCGCCATCTAATCTAATGTTATTATATATACCTATTTAAAGCAGTTACTTATTTTTGGGCAGATGTCATCGCGAGGTCGCGGGTACGGCGGATATAGTGGGCGGGGCAGCTACAGTGGCCGAGCGAGCAGCGGATACCGTGGCTCTTACCGCGGCAGTGGTGGCCGTGGCTCGTACGAGAGCCGCGGCGGACGTGGCGGCAGCTACTCCTATAACAATGAGTCCCGATACAGCAGTAGCGGTGGCAATAGATATGCCACAAGCAGGGATAGGATTGAAGATTCCTATAAAAAATCGTATAGATCTGTAAGTTCTTTATTGCTAGTTGAATTTTCTTCATGATTTTGATTACTTAACCCTATTATAAAAGTAAAACCGTCAAGAGCATGCCGGGCCATGCTCAGTGTAGGGTTCTGTAGTTACTCTTCCATCACAATAAGCTAAACTGGAGCTTAAAGTATAGTAGGTTGGTAACCAAGGGATGAAACGGTACCTTTCACCCGAGTTAAACAAATAGGCAAATTTGCATAATCAGTACCTATATAATTAAAGTAACAAACTTGCAATCTGAGACTTTGCATGTCTAAAGATAAATATCACATAGCGAAAAACATTTAGGTTGCTATATAGATGAATAAAACACATATTTTAGCAAACTGCAGTAATTTTAAAATGATTTGCATCATTAAAGCATGAAAAAGTGAAGTATAACAATAAGTCCTAGACATAATGCATCGTACTTGAGTGCAATAAACGAAAATGAATATAAAATTAGCGGGATTGCCTCTTACTTTTTAATTTTTACTCTTTTGTTCTAAAAATGACAATAGTCAACGGCTTTACTCATACAGCCAATGAAACTGTTTAAGACAAATTAAATATTAAATAAAATAAGCAAATTTTTACATGAATAATACCAAATAACTTTAACAACTCATTTAATGTCGTAATAACATTTAACTGTGGATGTACATCTTTTTACTATGAAGGGGAAACTTTTTGCGATAACTCAAAAACAGCTAAACTGACCCATGTCCGCTATAGTTTTCATTTAATGTTTTTCTTAAGCTTCATTTTCACGATTTTTTTCTAATTTTTTGGACTTATGGTTCAAAAGTTATTAGTAATTTTTTTTTCTTTCGGAGCAATTAACTCCGAATATATTCACTTTATCAAAAAATGTTTGTTCTAGACCCCTATTAGTTTCGAAAGACCTTTCCAATGATATCCCACACTATAAGGTGGAAACAAAAAAAAAAATTCACCCCCACTTTACATGTAGGGGAGGTACGTACCCTAAAAAAATAAAAAAAATTAGATTTTATTGTACGACTTTGTTTTGTCGGCTTTATTAATTTATATGTCCATGCCAAATTTCATCTTTCTAGCACTAACGACCACGGAGCAAAGCCTCGGACAGACAGACGGACATGGCGAAACTATAAGGGTTCCTAGTTTACTACAGAACCCTAAAAAGCACCCGTTTATCAACAGAGGCCAGAGATTACTAGCCAAATGTTTGTTGCAGTCTCTTGCTCCCAGTCTGCACAGGCCACCCCAGATTTAGAAACTATTAAGAAATCTGAGTATAACCAATAATATTTTATGCTCCCTTTTAAGACGGCCTTGATATGGGACCCATAAATGGCAGTTAGTGTTAGGTGGGTCTGAGCCCAGTCAACTTTGGGAACCATGGCTTTAGAGAAACATAAGGAAATAGTTTATTTTACTAACTTCTCCATAAAATAATTTCATTTTTGTTTTTTATGACTGAAAACAAATATTCTTCCTAGTACAGTTCATAGCAGCACCCTTACTTTTAAACATTATTTACAGGAGTCAACTGGTTATTCCAATCGGGATTATGGTGGCCGATCTGGATCACCTGAACGGAAAAGGATAAGAATGGAGGTTTGTATAGATTATAGTTAATAAACATTGAATTGAAAAGGTAGCAATCTTATATTGATGAGTTATAAAAAAAGAATATATGAATGAGGAGCAGACCAAACTGTTTAAACCATGGATGTCAAACTATAATGGAGAATTTGATAAGAATTTCAGGCAATAGAGAATACAATGAAATAGAGTATCTGATGCATTATAGTATGATGTTAACATATTGATTAGCACTAAGCCATGAATGAAGTCAGAAAGTGATTGTGATATTGGCTTGATTTTTGCCTAGTAATTTACTCTTGATGGTTTTTACTTGGATATAGTCTAACAATTGCATACAATTACAGAATAAGCAGATGAGAATGTAAAAAATTACTGAAGGAGATATAGTGTTGACCAATTATTTACCCATTTGTAAGAGAATGCAACTGATGAGGATTGTTACACATGCTATAGGAAATTGATATCTTCAACACAATCCAATTAAAAAGTACATTAATTTGAGAAGGCTGTTGTCAGTTTGAGCTTATCCAGCAAATGTTGCAGGAAATTTATTTATTCCAACAATTGAACCATTTTGTGGTCACATCTTCCAAATCCACCTATCTTGCTGTCAAGCATCTACTCATGATTTGAAGGGATGGAAAAATACACCGCATATCCCGTCTTGCCATATAGAGCAATACAAGTCCAATGACACTGATATTCGAGGTGCAAGCTAGCCCGTCGAGCGCTGACAGTCGACACCATGAGCCGCCAAACACTCCACGGGCTAGTGGCAGCGTACAGGGTAACCCATTCAATGCTTCATTTCCAGAAATTTATTGTAGAGAAAACGAAACAAGAGAAATGCTTTATGCCAAAAGATAAAAACGTATATCTCATTCATGTGCCTTAATTTAATACCATTTGGTTTTGTAAGACGTGTGGCGAAAATAGAGAGAATTGTGTACAGGGGTCCGGCGATAGACGTAGCCACGAAGGCGGCGGACACTATGGCGGGTCTTACAGCGGTAGACAAGAGATGTACAGCGAGCGGCGCACTTTCAGTGGAGAGGATAGGAGGCGCTCGCCGAGCCGAGAGTACCGCAAGGCGAGCGCGATGGGCCCGCCGCGCGAGCCGACGCGCTCGGCGCCGCGCATGCGCGCCTCGCGCCGCTCCTTCCGCGGCCGCACGCTGCGCTCGCGCGCCTCCTACCGCGGCGCTCTTCGCTCGCGCCCCTCCTTTAGGCGATTCGAAACCAGACCGCTGGGTTACACCCGCGCGTTCAGATCTATCAAGGGCCGAAGGTAATATGATCCCCCGACTATGTTTTCGTTATTTTTGGTTTACCCGAACTATCTTTATATTATTTGTTGGAATGAAAAACTGACAGAGACATGCCCCGATGGATGCGTGGGCTGTTGTGAATTCATAGATGTGATGTGTTGGAGAACACCTTCCACAGATTGGGAATGAACATGGTATCTACGAAGCCCGTGTATGCCTAGGTGTACAGAATTAAGAACTTAGATATACTCAGAGGATTATGAGATGTTACATCAAAAAAAGATGTCAGCAAGGTAACTCCAAAAGACTGGTATAAAAAGAAAAGACAAACCTACTTGTAGTATTATACATATAATAAAATAAAATGCATAAAATAATACTTATAGTAATTTTGTGATTATGGTTATTACATCAAATTGCACTTTAACAGCTCTGTGAAGTCTAAGGAAGATGAGGCATCGTCAACTGAGGAAGACTGGGATGCTGATGATAAGGATGAAGCCATTGAGGACAAAAAGGAATCCAAGATCAAGTCACCCAAGGTTGGTACATTACTTCTTATTAGCCGGCTCACACATGGGCACGAGAACGCGTAAATGAAGCGCGCAGTTGTTTTATTCGATAATCTCAGCGTTAAACGGGAAGCGTTTGCCGTACACCTTTTTACGTCAGATAATCTAATGACAAAATCACCATACATTATTTTACGCGGTATTATTAAACGCATTGTCATTTTTCCTACATTTTCATTTTTCCAACGCGTTTACGGCGTAAAACAATTGTAAATAATGTATGTACTTAAATATAAATTGTTTTGTCAATACTAACATAGTGATAAGTAATAGTGTACCTAACATATGGATCTTTGATGTCCGAAAAAAAGTCTTAATAAATAATAAAATAAAAAAAACACCCGCGCGCTTAAGCGTTCTCGTTCCCTTGCTATTTGTGACGAGCTTTTGTAATCAACTTAATTAACTAATTACACCTTACTCTTAAATTGCTTTTATAACTTGCATAATATTAATTTGGCCGCACGCCGCCTTGATGGCTTTAGATAGCAAATTAACTATTTATTTGGACAAGATGATTGAATGAAATATACCTAGTTGATTCTAAATCCCAGGCAGAAGATGACGTGGACGGGTCTGATGGGGAAGCGGGCGAGGCGGGAGAGGACGGCGACACGGACAAGGAGCCCGAGCTGCCCGAGGCGGAGCCGCGCAAGCGGCCCTATGTGCACCTGCTCTGTGTGCACTGCAAGGACAAATCGGCCACTTTCGGTGTAAGGCTCAAACTTGTTATTGTATGTATGAATCAGGTTACATTGCAGGTGGAATGTAAATTGAATATTTAGGGACAATCTTCACAGATAAACCTAGACCAAACTAAGCGGAGCTTGTATTATGGGTATTAGGCGACGATATACATACGTATATAGATAAAGTAGCTGTTGCCCGCGACTTCGTACGCGTGGATTTCTATGTTGTTGTTTAAGGTTAAAGTACGAGTGCTCGACGCTGCACTAGTACTCGACATGGGTACTTTATGTCAAAGTGACAAGGATTAAGTTCGAGTACAGAAAAATCTTCGTTGTTCAAATTTAACCTATATTTCCATGAAATAAAGTGCCCATGTCGGTGACTAGTGCAGCGTCGAGCACTAGTATTTTTATACTTCTACCTTATATACATGAGCAATGCAGCAAAAGGTAGCAGTAGGGACGGTTAATAACTTGTTAACAATTATACAATGCATGAGATTTTTATTGACACAACCTACGAAGTTTCAAGCCCCTAAGTGAAAATATTGTTCTCGATATAATCCTTCTCAATCTCTTAAGATTGAAAATCCACTCCACTATTCCAATTGAATGCAAACTTTAAACTCTTTGTTCACAAATTTAGGGGATTAATGCAAACTTTCAATGAACGCCATTTTAACTCCTTAGGCCCCCTAGGGTAATTAATTTCTAAAGACGCTAAAATCACTTTTCTTGTTTCCTATTATTGTGTCTTTTTACGACAGTTCAAGATCACTATTTACAAAAATTTTCGTTCACGATGCAAACTTACAACCCTTATTTCACTAACTTCGGGAATGAATTTTCAAAAAAGGTAAAGGTATTTGAATAAAGAGGTAATGCCCGTTTACTAAGTTTCAAGTTCCTAGCTTAAAAGAACTCGAATCACATATAAACTTCTATCCCATTTTTAACCCCCTTAGGCGTTGAATTATCAATAACGTTAGAATAACTTTTTTTAAATCTTACATTATGTTTTTCTATGAAGTTTTAAAGCATTTGTAATGGATTCAAATTTTCGACCCCTATTTAAATCTTTACTTTTTAGGGTTCCGTAGCCAAATGGCAAAAAACGGAACCCTTATAGATTCGTCATGTCCGTCTGTCTGTCCGATTCTGTCACAGCCACTTTTTTCCGAAACTATAAGAGATGTACTGTTCAAACTTAGTAAGTGGATGTATTCTATGAACCGCATTAAGATTTTCACACAAAAATAGAAAAAAAAACAATAAATTTTGGGGGTTCCCCATACTTAGAACTGAAACTCAAAAAATCTTTTTTCCTCAAACCCATACGTGTGGGATGGTATGGATAGGTCTTCAAAAATGATATTGAGATTTCTAATATTTTTTTTTCTAAAATGAATAGTTTGCGCGAGAGACACTTCCAAAGTGGTAAAATGTGTCCGTCCCCCCCGTAACTTCTAAAATAACAGAATGAAAAATCTAAAAAAAATATATGATATACATTGCCATGTAAACTTCCACCGAAAATTGGTTTGAACGAGATATAGTAAATAGTTTTTTTTAATACGTCATGAAATTAAAAAAAAATTTTTTTTTTTCATTATATTCATACATGTGGGGTATCTATGGATAGGTCTTCAAAAATGATATTAAGGTTTCTAATATCATTTTTTTCTAAACTGAATAGTTTGCGCGAGAGAACCTTCCAAAGTGAAAAAAAAGTGCCCCCACCCCCCCTGTAACTTCTAAAATAACAGAATGAAAAATCTAAAAAAAATATATGATATACATTACGATGCAAACTTCCAACGAAAATTGGTTTGAACGAGATCTCGTGAGTAGTTTTTTTAATAAGTCATAAAATAAAAATATATTTTTTTTTCATCAAACCCATACGTGTGGGGTTATGGATAGGTCTTCAAAAATCATATTTAGGTTTCTAATATCATTTTTTTCTAAACTGAATAGTTTGCGCGAGAGACACTACCAAAGTGGTAAAATGTGTGTCCAAAGTGGTAAAATGTTGAACGAGATCTAGTAAGTAGTTTTTTTTAATACGTCATAAAGGAACCCTTCATGGGCGAGTCCGATTCGCACTTGGCCGCTTTTTTTTTAAGACGCTGAAACAATTTTTGTTTTATTCTAATATTATGCCCATGTACAAAGTTTCAAGTCTCGCACTCAAAAAATGTTTGACGTCCATACAAACTTTCAACCCCTTTTTCACTACCTTGGGGGATGAATTTTCATAAAGGCTTAAAATTGTTTTCTTTTCTTTTAATGAAGTACCAATTTACGAAGTTTCAAGTTCCTAGCTCTAGTTAAATTTTAAACCTCATACAAATTATCAACCCTTTTTTAACCCATTTCGGGGATGAATTTTTCAAAACTCTGAAATTACTTTTCTTTCATTCTAATAATATGTCGTGATAAAACGATTCAAGTCCCGCACTCACAAAAATGTTTGATCTCCATACAAACTTTCAACCCCTTTTTCACCACTTAGGATGAATTTTCAAATACACCGAAATTGTATTTCATCTATTTTAATAAAATACCTTTTTACAAAGTTTCAAGCTCCTAGCTTCAAATAAAACTTGAACCCCATTCAAACTATCAACCCCTTTTTAACCTCTTAAGGGATGAATTTAAAAAAACGCTGAAATTACTTTTCTTCTAATAATATGCCGTGATAAAACGTGTCAAAAATTTGATGTCCATACAATCTTTCAACCCCTTTTTCACCACCTTTGGGGATGAATTTTCAAAAACGCTGAAATTAGTTTTCTTATATTAAAATCAAACACCTTTCTACAAAGTATCAAATTCCTAGCTTAAAATAAAACTTGAACCCCATACAAACTTTCATCTCCTTTTTAACCCCCTTAGGGGTTGAATTTCTCAAAATCGCATCTTAGCTCTGGTACACTTTATAATAATTTATTTAAGTATTCTATATCAAAGTACTGTAAGTAATCATTTTACGACTATTAGTAAGTTCTCTGTACCATCGTATGTCATATTTTGAAGGGCGTGTCGTAGAGTATTCTTACAACCAGCATAGCTTAGTGGGTATAAGTCTAGTTTTGCATTTAACCTGTTGTACAAAAAAAGGGCCCAAAAAAGACAAAAAATCTATTACATATTTAGTTACACACCATATTCTTAAGTTGGGCCTGCTAAAATGTGTGTTTCATGTCTTGAGTTGAGTCTGTTTTTAGGTAAAAATAAAAAAAATAGTTCTCCAGCCAAGTAAATACTCTTGTGTCAAGACATTTTGTGTTTCCTATATAAGGAAACAATAAAATTCTTGCGTCAAGATATAAAATATTTCAAAGTTTATTATTTAAGCTAAAAAATTAAATTCTCTATCCGAGCTATAAAAGTTTTTTTTAAAAGCTTATTATTCTCACCAAGAGCGTTTACGTTTTGTTTTAAGTATTGTATTTTTTAAGTTGAACCTAAGTGTCTTAGTGCAATACTTAAAGAACTTGTGCCAAGAAACTTTGTTTCTTGGGGTTAGATACTCATAATTGAATTGAGAATTATATTTCTCCATAAAAACAAGAAAAAGCATTGGTTCAAGAGTACGGCACTCAATGTGAAATATGATATTATTTATATCTGGAGCTGAAATCTCTTAGCGCCAAGTTTAGTCTGTCTTGAATAAAGGATTAATTTTCTTAAACCAATATGATTTTCGTCATTCGTTGAAATCTTTGTAGTTCTAAACTTTTCAATAATCCTCTTAATCTTCTTCCTCGCGTTGTCCCGGCATTTTGCCACGGCTCATGGGAGCCTGGGGTCCGCTTGGAAACTAATCCCAAGAATTGGCGTAGGCACTAGTTTTTGCGAAAGCGACTGTCATCTGACCTTTCAAACCCAGAGGGTTAAACTAGAGGCCTTATTGGGATTAGCCCGGTTACCTCACGATGTTTTCCTTCACCGAAAAGCGACTGGTGAATATCAAATGTTCATACATAAATTCCGAAAAACTCATTGGTACGAGCCGGGGTTTGAACCCGCGACCTCCGGATTGCAAGTCATACGCTCTTACCGCTGGGCCACCAGCTCTTTTGTCCTGTTCATCGAATTTATTGATACTATTTTATGTAAAAGTCTCAAACCAAAGTTTTGGTGTTTTTTCTTTAAAATAGCTTTGGCTCTTGACTGTATATTGACAACATCAAACCAAGAATTAATCACTGTTGCGTAAAAACTTAAGTCTCAAAGCAACATTTTGGTGCTTCTTCTTTGAAATAGCTTTAGCTCTTGACTGGAGGTTGAAAACATCAAACCAAGAATTTATCGCTCATGTCTAAAAACTTTAAAGTCTCAAAGGAAAATTTTGGTGTTTCTTCTTTGAAATAGCTTTGGCTCTTGACTGTAGGTTGAAAACATCAAACTAAGAATTAATGGGTCTTGTATAAAAACTTAAAAGTCTCAAACCAAAGTTTTGGTGCTTCTTTTTTAAAATAGCTTTAGCTCTTGACTGTATATTGAAAACATCAAACCAAGAATTAATCGCTCTTGCCTAAAAACTTAAAAGTCTCAAAGGAAAATTTTGGTGCTTCTTCTTTGGAATTGGGTAATATTTTTGGTTTGAGGAAGAGTTACTCAAGATAAAACCGTTATTTAAGAGCGTCCTATATCTCTTGCTAAGACGTTTTTTTCTTGCGGCGAATAATTAATATCTTAACTCAAATCACTACCATTCGCTTTAAAAATGTGTAAAGATAAAACTATATAATTTTTATTCTCCTTTAAAAAATTATGTTGTTTTTAACTCAAGACATATTTTATTGGACTAAGCAATTTATTATTTTTTTTAAGCAACCGTGCGCAAGAGAGTTTTGCGTTTTGAATTAAGATATCTTTTTTATCTGTGTACTAAGTAGTATTGCTGACTGTACTTTTAGATTAGACTTTTAGACATTGATATGATTCATGCAACTGAGGAGTTGCGACAGCAATAAAAATGAAGTTTTTACAAAGTGTAGTTGCATTCGGTAGGGCTACGCCAAGCACCTGATGTCGAGCAAGCACCGCGCGGCCATGAGCGCGGTGGCGCGGCGCCACAAGATGCAGCTGCTGCGCATGCGCGTGGCGCAGCGCGAGGCGCAGCGCTCGCTGGAGGCGGCGGCGGGCGCCGACCTGGCGGCGCACACCACGTTCTGCCTCGTGTGCCGCCTCAACCACCGCACCACGCGCCTCGCGCACAACCAGAGCGACACGCACCGCGCCATGAAGCGCTTCCTCATGCCCTTCTGCCGCGTCTGCCGTCTGGCCTTCCGCTCGCCCATGATCTACGAGCACCACATCTGCTCCCTGGACCATCTCAAGGTGACGCTTCCATATACGTCTGCGTCTGACCTTCCGACCCAAACGAAAAACTAGCCTTTATTTTGATTAGGATTCTGTTTTGCTTTTTTCTGTAAGTGCAACTGGTAATAGTTAATTATGTCACGAGGGAGCAAAATGACTCATTTACGGCGAGGGCGCGTATTGAATCTTGAGCGTAGTGAGGATTCAAGTGTTAACGTCCAAGGTGAAAATAATTATGCTACCATGTGATACATGCTGCTTTTCACATCACCTATGAGGAAATTATTGTGTTTCAAAATAATATTTAAAGTTAAAAAAATGTCCTAGATCAGATAACTGACACTTTATTCCCTCTCAAACAGGGAAGAAAAATACATTTTCGAATAGGTGATGTGAAAATATAATTATGTCATGCAGTTCTAACTCAAGTTCTAAGAAATTAATTGGTTTTGAAGTACCAGCACTCACTAAATTGAAATAATTTATTTCCATTTATAAGCCATTTCTTGAGCATGCGCAATCTTGACTTGTAATTCCTCAATCTGATTCTGAATGATCAACATTATTATTTTGTACAGAAGAAGGCGAACCGAACTATTCGCCGCGCCAGCCCAAAGGAAGCGCAGGAAGGCAGCGGCGACGAAGGCATGGATGTTGATTTGGATAACTTTATGACTCTCGACTCTGTGGGTGATGTCGATGGTTAGTAACATAATATATTTAAAAAAAAAAGTATTTTATATGTAATTTTCCATTTTTAATTAATTTGAACCATTCACAGAGGTGGAAGATGAGGACTCTGGCACTGAGAAGAAAGATAGTGAGGCTCCCAAGAAACCGAAGGTGGAGATTAACATTGGTAGTGATCACATTAAGAAGTTGGAGGTGTGTATCAACTAAGATTTAATATTCATCCTATCCTATATTTCATTCTACGATTCTGTACCAAGTTTCTGTTTTAACCGGCTGGTAGAGAATGTCTTAAGGCATTAAGACCAACATGACTAATATGTACTGGAGGCAATGTAACACGTACATCTGGCAGTTAGGTTCACGATCCACCATTCCCTTGCACATTGCATTAGAGTTTGGAGGCTAATTAAGCCATGTGCTAGCCAAGATCGCAGAACAACATGCGTGTAAAGCTGTACACGACCGGTCGTGAGTCGTGGCCTTTGATCAGCAGCTGAATGAGCTTTGATCTTTCAATGAATGATTTGCACCAAACCGTGAAAACCGTCGGTCAATGTAAAACCATGAAAACTGTCTGTCACTCTAAATTTGATTAAATGGCAAGTTTTATGCTGATTTAGCGCTAGGCCCCACTGGTGCGTTGCGTCGCGTCGTCACATGCATTCAATGTGGCATGTCATCAAAAATATATGTAAATCGGCGCTGCGACGCAACGCTACGTACCAGTGGGGTCCCTCTTATGCATGAACAGTCTGTTTACTGTTGTTAGTTCATACAATTCACGCACACAGTACACCAAACCAGGGACCGGAAAACCCGTTTATTTGCCTTACCCGTTCGAATGGGTAACCCCTTCATATGGTAAGCTAATCGTTTGGGTAACCCGTTGATACGGTTACCCAACAATAATGATAACCCGTATTATTTAGATTAACCTAAGCGTAACAAGTGGTTACCGCTTACAGGAGCTGATTCGGTTTGTGTTTTGCGTGTACTAACCGGTAACCTTTCGGTTTAGGGTAAGCCTTACCCCTCTCCCGCGCCATTCCCCCACCGCTGCGGCACCACGGCAGAGATGGGCATTACGTAATTGATTCCCAAGCTATATTGTAACTACTGACGTAAAAGTACATTTCGTTAATGTTGACTTACTATATAGATGCTTATTTGTATCCGGTTTATAATTCTTTAGTGTAAAATAGATCTGCATATATTTTTTAGGAAAACAAGGACAGGGTAATGTAAGCTCGATCTCATTCATTTCCTCATAAATTAAGAGACCTACCTATCTTACAATTTAAATATTGTTTTGTAAACAGCCATACTCACTGCAGTACTGCCGTGACCGCGACACTGATGAAATTTCTGTCGTTTCGAGTGACAACGCTCTGAACACGGCGGCGGCGCAGCCCGGACTGATTCGCACATTCAAGCCGCGCCGTTTCCATGTGACGCGGGCCGCGCGCGTACGTACACGGCACGCACACATACAAACCGCGCGATGTATCTTTGTTCGATGTTTATCTACTGTATTATATTGTGGCCGTGTTTCGCGTCGGGCGCTACGTTAATAGACCATATGCAGTTTACGTAAAAGCTAAAACAGCTTGTTCGTATTTAATCAGCGCTTGAAGCCCTGATAACCCTTTCCCGGGTTTTTGATATCGGTAAGCGCTAACCTGAATTAATTCAAATAAAAGGATTAGTTTCTTAACCGGTAAGCCAATCAAAAGCTTACCGAAATGAAGCGGTTTTTGGAACACAGCTTTACAAGAACCCGGGTTTTTGAACGGATTAGGGTAAGCGGGTCCGGTCCCTGCACCAAACGTTTACATGCACATACGGCACCTAATATCGAAGAGAATTTGAAATAGAGGTGGATTGTCAAAGAAAACTTTGTAGCCACAGTAAATTTACTGCCTTCTTTCGACACATGATTAAAACTTTTAGAACGCCATTTGACTTTGATCCTTATCATTTCACTGATATGTGTTTAATTTGTTAAATATCAAAAAGTGGCGCCATCTAATAGATGAAAGGCCAAAGGTACGGCAGCATCGTTTTGAGCGATGACGCCACTTTTTGAAATTTGACAAATTTAACGCATATCAGTGAAATAATAAGGATAAAAGTCAAATGGCGTTCTGAAAGTTTTAATCATGTGTCTAAAGATGGCAGTAAATTTACTGTGGCTACAAAATTTTCTTTGTCGATCCACCTCTATTTGAAATTGTGTTTGCTAAAATACACGGGCGACGTAGGTGTGGTGGTGCGAGCTGTGCCGCGTGTACCTGCCGCGCGCGGAGCCGGGCGGCGCGGAGGAGGCGGAGACGCTGCGCCGGCACTGCCGCCTGCGCAACCACCTCGGCCGCTACGTGCAGCACCGGGACACGCGCACGCTGCGCAAGCACGCCGAGCGCATCCACCGCCAGCTGCACCAGCAGCGAGGTAACCCCAGACCGAGTGCTGAGCGTTCACGCCGTGGATCATGCGATGCGTTGCGTTCAGTATCTACTGAACTGCCTAAGGCCTCATACGCACTTGCTGCAACTGCGACACATGATGTGACGCCGCAAGAGTGTATGAGCTCTTAAACCATTCATAGCCAAGACCCGTCGAGAATACACAATACAAATAAATAAATATTACATTACATTACAAACCACCATACAAACTGTTTTTAGCTAAAACATATGACTCAGCTTATGGGTCTCTGGCCTAGCGCATATGGTAAAAAAATCGCCGCTTATGAAGCCGGCCAGTTGAACAGCATTACGCAACATTTTTACTAACCACCTTTTTTCTGTACCTATCAAAAAAATAATTGCAGTTTGTAGGAATGAACATTTTTGTTCTTGCTGTTGTTTTTTGGGTCAAATCATGACTAAATATTTCCCATAATACTCCAAAATACATCTCTAATAGGGGGGATGGGGTGAATCACTTCTTGAACTCTTGTAAAAATACCATATGAAAGATAATACCGCCGCTCAGATGCATTCCGATAAGCTTATACCTGGTCGGTTATTATCTTTGTTTTGGTAAACGTCATTGTAATAGTAACAATAGAGCACTTAATAGTTATTTGTTTTACAAGGGGGCAAAGTTGTTGTTTAACCGCTCGTGCTAATATTGATACCCGAGCAAGCGAAAGGTTCCAAAATTGTGTTCGAGAAGTGGAATCTTGAGCGTTGCGAGGGTTTCAAGACACAAATTTTGCCTCCGAGTGAAACACAACATTTTTCACCACACCAACGCGAGGAATATACTAACTATGGAATACCATTAAAAAAACAAACCAAATCCAAATAAACTTATTTAAAAAATTATCATCCAAAATCATCATTTAAAAGTCAATTCTAACAGCTAACATAAGGAAACGACTCAAAATTTGCATCTGATTACTTTGCCCCAAATGTGGATAAAATGCAACTTTCTCATTAGTTTTTGAACAATCAAGAGGCCAGTTGGTGTGGTGAAAATATATTATAGTACTTCCTAATCTACCATAGAAACCACAAAGACGTTTTAAAAAACTTGTAAATATTTGGCACACTATTATGATAATACAATATTAGTTAGTGGGGACTGTTTCAACTGCCAAGTTTTATATTGAAATGAAAAGAAATTAATGAATATTAATATCATTGTTAGTAGGTAATTGCCTAAGATACAATACAACGATCACCAAATATTATGACATAAAAGTACAGTGGGAGAAAATCCTCGTTACAAGTAGCGCCAGGCCATGGTGACCCATACCCTGAGCCATGTCAATAACTTCTAAAATATACATATTTTTGGTATCTTTGAAATATGGATTTTACTGTTTAATGCGCCAAATTATGTTTCGTTTATGTTTAAATCAGAATTTCTTCAGGGCTCACATGTGAGTCTCTGGCCCTGCGGAACTGTTTGAGCATGACCCATAAGCCGAGTCGCTGGCCCTGAATGGGTTAAGTGAAAGGCGTCCGTGGCGAGTGTTTTAAATTATTGACCTTTTAACCGCCAGACTGAGAATATAATTTATATTATTTATCCCCTTTGGAAAACAACAACTACACAACATCAACACAAATAGAATTTTTTTTTTAAGTTCAGCGGTCTATTGCAACAATATTAATATTAGCTCTTTCAAAATTATTTAATTATAAAGAGAGTTCTAATATTACTAGTTACAAATTGTTAAGCAACAGGCTTCCGATTTTAGTTTTTAAGTTCACTTATTGTTTGGGGCACTAGCTAGCTTTCAATATGTGGAATGAAACATTATCTGTTACATTAGCTGAGGAAAACAAAGAGGCGAATGAAGATGAAGCTGTTGAGAAAGTCAAAATTGAGAAAACTGAACCTGCTGAAGAAAAGAAGAAGATTGAAAATGGTGACTCTGTTAATGCTACAGGTACAATTTCTTAATATTACAAGCCTTTAGTAATACCAAGTATTTACGGTAAAATCTTGATGTTACAAACCTCGATTATCCAAACTCTGACTTGTTTATCCGAACTTTATTCAGGTGTTTTATATTTTTTCATCACACTTGCTCGAAAAAGTTCTTATTTCATGCAGGTGTACTGAAGGACAAATGTCTATTTTGTTCCCGCGAGAGTTATGGATTCTGAAAAAAAAACCATAACTCCCGAGAGAGTTATAGCTTTTTTTAAATTAAGTATGTCACTTATTCTTACAAACCTAGTAGCAAAAACCGGCCAAGAGCATGTCGGGCCACGCTCAGTCTAGGGTTCCGTAGTTACTCTTCCGTCACAATAAGCTAAACTGGAGCTTAAAGTATAGTAAATTGTTAACCAAGGCATGAAACGGTACCTTTCACGCGAGTTAAACAAATAGGCAAATTTGCATAATCAGTACCTAATTAAAGTAAGTCTTTTTACTATGAAGGGGAAACTTTTTGCGATAACTCAAAAACAGGTAAACCGATCATGTCCGCTATAGTTTTCATTTAATGTCTTTAAGAAAGAATTTTTTTCATATTTTTTGGACCTATGGTTCAAAAGTTAGAGGGGGGGGACACATTTTTTTTTCTTTCGGAGACATTATCTCCGAATATATTCACTTTATTAATTTTTTTTTGTTTAAGACCCCTATTAGTTTTGAAAGACCTTTCCAACGATACCCCAGACCTGTAGGGTTGAAGCAAAAAAAAATCACCCCCACTTTACGTGTAGGGGAGGTACCCTCAAAAAAACTAAAATTCTAGATTTTATTGTACGACTTTGTCGGCTTTATTGATTTATATATCCATGCTGAATTTCAGCTTTCTAGCACTAACGACAACGGAGCAAAGCCTCGAACAGACAGACAGACGGACATGGCGAAACTATAAGGGTTCCTAGTTGACTACGGAACCCTAAAAATGAGTTTTACTTTTAAAATACTGACGTTTATAATTAATTATTTTGTTTATGTTTAAAATGAAATAATTTGATTAACAGCCGTTTAAAATATTTTTACATAATTATCAATCATGGCTGAATGCCGAATAGGTCTGTGCCCTCGATGCTAACCTGTCAAGAAATTTCAAAATGGTGGACGAATGTTTGATATGTAACCGTATTTAAGAATTATTTCGTTTAAAATTTAGTTTTTCTTCGCAAATGTGATGAAAAACATTGTGTGCAACTCCGGGGGTAAGAATATTGTAAACTCGGGTCTTTAATTCCCCCCAGCCTGCGGCTGTCGGGAATTACCACCCTCGTATCCAAAATTTCATTTACCCCCCTCGTTGCACAATGTACTATAACATTAATTTGTACGTCTTTTTAATACACTACAATTTTTTTTATGTAGAAGCCATTTTTTTTAATCTCGTCCTGAAAACCGATTACATTATCTGATCTTGTCTTCCATTTCAAGCTGAGTTGGTAGCGATTTTGATAGCCCAGATTGTGAAAGTGTTATTTTAAACGCCAACACTTGCGCAGTCTGTGCTATCAAAATCGCTGCCAACTTAGCTTGGTCTAACTCTACTGTAATTTACAACTTTAAATATTTCCTTGCTTTAAGGAAAGTACTATTGCTTAGCAAAAAAGTCTGTAATAAAATGAAATCAGCATACTCAAGTAAGGTTATGTAGGTAGGGCAAGTACACTGTACTCTAGAAGTGTAAAAACTTACTTAAAGGGTAGGCTATCCTCGATATTGCACACTTCCCCCAGTTAGGTAAGGTAATACTAAACACTTTTTTTTTTTAAGGAGAAGACAAATTGTGGGCTGATGTGGATAAAGACATTGGTGATCTGTTGCGCGAAGTGCGCCCCACAAACGAGGGCAGCGACGACGACGAAGATCTCGGGAGGTAGACTAGTATTCCAATAATTATCTTTTAACCACTGTGCTCTCGCGAATACCGCACAATAGGGTTGTTTCCAATTTTTTGAAACGCTTGTATTGCGTTCTATATTAATCTGAAAGTTGCCCTAAAATTCGACTTTTATACTAAAAACGGCTTTAAATATGTTAAATTAACAAAATAAAATTTGACGGATGCTTTCGTGCCCAAAACGCTCTTTGAAAATTGTGTGACGTCACAGTTTACGGTTTGACACGTAACTACATACACGCGTAGAAGATACGAGCTGTCAACTGAAATTTGTCATTTGTTGTTTATCGCCTAACTGTCTAACAGTGTCAATCCGAGAGTTGTGACGTCATCAGAATCTTCAAAGAAGTTTCGAGTTTGGTCACGTGACGTGTGCCAAAAGATATTTTAAATTCAATATTTACATAAATATGGTCATTACAGGTCCCCTAAAAGTAGTTTAACATGTTTTTATAATCTAAAAGAATTTATTGGGATACAATTCTGCCCTAAGATTTGTAGATGGAAACAACCCTATTGAAACACAGACATACTATCGTAGAAGTACGAAAGAACCGGTAAATTTTGACAATCCATTCACTACATTATCTTTTCAGCTGTAGAAATACCTGCCACAATATCTTTACTAACTCCTTAACATTGTCTATAACTTGGTTGTCTGTGGTACAAAATAATGCAGTTAAAGGGTTGCCTTAGTTATAAACATCTTCCATAACCCTTGTAATTTTATAAATTTCAATATAGTGCGATTACTTATATTTAATTGCTTATTGATTTTATTCTTAGTCGATTTCACTGTCAATAATCATAATTTAAGTATTTTAATTTTTGATGTTAAATTATTTCATGAACAGGTATGACAAATTCAGGAAGAGTGATAAGAAAGGCAAAGCTGATGGCGAAGAAACAGAGACCAATGTGGCAGAGAGTCTTGAGAAACCTAATAATGAGGTTACTACCCCAGCCTAAATTCATTTTGATTGCACAAACTATCCTGCTATACTTGAATTAAAAATAATTAGTTATAAGTGACGAGATGACAAGCATTCCGAATTCCCTTGTCATTTATTGTTCAGCAGTGAACCCTAAAATGCACTGTATATGTATTATGTATTCAAGTTAGAAGTATTCTAACCGTAAAGCTATTGCAGTCTGCTTTGATTAGAATTAAGTAGTATTTTAGTTCTTAGTATTGTCTAAGCTCTAATTTAGGTTTTAGTATAGTACTAAAATTAGATTGTTTTTTTATTTACACAGATGTCTATCAATTTATAGAGCATTTGTAAAAAAGAGTTTGTACTGTTCATCAATAACGGCATTCTTATATTTTTTAATAATTTCCCATTTTGTTACTTTTAATAACTCTTGAAATATTTGCTACTAAAGAAACGGGTAAAACAATAAGAAAATATTTAAAAAGCTTTTAAAGGTTCATACTTTTTTCGAAATGCTTTAAAACACTTGACCTATATTAATGTAACGGGATTATTGTATGTTATTGTGAAATAAATGTATTCAGATTTCTTGCGCATTCTATTTATCAACTTGTCTAAATGTTTTTACTAGGGATTGCAAACAGAATTGATTTTCAATCCGGCCGGATTTTGGCCATAATCCGGCCGGACCGGATCCGGTTTGGTATAGGGATATTAAAGTTAATCAAATGGCATATTTTTCTAGTTTTTTGCGTAATACGTATTATTAAATCTATAATTTAAAGTTATTATAACTTCTTAACAATAAAAAGAACTTAGTGGTAAAAAGTGTTACAATGTCAATATCACTTTAAAAACAAAATATTGCATCGGTCATTTATTATATTTAACCATTCACAAGTGCTCAAATTTTCGTTTACAATTATAAATTTTATTAGTTTCCAAAGCCCGATGATGGGATGTGGGGTGGGAATGGGAACTCCTAGAAAGGACAAGTTTTCGTAACTGTTCTTTATTTAATTCTTTGTAACTTTGACATCCATTCTAGTAAGAAAAGTATATTGGTCAAATTATAGAGAATAGAACATGACACAAAACGATGACACGACACGAACGATGCGAAATAGTACATTGTGCAACGAGGAGGGTAAGTGAAATTTTGGATACGATAGTGATTATTGTCTGGGTGATTTGTACGGATTCTCAATCAAAACACTTATTGTTTAAAACTACAATTGTCTTTATTTATCCCTTTTTTTGCATACATTCAGATTTAACTAGCTGTTTAACATTGTTTCCATTTTCGATGCAACTCAATATCTAGCTGTCAAAAGTGACAGCTCTCAATCAGTGATGTTCCATCACTGATGGACTCTACAATCTCTTTCTTTCTTAATAAAACAAAAGAATTCTAAAATAAGTAATAACACACTTAAGATACAAAGACATAATATAACTTTGGATGTGGTTACAACATAATAACCAAAAGAATTGGAACAATTTAACTAACCAAGCAAGTATGTTCAATCATATACAAGAAAAGCAATATGACACAAATTGATAGAAATTAACATACAGTTTAAATACCCTTGGCATCATTGAGATATTACATTTCAATACATGCTGAGTTTATCAGCACGTCCTACGGGTGATCATAAATGTAACGTTTATTTGTTCATACACTCTAAGATGAGACTAAATCTGGTATAGTTTCAGTCACATCCGGTAGATCCTCTTTCTTCTTATCTATTTTTCTTTCTGTAGACTCTGACAATGTCTCGTCTATGCCAAATCTGCTCAGGTCTCTATTCTTTATAGGTTTAAATTGGGAAGAGTTCCTTCTGACTATTTTCCCCTCCGGTGATTGAGCTGCTACAGAATTTCCACTTTTCCATACAACTGTGTGCTCACTTGGAGAAAATGTGGTACTTAATTTGTTTTCCTTTCTTTGCTTGACCAAGACTTTATCTCCAGGCTGAATTTCAGATTCTTTTGCATGCCTTCTTTTGTCAGCATACTGTTTGAATTGATCTTTTTTTAATCTGTCCATGTCACGCATTGCTTCATCTCCAAGGCTATTATTTTGTTCTATTTCTGGTAATTTAGTTCTTATGCTCCTTCCTCGAAATACATTTCCAGGAGGAAGTCCAGTGGTACTGTGTGGAGCTGATCGGTAAGCAGATAGATAAATGAGCAGCTCTCTTTTCCAGTTTTGTTTAAGTCCCTGTGCAATTCTCAGTCTTCTCAAGATATTTTTATTCTGTCTTTCAATTTCTCCGTTGGCTTGGGGCCACAACGGGGTAGTATGTCTTAGCCGAATCCCGTTGATGTCAAGAAATTCCTTGAACCTTTGGTCTATGAAAGCAGGTCCATTATCACAGATTATTTCATCCATTATTCCTTCCCGATATATAATTTTTTCTAAAGTCTGTATTGTTACTTCGGCTGTTTGTTGTTTTAATATTTCCACTTCCAAGTATCTACTGTAGTAATCCACAATGCATAGAAGGTAATGTCCCGAGGGCAGTGGCCCAAGATAGTCAATTCCAACTAGTTGCCACACTTTAGTAGGTAATTCTGTGGGCATTATAGGTTCTGGGCCAGCCCCTCGTCCTACCAAGCGGCAGCCTTCACATGTGTCACACCAGTATTCTATATCACTGTCCATGCCTTTCCACCATACCTTGCACCGCAGTTTAGCTTTCATAGAATTAGTAGCAAGATGTCCTTCATGCCCTATTTCCAGTATTGACGGTATCAATTGTTTGGGTATAACTTGTCTAGTACCTCTGAGAATAACGTCATCTATTGTACATAGCTCTTGCTTTATTAGTTCATATGATCTCAGCTCTTTGGTCCAAACATCTCTTTCTATGGCATCTTTTAGCCGTGTCAACTCTTCATCTTGTAAAGTGGCCTCTCTTACCTTTTCTATAGTGACAGCTTTTATGGAAGTTTCAGCTAATACCAGTACCAGCTTATCTTCTTCATCTTCTGTACTTGGTAGTGGAAACTTGCTGTTGGTGTTAATCAGTCTTGAAGGTACATCTGCAATATTGCTCTTCCCAGGCTTATACAGTGTGTGTCTTTCATAACGACATTGGTTTTAAGTAACGATAGTTTAAAGTGTTGTTAACAGTTTTATCAAAAGAATATAACGATTGCCTTTAATAGTTAAGCGTAATTAATTAAAAAAAAAATCTCGAGCAGCAATGTAATGCAAACATTTATTTGACGTTTCAGAGAGGAAGAGCTAGTTTCGTTTCCATTTAAATTCGATTAAAACATTAAAGTAACTCGAAACTGTTGCCGACGTTAACTTATTTACTGAATTATTCACTACTAGAAAACACTGCAATTTAAAACATACGCGATTTTGACCACACTAGCACAACAAATTTACATCAACAAATCTTCAGCCACCACATTTATGAATCGCATTATTCACCGAGCTAGACTAATACCAAAAATCACTGCACATACATTTATTATCACTTCTTAGAAATCACATTACCTACTTCAAACATGCTTATTAAATTTATTAGGAATGTCTGTGTTGATCAACAAACTCGATGTTATCTTGACATTTCAACCCAATCAATGTGAAGTTATCAATCGGTATAGTACGGTCGCCAAATCTCAAAAGCCCTCTAGAAACACGATTTAATTGACTCGGCTCGGCCTTACCCACAACCGGTATCAATGTGTTCGGACAGTTCTCCTGATCACCGTACATGCGGTAGTAAAGCGGAAAAATGGTGGAGGGGATAGTAATGACGTCACAAAGATGGCGGCCGGACCTATTCTTTTTGGCGGTGTATCTCGAAAACCACTTAACCGATTTTAATCATCGAGGTGTCAAATAATAGCTTATATTATGGAGATTATTTCCTTTTCTACAAACATTTACGTGAAACCTATAGGAAAACAAATAATCACAAAAAACAGTTTTTTTATAAAATTATTTTTTTTTATTTTGTAAAAATCTCCGTAAATATTAGCATTTCGCAAATTTTGTTAAATATAAAACATATTGCTTCATTATCAAAGAATATAATGAGCCTTAAAACATACAGATCGAGTAATAAACAATGAAGCTACACTCATTTATTTGCGCATGGGTAACGATAACTGGCTTTTACCGGTCGAAACTGTGGTGACTGTTACGATACGTATTGAATGGAATTTATAGAGTATCGGTTTTAATTACTGAAATTATAATGACAATTATAAAAACCAGACACAATAATGTTACCTTACTTCGACGTTTAGTCTCTTTTTTCGTCTTAATCATAGGTAGGTACATATTTCTTTTTAGTTAAAAATTTTATACAGGGTGAACTTTTAACCACCAGTCATACTCTGCGCAGCGACTTTATAGGTCATACTGAACAACTTTTACTATTAGTAGTCCCCAAGCCGCTCCGAGGCCAGATTTAATTGACTCAGCTCGGCCTTACCCACAACCGCTCGCCACACCGCTGCTTAAAATAAGCTGACGCACCGTAAATTGAACTGCGTAAAAATCGCAAAAAATATTACACGGAGATCTTATGGCAGACACCGTACCGGTGACGTAAAAGACGCAACTGTTTTGCGAACAAAAAAGATTCGCGTGAAGCACGTCACTGCGATTCCGTACCGTCACCGTTTTTTAAACAGCGGTGTGGGGAGCATGCGTCAAAAACGGTACGCATACGACGCGTCACTGCGATTCCGTATCGTGACCGTTTTTTAAGCTGCGGTCTGGTCGCACCTTGTATTGTATTGTATTGTATTGTATTCGGGCGATTTTTCCGCAACTCGACGACTTGCGCCTATTTTGCGAGATATGTTGGGGGTGGGCTAGTCCTGCCAGCCCAGCTCCTCGAGGAATCCTATCAAACCTTTGATGTTGAGTAGGACCTCGGGGAGGTCTCTCGGAGATCCGAGATGTTTAGCCCTGTATGGAGTCACTCCGCTGCATTCCAGCACCACGTGAGAGGCTGTTTCTTCTGTCTCCATGCAACCTCGGCACAGGGGACTGTCTGTGACACCTGTTGTGAAAAGATGTTTGTTAAATAGTCCATGACCTGTTATGACACTGGTTACCATACTCAGTCGGACCTTCCCTAGTTGCAGGAGCGCCCTTGTGAGTTTTCCGTTGATGCCAGGCATGGCTTCTTTTGCCTGTCTGCATCCAGTCTGGTTCAGCCAGTGTTCTGTGTGTAGTTTCCCTGTACGTGCCAGCAGCATTGAGCGTACCTTGCTAAATGGTATCGGAAGAATCGGTTCCGGACCAATCGCCCCCGCATTCGATCCTTGCCTGGCAAGCTCGTCCGCAGCATCGTTACCTCGGGATCCACTGTGTCCCTTGATCCATTGTAGGGTGATCTTATTATTATGACATACCTCCATTAGTCGTTCGTGGCATTCGTGTATAAGTTTGGATGTAACTATATGGCTATTTAGAGCCATTAAGACTGCTCTACTGTCGGAGAGTATGCGGATGGAGGATCCTACTACCTTCCTTGCAGTGATGGCAGCCGCCGCGTTTATGATGCCCATGCACTCAGCTTGGAATACCGAGTTATGGGCTCCTAGCGGAGTGGTGATCGACATGTTCAGGTCTTCTGAGAAGGTTCCAGAGCCCGATCCGCTGTCTGTTTTGGACCCATCAGTGAAGATTCTCAGCTCCCGGGGATTGAGTCCTTCATGATTGTCGTCCTCATATAACAGTATTTTGTATCTTTTATCGAAGATAGCTTGTTTGTGAATCCGGTCCGTGCCTGACCTAAGCACTGGAAATTCGTCATACACCTTTTCCAGGCATTTTGTGTGAAGAGCTCCTGTGATGTTAGACCATATCTTGAGGGTTCGCAACCTTACCGCTGAGAGACTGGCCTCTTGCTGTATGTGTAGGTGCAGCGGTGGAAGGTTTAGCATGACCTCCATGGCTGCAGTCGGGGTAGACCTCGTGCAGCCAGTGGTGGCCGCGCATGCGAGCCTTTGAAGTCTTTGTAGTTTGTCTCGTACGTTGCCTAGGTTTGTTCTTGGCCACCAAACCAGAGCACCGTAACAGTGTAAGGGGCGGATTATCGTCTTATAGAGCCAGAGGGTAATTTTCGGGTTGAGTCCCCACCTCTTACCAATCATCCTTCTGCACTGCCAGAAGACAACTCCCGCCTTGTCTATCCGTTTGTTGATGTGGTTGTTCCAATTGAGTTTATTGTCGAGAGTTAGTCCTAAGTACTTAACTTCATCGGACAGCTGTAGCTCAGTTTGGAAAAGTGTTGGTCTGGTAAAGTTGGTCGCACCTTTATATGGGACAGTCAAAAATTTTTTCGCGATTTCGGAATTGGTCCCATAGTAAAAGTTGTTAAGTATGACCTATAAAGTCGCTGCGCAGAGTATGACTGGTGGTTAAAAGTTCACCCTGTATAAAATTTTTAACTAAAAAGAAATATGTACCTACCTATGATTAAGACGAAAAAAGAGACTAAACGTCGAAGTAAGGTAACATTATTGTGTCTGGTTTTTATAATTGTCATTATAATTTCAGTAATTAAAACCGATACTCTATAAATTCCATTCAATACGTATAGTAACAGTCACCACAGTTTCGACCGGTAAAAGCCAGTTATCGTTACCCATGCGCAAATAAATGAGTGTAGCTTCATTGTTTATTACTCGATCTGTATGTTTTAAGGCTCATTATATTCCTTGATAATGAAGCAATATGTTTTATATTAAACAAAATTTGCGAAATGCTAATATTTACGGAGATTTTTACAAAATAAAAAATAATAATTTTATAAAAAAACTGTTTTTTGTGATTATTTTTTTTCCTATAGGTTTCACGTAAATGTTTGTAGAAAAGCAAATAATATCCATAATATAAGCTATTATTTGACACCTCGATGATTAAAATCGGTTAAGTGGTTTTCGAGATACACCGCCAAAAAGAATAGGTCCGGCCGCCATCTTTGTGACGTCATTACTATCCCCTCCACCATTTTTCCGCTTTACTACCGCATGTACGGTGATCAGGAGAACTGTCCGAACACATTGATACCGGTTGTGGGTAAGGCCGAGCTGAGTCAATTAAATCTGGCCTCGGAGCGGCTTGGCGACCGTACTAGTACTTAAACGAAACAATTATCTGATTCCGCCTTCTTAGTTAACACAAAGTTACCTACTTACACCAATCTTTTGACTGCACTGGCTGGTATGACAGGATGCAGGTAGGTTGACGTAAAATATTTAGGTGACTTTTTCATGAAATTGTCATGTCATAATTTTCTTGCCAAAATGCCACGACCATCGCCTTATACCTCGCAAGAATTAGCGGATATGATTATAAAGTATGGCGAAGCTATGCAAGATGCTAGACTAGCGTTAACATTATATCGGGAGCAATTTCCAAATCGTCGAATTCCGCAAAACCCCAGAGTCATAGTCGGTGCATTGCAGCGTGTCCGGGAAGACATGCCTATTACTGGGAGAATCCAACCGTTGGCAAATGGACCCCGTCTTCATGTTCGTAATGAAGAAATTATACTGGAACATTTTGCTGAAAATCCAGAATGCAGTACAAGAAATGCCGGGCGACATTTCCAAATGAAGCACAAAACAGTTCACAGGATTCTCAAAAAAAACAAATTTTTAAAGGCACACGCAATATTGCCTAGGGATTTGCTGCCACGTTTAACATTTAGTCGCTGGCTATTGAACAAACACAATACCGACCACCAATTTACCTCAAGAGTAATATGGACTGATGAGAGTACTTTTACTCGGAACGGCGTGTGGAATCAGAGAAATACACACTATTGGGCAAGAGTAAATCCTCGTGTGCTAAGAGAGACCGGTCATCAATACCGATGGGCTGTAAACGTCTGGGCAGCCATTCATGGTGACCGTATAATAGGTCCAGTATTTATCGACGGAAATCTCAATGGCGAAAAATTCCTGGAATTGCTTAGTGGTCCATTGACTAATTATTTTAATTCGTTGCCAGAAGAAGCACGGGAGCTGACTTGGTTGCAAATGGCCGGAGCTCCGGCACATTCATCAGTTCGCGTGCGTAATCATTTGAACTTAATGTTTGGAAACCACTGGCTCGGTAGATTTGGGCCTCGACGTTGGCCGGCCCGTTCACCGGACCTCACGATGTTACATTTTTTTTTATGGGGGGCCATAAAAAACGAAGTGTATTCGAAACCACAAATATCTGTTGAAGATCTTCGGAACAGAATAACTGACGCGTTTCAAAAACTTCAGCAGAACACTAATTTTGAAAGCGTACATCAGTCTCTCATACGCCGATGCAACACTTGCATCGAAATGCAAGGACGTCACATCGAACATCGTTATCTTCGACGAGTGAATCGCAGAGATTGATTTTATTTTTTGAATAAATAAAAACTTTTTAATCTTTTTTTTATTTTTAATCGAACTTTGACCAAGAAACACTTGCGTAGTTTCTCCTCAAGCAACTTTTGTGAGTGAGAAAGAGAGGAGAAACTTCGCAAAGTGTTTCGCGATAGCAGGGCGGTTAAGTCCTTTTCTTACGAACAAGGTCACTAGTCATGATCTTTGACGGTCTTGTCAATCAAAAGTGTCACCGACATGTACGATGTAGGTAATTGTAATAGGTGTCAGGATGTCACTAAGAGCGAAATTTCAATGAAATCACATGACAATTGTTAAGTTTAATTTATTACTGATACATTGCGTGCCCAATTAATTTGTATGAAATTTTTTATTTTTTAACTAAAAATGCTAATTTCAGTTCATTAGGTCTTATACTTTCAGCCCTTGAAATTAGTGTCGTTATGAAAGACACACACTGTATATGACTTTGAATGTAAACGGTTGAAGTCTTAACACCCAACGCTGTATACGGGCACTTGGCTATGAATTTGCAGAATAAATTATCTCCAACGGCTTATGATCTGACAAAATTTTGAAGTCTACCTATCAGATACATGTATAAGCTTTCACAAGCCCATACGATGGCGAGGGCTTCCTTTTCGGTTAGTGAATATCTTTGTTCAGTTGGAGATAGAGCTTTGCTTTGATATTTTATTATAATCGGTTGTTTCTCAGTTTTTATTCTCTGATTTTGAATTAGTACTGCAGCAATGCCTATTGGACTAGCATCGGTCACTAAAATTGTTTCTGCATCTTTGTCATAAAAACCCAGCACAGGAGCCGATGATATAAGTGTTTTCAGTTTTGCAAAAGCATTTTCATGTTCTATGTTCCAAGTAAAGTCGGAGTCCTTTTTGGTAAGTTCTCGTAATGGTCCAGTAATTGTGCTAAAGTTGGGAATAAATCTAGCAGAGAAGTTGACAAGCCCCAAAAAGCTCCTTACTTCTGCTTTATTTTGCGGTTCTCTGAAATCCTGTACAACTTGTTGATTGGTCACAGTAGGTCTTACTCCTTCAGCAGAAAGTCCTAAGAAGTTGATTTCGGTGACACCAAATGAGCATTTTTTTTCATTCAAAGTTAAACCACTGTCACTAAGCCGTCTAAGTACATGATGGAGTCGGGCATCATGTTCTTCTCTTGTTCGCCCACCTACACGAATATCATCTTGGCTATTGGCAACACCCTCTATATCCTGTAAGAGATGTGCAATTACTCTTTGAAATATTTCGGATGCACATCTAATTCCAAAAAATAGACGCTTGTATCTAAACAGGCCAAGACTGCAGCTAAAGACTGTTATCTTTTTAGAGTCCTCATCAAGCTCCAGCTGATGGTATCCTGATTTGAGGTCAAGTGTTGAAAAGTACTTACATCCATTTAAATCTGCTAATAGTTCTTCAAATGTTGGTAATGGAACACGTTCCCTCATTACTGCTTCATTAGCCTTTCTCATATCAATAACAAGTCTATATTGACCTGCTTCTTTTTTCTTTACTATGTGTGAAGGGGAAACGCAGGGGGTAGGTCCAGTTACTGGTTCTATAATGTCATTTTCTACTAACTCTCTAATCAAGTCTTTCTCTATGTCCCTTATGTGAAAAGGTTGTCTTCTAATAGTTTGAGCTACTAATTTAACATTATGATCAATAGGAATTGACAATTTGAAATCTTTAAGCTTCCCTATGCCCCTGAAAATATTAGGATATTGATTCAAAACACCATCCCCTTTTAGAATATTATTAATGCAATTTACTTCGGGTCCTACTCTCAACAATCCTAGTTGGGTTGAAGTCGTTTTACTCAACAGAGAAGGCCCGCATCCATTAAAAACAAGAATTTCTGCATCTACTTTAATTTTACTGCCAGGAGAGTACAATACTGTTTTAAAAAATCCTAGTCTTCGGACCTCTTGGCCGCCATATGCATAATATTTTTCAGCTGTTTTATCAAAGTTGGCAATCCAACCCTGATCTCAGGAACTTCTTGAACATATGTTTATCTATAATATTTATTGGCGCACCTGAGTCTACAATAAAAGGGGAACTTACATGACCGCCAACTACAATCTCGAACTTATTGTCCTTAGAACTTATCACTGTAAACACTGAATTTACACTTTTTGTTACAGTTTTATTATCACTTTCATCGTCTGATTCGTCTGAATCCTCTGAACATGATTTTATTACATATTTAACCATCTTCTTCTTTTTCTTTATATCTTTCTTTATTTTTGTTTTGCAGCACTTGGCAAAATGGCCTTTTAATCCGCATTTGTTGCATATCTCATTTGCTGCATTGCACTCCGCACTTTTAGCAAAATGCCCTCTCCGGTCACACCGGTAGCACTCCACATTGCTGATCCTGTTAACACTATCTTGTTCTTTTTCTTCTTTCTTTAAATTTTACTAACCATCTTTTCCATTTCATAGTCTTGATATTTCCATGATTTTATTGAGCGTCAGCTCCTTTCCTTTCTTTAAAAACTTGAGCTTTAGGTTTATATCACTACATTTCTCAATAACTTGATCTTTTATTGCGTCCTCTTTTTCCGGAAAATCGCAAAATGTGGCTTGTTTTCTTAATTTCATTATAAATTGCTCCATTGTTTCTTCTTCTTCCTTTCGAATATTACGAAACTTCTGTCGTTCATAATTAATATTTACGTCTGGTTCAAAATATGAGTCTAGTCTTTTTATACATTTTTCGTAATCTGTACTGCCGTCGACCTGCTCGTCTTTTATGCTTTCATATATTTCTTGGACCTCTGTCCCTGCTTGATGCAGTAACCTCGCTACTTTCTGTTTGTCGTTTAATCCGACCTGGCTCTCAATGTAATACTGAAAATTCCTCTTCCACAAACGCCATCTTTCTGGAAGTGTGCTGGCTTCTTCATACGGTTCAAATTTCGGTCCCGAGGACCCTGCAGCATAATCTTGAAACATATTTTTTTATCGCGTGTCTTCGAAATGCGTGCGATGATTTCGTATCCGCTTTAATCACCGACACATTGTAACATCCTCGTCGCCAAAATAGCTGTACGGATTCTCAATCAAAACACTTATTGTTTAAAACTACAATTGTCTTTATTTATCCCTTTTTTTGCATACATTCAGATTTAACTAGCTGTTTAACATTGTTTCCATTTTCGATGCAAATCCATATCTAGCTGTCAAAAGTGACAGCTCTCAATCAGTGATGTTCCATCACTGATGGACTCTACATGATTGAGTGAATTAAGGACCCGAGTTTGCAATATTCTTACCCCCGGAGTTACACACAATGTTTTTCATCACACTTGAAATAAGAACTTTTTCAAACTAGTGTGATGAAAAATAGAGTGCAGGATTGAAAACCTTCGCGGAAAGGGACTCCCTAAGAAAAGTTACATGGGTCAAATAAAGAATTGGCTATACGTAGAGTAGCATGTACCAGGAGATGAAGAAAGTTGCATAAGATTGGATGAAATTGTAAAGACAAAAGATTCTCTTTTAAATTTGAATAGAAAAGAATCAATATCTTATCATATATATAATCGGAGTAAACTAAAGATTATCAATATTATCATATATTCATTCACACATTTAATATGAGCCGACTCTCTAGTCGGTTGAGTACCGCCGCCTTAATTCTGCTCATTTGTTTACTTTTAATCTCCTATCACAACATTAACCTTCTCTTTAGCATAAATTACAAATGCCTTCCATGGTATCTCCATCCATTAATTTTTCCTTCTATTACAGTATTTATGTAATCGTTATATCGTGCCACCAACAAGAAAGAAGAAAATATCCTCTTTTGTTCCCAGTCATCGTCATTATATAGTACATTACGATACAAGTGCGAAAAATAGGAAATTCGAAACGAGTGGCGATAAATTAAATTTAAAACACGACCGAAGGGAGTGTTTTAAATCGACACGAGTTGCGAATTACCTAATCGCACATGTATCGTACAACGTTTTACAGTACATATGGCCCTTTAAATGTTCGACACAGTAACGTAATATGCTACTTCTCGCACTAGTGCTATAAAGTAGCCCCATATGTACTGTAAAATATATTTTTATCTTACTAAATTTAAACATTTTCATTCGTTTTTTGTTCTGTGTTGGCGCAACATAAGTACTCCTACGAAGACCGGTTGACGACACATGACGTCACACACATACGTCACGGCTCCCCGCTCCGTGTACCTACATTAGACTGCACCGTACAGCCGAAGCGGCTACACATATTATATATTACCAAAAATACTGTATATAGTTATTAAGTTAATAAAAAAAATACGATAGTACTATCCTGGAGTTCTTCATTCTTCATCAGAAGAGCTTAATTGAGGAGTATATCGAACATTTTGGCGACCGTTTTACTGTTGCTATGTGGACGCATAGCACGAATCTGCAATCTATTGGACAAGAACTTACGGGAGAAGAACGGAGCTGCACAATTACCACCGGAATCTAGAGAAGGCGGAGTGAAATACCTACCGGAAATTGTGATACCTAAGTGCCGAGCATTAAAGTAATGTGTGCCGTAGCCGACTTCTAGAAACAAAAGGGAGGTTAGCCCGTTCCTTATCCTACCTATTTTAACATATTAGCCCTGTAAAGCTTCGTTTGTGCGAGCAGATCTCATTTCTATATATTTAACTGCGTTATTTCTCCAGCTAAAGCATTTTTAAACGCACTTAATCAATAATAATAGCACTAGTAACAAAAATAATTATTGTTTTACCGCTAAAATACATTAAGTTACATATTTTTCCTTGTTTACGTTGCTATCTGCATTGAAATAAACATAAAGATCTTTAAAATTGCAAATTACTCGTACGATTTTTGATTGCATAAGCCATTTACCGTTATCGAGACATAGGTACCTGCATTGCCTTTGTGCTTGAATATTGCATTTATATTATTAAATTAAAGTTGCTAATCGTATTATCCTTAACTGTATCGCATCTCTTATCGCATTAGCTTTTGGATATAGGTTTGTTTTACGTAAATTATAGTATTTCGGCCGAATATTCCAGGTTACCCGCCCCGTGCGCCCGCGCCTGCCCCTCAGTCGCCTGCGCCGAGTTCTATTGTTCTGGTTATCAGCCGGTGAGACGAATAGCTGTTTCTTATAAGGCAATCGTACATAACAGGTATTTATTGCACTTTTTATTTAACCGCCTGACCTATATTCGTTATCAGTTTACAATATGTCTGACACAGAATTGAAGGCGAAAAGAGCATCGATTAAGGGTCGATTAACTATATTTAGGAACTATTTAGATGAGTTTAAGAAATTAAAACAGGTATCTAAGGCAAATTTAAATGAAATTAAATTAAGATTGCGAAAAGTGGAATTATTGTTTGACGAATATGATAAGATCCAGACAAACATTGAAGTGGGTGAATCCAAGGTTAAAACGGACGGACAACTAGCTAGCGAGTCGGATTTTAGTGAGCGGGAGAATACAGAAAAGTTATTCTTTTGCGCAATTAGTCAGGCGCAGGAATTGATCGCGGCTAATGAGCCTCGCTCCTCGCTGGATGGGGGCCCGGACGACGACGCGCGCTCGTCCCGCAGTGGGACGGACGCGGGTGGTGTACGTCTACCAACCATACGTCTTCCTAGCTTTGACGGTTCCACCAACAAATGGTTAGAGTTTCGCGATGTTTACATATCAATTGTTCATAACAATGAGAGTCTCAGTGATATTTGTAAGTTTCAATATTTAAAAGCATCCTTATTAGGAAGCGCAGCGTCTGTTATTCAGTCAATGGAAATATCGGCGGCTAACTATACCGCTGCTTGGAAATTAGTTTGCGATAGATTTGATAACAAGCGCCAGCTGATTCACACTCACCTTAAGTCACTTTTTAACGTGTCTTTGTTAGGAAGGGAGTCTGATAAGTCTTTGCGTTTTCTAATTGATCATGTTTCGAAACATTTGAGGGCTTTAAATAGTTTAGGGGAAAAAACAGACAACTGGGACACACTTATTATATTTATGTTTGCAAGTAAATTGGATACTGCCACATGCACGAAGTGGGAAGAGTACAGAAATAGCTTAGCGGAGAAACCTACTCTAGATAATTTTTATGAGTTTTTACGTCAAAGGGCCGATGTGTTGGAAATGATTTCAGCGACAACTACTAGTGAAAAAACTGAGAATAAGCAAGTTAATTATAAGCGAATGGATAAAGTGCAAAAATCATTTGTTGCCGCGGCGAGCGATTCTAACACATCGAGCAACGTAAATATAAATAATGCGCGAGTTTGTCGTGTATGTAATGGTGATCATTTAATTTATAACTGTGAAAAATTAAATCAGATGTCAGTCGATGAGCGAAATGTATTAATAAAAACTTTAAAAGTGTGCATTAACTGTTTCCGTGGTGGGCACTTTGCACACCAATGTAAGGCGAGTCCATGTGTTATTTGTAAGCGTAAACACAACACTCTTCTACACAAAACTATGACGTCGGATAAACAGAAGGACGGAGGTGAGAAGGAGTATGTGTCTGCGCCCATATCATTATCAGTCAGCGGCGATAACGAAGTCTTGTTGTCTACTGCAGTTATTTTAGTTAAGAACGAGAAAACAAATGCAATGCATGAGGCACGTTGTTTGCTCGACTGTAGTGCTCAATCTAATTTTATATCTGAGGCGCTGGTGGAGAAGTTAGGCATGCAGGGTGAGGATATAGACGTCAACATTACGGGTATTAAAAGTATTTCGTTTGATGTCAAGAAACACTGCGCGGTAACTATTCAAGCGCGTAATCGTAGTGTTAAGGCACCGTGTGCGCAAGTTGATGCCTACATTCTCCCTCAGATAATGAAACCCTTACCGTCAGAGGAAGTGGATATTTCGAATATTGATATCCCTCAAAATATCACATTAGCAGACCCAGGCTGGTACAAGCCTGCTGAAATTGACATATTAATAGGCGGTGCGATATTTTGGGACTTAATACGCAATGGACAAATTGAGCTCGGTTACAATAAGCCAAAATTACAAAATTCAATATTTGGTTGGTTAGTGGTAGGAAAAACAATGTTAACTACTAAGAGTAGTAGAACAAAAACTGAGCATTGTGGTTTCAGTAGAGAAATACGCGATCAGCTAAGTAAGTTTTGGGAGTTGGAGGAAGTGCCAGCTGCACCAGTGTTGTCCCCAGAAGAGGAGGCGTGCGAAGAACATTTCAAGCAAAACACACGACGCTTGGCTGATGGCAGATTTTGCGTCACGCTGCCCTTGAAAAGTCAACCAGATATTCTAGGTGACTCATATAGAATAGCAAGGAAACGGTTTGATTCCTTGGAGCACAGGTTTAGAAGGCAGCCTGATGTAAAATCGCAATATGTAGATTTTATAAATGAATATGCGCAGCTGAACCACTTGTCACAAAGCAAGAAGCCTGAAAAAGCCAATTTTCTGCCCCACCACCCAATTTTAAAGGAGCAAAGCGAATCTACGAAGTGTCGCGTTGTCTTTGACGCTTCAGCTCGGACTGATTCAGGCTACTCGCTTAATGATATCCTCATGGTTGGTGCCACGATTCAAGACGACATTTTTTCTATTCTAATACGATTTCGCCAGCACGTTTTCATATTCACGGGAGATATAGAAAAAATGTATCGGCAAGTAATCGTGGAACCTTCGCAGAGACATCTTCAAATGATATTATGGCGTTAAAATGAAGGCGAACGCATAAAGTATCTAGCCCTGAATACTTTGACTTATGGCACGTCAAGTGCGCCGTTCTTAAGCACGAGATGTCTAGCCCAACTGGGCTATGAATGTAGTGATCCTTTGATAAAGGAAGTGATTGTCCATGATTTCTACATAGACGATTTGATAACTGGTACAGATGATGAAGGACAATTATTAAGCCTTTATCAAGGGGTCAACAAAACATTGAGTTCAGCTCATTTTAATTTAAGAAAGTTAAAAAGTAATTCTAAGCAATTTCTCTGTGAAGTAATGGAGACAAATAGTTCTCAACAGGATAACTTGAAAATATCCAATCAAAGTAACACGCTAGGCGTGGAGTGGAACCCAAATGCCGACAGTATATTAATAAAATGTTCAAAGTTGCAATTGCTGGATAAACATGTAAAATACACTAAAAGGGCCGTCCTATCTGTAGCTTCAAGTATATTTGATCCTTTAGGGCTGTTGAGTGTATGCGTTATTTTATGCAAAATCTTTTTGCAATCGTTGTGGTCACAGAAATTGGACTGGGATCAAGAAATACCCCAGGCGCCGAACTGTATCTGGACCAGATTTGTCAACAATATTCATTACTTGAAGGAAATAAGTATTCCACGCCACGCCAGCTGTAGAAATGCGGTTGAAATTCAAATTCATGCATTTTCGGATGCCTCTATAAAGGCATATGCAGGGTGTATTTATTTAAGATCAGTAGATGAGTAAGGGAATTGTACGGTTCGACTTTTGTGCGCTAAAACAAAAGTCACGCCTTTGAGGGCCACGACTATCCCAAAATTGGAACTTTGTGCATCTTTATTAGTTTCGCGTCTATGCGAAAAGGTTGTGCAAGCGTTACGCTGTAATATCGCAAAAAGATATTTTTGGTCTGACAGTAAAATTGTATTGGGTTGGTTGCGCATTCCTACAAACAAATTGTGCACTTTTGTGTCGCATCGAGTCGCTGAAATAAATGATAAGTGTTCGGATGCTGCATGGATGTATGTCCCTTCGGCACAAAACCCAAGTGACCTTGCCTCACAAGGTGTATTTCCAGACGAGCTACAGTCGTTGTCACTGTGGTGGGAGGGACCTGCATTCCTGCAGGATACAACTGATCGGTGGCCAGAACAAACTGAAGCGACAGAAAAGAGCTTACCTGAGTTACGTGTATATGCAGCAAGAGTTGAAACACCGACAGTACCGATAATCGACATGTCAAATTATTCCAGTTTTCTTAAACTTAGAAGGATATTCGCGTACATGTGTCGATTTATCAATAGCTTGCTGCATAAACAACATTGTAAAGCTAACAGTTTATTAACTGTGGACGAGCTTGAACAAGCTGAGTCAAAATTAGCTTATTTGTCACAAAGACAAAGCTTTCCTAATTACGATAGGAATCCAAAGTCTATTATTGGATCAGGGAAATTAACTCCTTTTGTCGATGACTCAGGATTGATTCGAGTGGGTGGAAGGTTAGATAATTCGAATTATGATTTTGATAAAAAACACCCTATTCTTCTAGATGCAAAACATCAATTCACTAAATTATTATTTAGATATTTCCACTTCAAACTATTACACGCACCGCCACAACTTCTTCTGTCAGTCATTCGCGAACACTATTGGCCTTTAAATGGCAGAGTACTCGCTAGACGTACTTACAACAATTGCACTCGTTGCAAAAGAATGAAAGGAGAAGTAGCTCAGCAAATCATGGGAAACTTGCCAGCTCAGCGGGTAACACCTGGATATGCGTTTGAGGTGGTAGGTACTGATTTTGCCGGTCCGTTTTTTGTGAGTGACAGGAAAGGTCGTGGTGCGAAACTCCATAAGAGTTACCTATGTGTTTTTATAGATTTTAAGATAAAGGCAGTTCATTTGGAACTTGTAAGTTCTCTGAGCACAGAAGATTTTATTTTAGCATTGCGTCGCTTCATATCTCGACGAGGAATGCCTCGAGAGATATTTTGTGACAATGGGAGAAATTTCGTAGGCGCTAGTCGCGAGATAGGCGAGTCTCTCAATGCTACCTCCAGTTCTGTGTCAGATGCATTTGTAGATGAAAAAATAGTCTTCCATTTTTCGCCTGCGTACGCTCCAAATTTTGGAGGCCTTTACGAAGCAGCTGTCCGGTCTGCGAAATTTCATATGAAAAGGGTGGTAGGCAATACTCACTTAACTTTCGAAGAATTGACATCGTTGTTCGCACAGATTGAGGCAGTTCTTAATTCTAGGCCCCTCTGTCCTATGTCATCCTCTCCAACCGATTTAGCACCTCTCACCCCAGGGCATTTTCTGATTGGAAGACCCCTTGTCTCGCTACCGGCACCTGATTTGCAAGATGTCAATCCTAATCGGCTTCATAGATACGCAAGGATTGAGCAAGCAAGGCAACACTTTTGGTCGAGATGGAGTCAAGAATATATCTGCGAATTGCAGCAGCGTACCCGATGGCAGCAGCGACGCCCCGACATCAAGCCCGGTCAAATGGTCTTGATAAAAGACGAGGCGACTTCACCACTGAAATGGCCATTGGGACGAATACAGGCAGTGTATCCTGGAAGTGATGGCGCAAGTCGAGTTGCGGATATACTCACAACCAAAGGCACGATTCGACGAGCCATCAACAGGATCTGCCCCTTCCTTGATGAAGACAAGGCTTAAAGCCAAGGCTTTAAGAGGCGGGAGGATGTTGGCGCAACATAAGTACTCCTACGAAGACCGGTTGACGACACATGACGTCACACACATACGTCACGGCTCCCCGCTCCGTGTACCTACATTAGACTGCACCGTACAGCCGAAGCGGCTACACATATTATATATTACCAAAAATACTGTATATAGTTATTAAGTTAATAAAAAAAATACGATAGTACTATCCTGGAGTTCTTCATTCTTCATCAGAAGAGCTTAATTGAGGAGTATATCGAACAGTTCTGTTCAACTGGATACCTCTCATCCGTTGACTTTTTCTCATCTAAAACGACTAAAACGCACAGCGCGTGCTGTATTTAGGCGTTTTTAGGGTTCCGTCGCCAAATGGCAAAAAACGAAACCCTTATAGATTCGTCATGTCCGTCTGTCTGTCCGATTACCTATGTCACAGCCACTTTTTTCCGAAACTATAAGAGCTATACTGTTCAAACTTGGTAAGTAGATGTATTCTATGAACCGCATAAAGATTTCTACACAAAAATAGAAGAAAAAAAACAATAAATTTTGGGGGTTCCTCATACTTAGAACTGAAACTCAAAAATTCTTTTTTCATCAAACCCATACGTGTGCGGTATCTATGGATAGGTCTTTAAAAATGATATTGAGATTTCTAATATCATTTTTTCCTAAACTGAATAGTTTGCGCAAGAGACACTTCCAAAGTGGTAAAACCTGTGTCCCCCCCCCCGTAACTTCTAAAATAACAGAATGAAAAATCTAAAAAAAATATATGATACACATTGCCATAAAAACTTCCACCGAAAATAAATTGGTTTGAACGAGATCTAGTAAGTAGTTTCTTTTAATACGTCATAAAATTAAAAAAAAAAAATTGTTTTTTCATCAAACCCTGTGTGGGGTATCAATAGATAGGTCTTCAAAAATGATATTTAGGTTTCTAATATAATTTTTTTCTAAACTGAATAGTTTGCGCGAGAGACACTTCCAAAGTGAAAAAATGTGTGGTCCCCCCCCCCTGTAACTTCTAAAATAACAGGATGAAAAATCTAAAAAAAATATATGATACGAGGGCTGCTATTTACATATCCGGAAACCGGGATTACAATCTTCTTAAATAGTATATTTGACCAAGTGGCGTACTGGAAGAGAGGCCTATGCTCAGCAGTGAGCGATAAAAGGCTGATATGATGATGATGATATTTGACCTCCATGGTAAAATTTGAACTTTTTTAAGTACTGGCCGGTATATTTTTTCTTTCTTATTAACGCTAGTGTTTTGTTTTTGACGGGTTGTCATCTCGCTGCAAGAATGGAACTCACTCGTGAAAATATTCGTGCTATGATTTATTATGATTTTCGGCGTGGTTTAACGCAACAACAGTGCATAGATCAACTAACTTCAACTTTTGGTGATGAAGCTCCATCTAAAACTACTGTGTATCACTGGTTTAGTGAGTTCAATCGGACGTAGTATGCTTACGGACGAAGTTAAGGCAGGTCGCCCGAAATCGGTCGTTGTACAGTCAGCGTCAAATACTTTGTAGCAACCAAAGTGGCCAAATAGTTCGGTACACCATATATTTAGTATGGTGTACCGAACTATTTGGCCACTTTGACTGCTACAAAGTATTTGAAGCTGACTGTACCACAAAATATTGAGGCTGTGCGAAAACGTATAATGGACGACCGACATGTTACGTACCACGAGATAGTGGCGACTCTGGGTATTTCTATGACTAGCATTATAACATGATCATTTAGCTGTAAAAAAAATTTGTTCGCGTTGGATACCGCACAACTTGACTAAGGAGCAAAAAGATGCTCGCGTCGAATAGTGTAATAAAATGTTAAAAAAAATATAACCGTGGTGACTCAAAGGCCGTTTATAACATCTATACAGGTGACGAATCCTGGATCTATGCATACGATCCCCAAACGAAGCAACTATCAGCCGAACCCTACGTAAGTTACTCGTGCAAAAAGTACATTGAAACAAATGGTGGCCTGCTTCTTCGGTATTAATGGCCATGTAGCTACAGTGCCACTAGAAAACCGTAAAACGGTTAATTCAGATTGGCACACGACCATTTGCTTACCGGAAGTATTTGAACAAATTCGTAAAACTAACCAGCGACGAAGAATCATTCTTCATCATGACAATGCCAGCTGTCATACGTCACGCGAAACAACTCTATTTTTGGAAGGTCAAAATGTGGAATTAACGGGTCATCCGCCGTACAGCCCTGACTTGGCACCCAATGCTTTTTATTTATTTCCCAATATAAAAAATAAATTACGCGGTCAACGATTTTCGACCGCTGAAGATGCTGTCGACGCATTCAAACAACACGTTATGGAGGTACCTCAGGCGGAGAGGCAGAAGTGCTTCAAAAATTGGTTCACATTCACACGAATGCAAAAGTGCATAGATCACCAAGGGGAATACTTTGAAAAACAATTAAACCATTTTCAGCCGTGTACGTTTGTTTGTTTTTTTGTTTCCGGATATATAAGTAGCAACCCTCGTACCTATATACACCTTCCTTAATTGTACTTGCGTACTTACTAAACATTAAGCATGCAGTTGAGCCGTGCATTGAGTGATGCATTTGCACCACGCATAAACTTCTTCTAACAAGTTTCAGTGGTGTATCTTAGTTTAAAGTTCTTTGTGTGATTGGTTGCAATATAAAAAAAACTAATATGAAAGAGTGATAGAGAGAGAGACGACTGTTTCCTTCGCTACGGCGCAAACGATTGCCATCTTGGCCTCTACCTCTGGTCAGAGAAGCCTGGCGCACTGGCGGCCTTTGATGTCAAACCTCAAGATCCAACTTAGTCGTTTCGCTGCTACTACACCCGGGCGTCTAGATGTTTATCGCCGAGGCCAGCATTTTGGGTACCCATAGACTACGACTGTGCTGTATTATGGGATTCGATGTATGTTTATATGTGCGTTTTAACAATAAGGTACAGCGCCATCTAATGTAATTTGAACTAAAAGGTTATTATTTTCACGCGTTGTCATTGGAAACAAATGAGAGAAAAATACCTTGCGAATAAGTAGTAACTTCCCAAAAATACCCAGCTGTCTATGGCGTACTTGAACTTAGAAAAACGAACAGACTATACCAGCGGTACGGCCTCTAATCAGGGTTTGGCAACAAGGAACAGTGTAACCACCAAATAATACAATACTCACTAGGGTAACCACCTATCCAAAATACTTATTTGTTTTGCAAAGGAGCAAAGTTGTTGTTTCATCAAGGAACAAAGTTGCAAGAGAAAGATTTGATACATGAAATGAGTGGTTCGAAAAGTGGAATCTTGAACGTTGCATGGGTGGATAAAATGCAGTATTATTATTCTCATCAGTTTTTGAAGAATAAAGAAGGCTCACAAGTATGAATTGTAAATAAATTTGATATATTAACACACACACATAGCGGTGGTGGCAGAGTGGATATAAAGTCCGACTTTCAATCCGGAGGTCGCGCGTTCATATCCTGGCTCGTACCAATGAGTTTTTCGGAACTTATGAACGAAATATCATTTGATATTTACCACTAGCATTTCGATGAAGGAAAACATCGTGAGGAAACCTGCATAAGTACTGTAATAGTTATTTACGATACAAGTGCAGAAAATAGGAAATTCGCAACGAGTGGTGATAAATTAAAACACGACCGAAGGGAGGGTATCGACACGACTTGCGAATTACCTTTTCGCTCGTGTATCGTACGTTTTACAGTACATAATTTGACGCGCCGGTAGTCGGTACGAAAGGTCCGTTCAAGTAGAATCCGCCGGTAGTCGGTACGAAAGGTCCGTTCAAGTAGAATCCGCGTAATGTATAATGAGCAATGAGACGTGATGGTGTGATGTGTGATGTTTGTTTGCCATGCTATCATTACTTTGCTATCCCGCTCGCACCCGCACTCACTGCTCGCTCGCTCTCATTCCGCAATGCTTTCGGAACACTTCGGATCGGTCCGCTCGGCCGGTCGGTAGCAGTCGCATTTGAGTTATTGCAAATTTCATTAAATTGATACGATAACGGATTTTTGCACCTGCAATCGATTTAAAACTGTAATGCGTTACCATAGAGCTTACAATGTTTTTAGTATTTTACCTATAAGGATGCGGCTAAATGATAATTCGCTTGCGAGTTTGAATTTGACGAACAAAAACGTATTTACTGTTTATTATTGTTGTGAAATGTTTGGTTTGGTTGACTTTCGCGGCAAACTAAATTAAGCACGAGTGAAGTTACTTATTTATCTTTAATTTAATAGTGAGCTAGTGTTTACAGTACATTCTCGTATCAGTATCATATCATAATTTTATTGATATACCCAAATAAAAATACTACCTAGTGACTCTCGATGGCGTAATCTCATTATTCTCATTAATTAACAGATATTTTCTTTTAATTTTTTCTATGATGCATATTTTACGACTATAAAAATAAAAACATTACAAAAACGATCTATCACATGGTGGTGACAAAACGCAATGCGTAATAGATCGACGCGCCGATATGATACGCCCTAGAGTCCTAACACTCGCTGCGTAATGTAGTTGGTACTGTGATGAGTGTGACGTTGCCATCACGCGCGCGCCCGCGCGCTGTATTCGTTCGGGTAATGTTTCGTTTCGAGTGATAAGTGATGTGATATCTCAGTGTAACATTACGTTTTCGAAAAAGTGATGTGATATAGCATTACTTTTTGAAGCACTGTTTCGCGCATGTCTAGTACATATGGCTCTTTTAAAGTTTCGATATATACACGGAAAATGCTCATTCCTGCACGCGTACAGGACACAGGATTGGAAAAGGAAAAAATGAACCAAGGAATGATTGTGAACAAAACTATAGAAACGAAACGCAGTATCTGTTAGATTTTATGTATTAAATCACTTCTTTGCCTTAGGGTCTTTAACAGCAGTAGGCGCCTTAGTCACGTCATCAGGATTTTCAGCAGCGTCCTTCAGCCTCTTGGCGCGAATACCCACTAGGGCGGCGATGGAGCGAGCCTGAAATATAAATTATAAATACCATTATAACAGTTTGCCAAGCATGAATGAAACTTAATTTGTTAATGTTATCAATAGGGAATATTAAGCAAAACTCTGCGTAGACTGATACTAAATTGCACAAACGGAGGGCCAACCACCGTTAAACACGAAAATCGAAGCGTGATAGAGGCTGATATCGAAATATCTGCCTCTATCACGCTTGCAGTTTAGGGCGATCGAGAGGCAGATGACGATATTTTCATTTTCGCGTTTCGCGATAGACTGTAAACAAATCGTCTTGATGCAAAACATAAAAAACTAGCATTAGAAGGCATAGTATTTATCCTTTTGTCCGGGTCTGCCTAAAACGTAGTCTGACTAATTCGCGTTATGACAAAACTTCATTTGAAATTCGCTATTCGTCTAAATCACTATTGACCTATTACTTATATTACCTATTTCGCAATATGTCCCAAACGCAGTAGGCCTAAGTAGCTGTTTGTCCATTTCGCGATACGCCTAATAAAATAACCTAGTCGCCCCCTAAAGTGTAATGTTTTCAGGGAAGTCACAATTAGTCAGGTTAATAGTTAGGTAGGTTAGGTTCGTTAGGTAGCTTCAGATGCCCGGAGGGCAAACTACCCAGAAATAGGAGCCCCGCAAAGCGGGGCTCGTCTAGTTACATTTAAGAAGAAATGTTTTTAGAAAAGAAATTATTAGAAAAAATCTATTATAGGAGAAGTAACACTAGATTCGCTTTTGGATACAAACTTAATACATAAGTGTAAGTCTCTCTGTGCCAGATTCGCTTTTCGACAATAATGCAAGAGGCCTAAGTCTTCTTGTGCCAGATTCGTATTTGGACAAAAACTCATTAGGACTAAGTCTCAGTGCGACTATTTCTCGGTTGGTCTAGGCATAACGCGAATTAGTCAGACTACGTTTTAGGCAGACCCGGACAAAAGGGTATTTATAAGCTAATACACTCGGCGTCAAAAAAATCGCACCTCGCGCAAAATTCGTTTCAAGCAAATATAGCTCTAATCTTATTCACGACACGTAATTCATGCACGACATGCCCCCTTATTGTCAATGTTATGGACGAAAGTAATTTTGTTTTTATATTTTTATTCACTTGGTTAAATCGATTCTTCTATCACAAATATCACAATACAAAGCTACATGTTGGCCTGTCTCATACAATTATTATATCGCGAATATATTGCCGAAATTCATGGGAGCACATATCTTTCTTTTTAAGGTTCCGTACCCAAAGGGTAAAACGGGACCCTTAGGGATTGCAAACCGGTTTGGTTTTCAATCCGGCCGGATCCGGCCGGATTTTGGCCGTAGTCCGGCCGGATCCGGCCGGACCGGATCCGGTTTGGTATAGAGATATAAAAGTTAATTACATGACATATTTTTCTAGTATTTTGTGTAATACGTATTCCTAAATCTATAATTTGAGGTTAATAAATAACTTCTTAACAATAAAATAGAACTTGGTAGTAAAAAGTGTCACAATCTCAATATCACTTTAAAAATAAAATGTGAAATCGGTAATTTATTATATTTAACCATTTAAAAGTCGTTTACAATTATAAATTCGATTAGTTTGCAAAGCCTGATGATGGGATGTGGGGTGGGAATTGGAGCTCCTTGAAAGGACAAGTTTTCGTAACTGTTCTTTGATTGAATTCTTTGTAGTCTGTTCGGAAAGAGAAGAGTCGTGGAATGTATTGGGCCCCATACATTCCACGACTCTTCTCTTTCCTCACAAACTCTAACATTGACATCCATTCTAGCATAAAGAAATAAGAAGTACATAGAGTACTCACTCCATACATCAGTTTTGGTACCCAAACGCTTATTATTTTCCTAGTCGACATCTAGCATCGAGTAGCGGAACTCTCAGTACTGCTACTCGACAATAGATATCGCGGCAAACAAGAGTAACCGGAACTCTATTTTCAACTCCTACGCTTACTATTATTTATTACTTTTAACGAAGATATTTTACTTTTAACCAATTATGATATTAAATGCACTCTATTTTTTTTGTCCGAAAAAGTAGTAGACTGTAAATCTACTTTTTTTAAATTTATAAAAAAGTATATTGGTCAAATTATAGGGATAACACACGACACGACGATCTCATGCGAAAAATAATAGAATGTAGGATTGAAAACCAGCGGAAAGGGACTCCCTAAGAAAAGTTACATAGATAAAATAAAGATTTGGCTAGACGTAGAGTAGCATGTACCAGGAGATGAGGGGGCGTCCACAAATTACGTAACGCAAATTGGAGGGGGGGGTCAGGCCAAGCGTTACGGTCCTGTTACGTTGGGGAGGGGGGGGGGTCAAGGTTTGCGTTACGTCACGCACGATTTTATAATAATACATAAAAAAAAAATTTTTTTGTTTTTCACATCCGTAATTTGCGGTATTTCTCTGAGAAAATATTGGTAGCACCGCGACGCGACAATGACAGACAGACACAGATACTATTATACAGTCAGCGCCGTGCTGTAAGTGCCGCAGTTGTTTGTGATTTGTGCCGTCTGTCACGCTGAATTATAAGTAAATTAATATATTTAAAGGTGATTACATCGAAAATAGGTGAAATTTATCAAAAGGCCTTCAAGGCATACAAAGAATGTCACTCAAGTATTTCAACAGCCACTGCACACCAAAATTTCAATGCAATTTGGAAAGAAAAGGTTGGTGTGTTAAAAAAGAAAGAAGAAAAGGAAAAAAAAATTTAGGAATTCAAAAAATTAGGAATTGCACGTTACGTAATTTGTGGACGCCCCCTGAAGGAAATTGCATAATATTGGCTGAAATTGTTAAGACGAAAGATTCTCTCTTAAATTTGAATAGAAAAGAATCTATATTTTATCATATATATAGATATATCGGAGAAAACTAAGATTATCAATATTATCATATATTCTTCATTCACGCATATTGATGAGCCCAACTGTAGTCGGTTGAGTACCGCCGACTTAATCCTGCTCATTTGTTTACTTTTAATCTCTTATCACAACATTAACCTTCTCTTTAGCATAAATTACAAATGCCTTCCATGGCATCTCCATCCTTTAATTTTTCCTTCTATTACAGTATTTATGTAATCGTCATATCGTGCCACCAACATGAAAGAAGAAGAAATCCTCTTCTGTTCCCAGTCATCGTCATAATAAATATATTTTTATCTTACTAAATTTAAACTTTTTCATTCGTTATTTGTTCTGTTCAACTTCATACCTTGTATCCGTTGCCTTTTCCTCATCTGAAACGCACAGCGCGTGCTGTATTTAGGCGTTTTTTTATTTTACCGGATCCGGTCCGGATCCGGTAGCTCCTGAAAAGTGCCGGGACCGGCCGGATTACCGGATCCGCCGGACCGGATTGCAATCCCTAGGGACCCTATTATTAAGACCACGCGGTCCGACTGTCCGTCACCAGGCTTATCTCATGAACCGTGATAGCCAGACAGTTGAAAATACTAAAAAGTAGAGAACGGAGTCCGACTCGCACTTGTCCAGTTTTTTTTTAAATATTATAGAACATTATTACACAAATTGACTAAAAACCAATAAGGCTTGTGTTGTGGGTACTTAGACATAATTGATATAAATATTTATTTAAAATTATATATTGGCTTCAGTCCAGTGGGACCATTTCGACTGTGTCAAGGTATTAGGAGCTTAAAATACGACTAAAATTGTATGGTTAGTATAACAGTGTATGGTGATTTTATAAGCTCTTGTAAAGTGATAGCTGGACTCTACAAGTAGCACGTGGACTACCAGCCGTCGACTCCAAAATGGTGGTTAAACGCGTTTCAAGATTAATTCTTCATTCAATGCACACTACCACATTAGTTTACTGTATAAGGAGCAATCGACATTACACTTTGAACAATAATAATGAGCAAACAATCACGACGCGTGACTATCAAGATGGCGCTCGAACCGGAAGTTGTCAAATCAACATATGATTGCTTACCTGATAAATCCAGACTGATTTTGTAGAAGTACCTTCATATTTCAGTACACTACAAAAATATGACTTATTAGGCCAGAATTTTAAGGCCCCCTTGCAAGGGCGACGCAAAGGGGTCCTTGGAGCATACTTTGTGCAAGGCTGTTGTAGGGTTGTGTACTTACGCCGCGGAGGTATTGGTAAGCCTTGAAGTTCTTCTCCTCCTCGGTGATGGCGCGCGCGACGGACTTGGGAGCTGGTTGCTGTACTGGCATCAGGGGGCCGCGCAGTTGAGTCGCCAGCTTGCGCTCTTCCTCGTTGGCTTCACCCTTCAGGACCTGGTTAATAGTACATTATGATACAAGTGTGTTAAGTTGGTCATTACACACGAGGCGATAAGCCGATGTGTGTAATGACCATACCCCGGGGTTTTCGGTGCGGGAATGTTTTACACTAGCCAAAAAACAGGTTAAAACTATAAAAACCAATACTATTTTAATATTTCTAAGCGCATTTGAAGCTTACCTTCTATTTTTAATTCATAGTTTGGTAATTATATTACAATAGACAAAGTTATAAATACAAGAAAACGTTCCCGCACCGAAAACCCTGACGTATGGTAATGACCATAGCACACGCGTCTCATACGACGTTTTTCAACACACTTGCGAGGAAAAAACAAAACTTATAAATTAGATTTATTTTCTCGAAACAGTAAAAGTACCTACAATTTTCAAAATGGTGGATTACAGTTTTAACATCGAATAATTGCAAAGCGTGCTAGGCTTGTAGGCACTTATTCGACAGTTCATTGAAGTAAGCTACCAACACGTTTTCCAAGAAAGACTGGGCGTTTTTACTGATTTTCCATTGAACAAAAGTTTCATATAGCGCCCATTATTTTTCACCCGATTTTGATGGTGAAAGGCTATCGTTCTCGGCTCTTGCCTCTATTAGTATTACTGACAAAGTCAATTTTATGTGTTCTTCATTTTCAAAACTTGAAAATGACATTTTTGTCAATATATATACTAAAAACATGCAAAGCTATTCCAATTTTATGAAAAATGGCTGGCGCGTTATTTTTTTTTACGCACAACTTCAATGCGCGCGCAAAGCAAAGGCGCGAACGAAATCGACAAACAGCCAATTATCAAAATGTAAAAAAGCTGATATTTTGGTATTCCTATTCGACGGATGGAGATCAAATCAATAAAATGTTATGTTTATTCATTAATGAAATTTACGAGAGAATTAAATAATAAATTCTGTTAGTGTGATAAAACCTCTTTAAACTAACATTTTAAACACCTAATAGTTGGTTAAAAAAATATTTACAGTACATATGGGGCTACTTTATAGCACTAGTGCGAGAAGTAGCATATTACGTTACTGTGTCGAACATTTAAAGGGCCATATGTACTGTAAAACGTTGTACGATACATGTGCGAATAGGTAATTCGCAACTCGTGTCGATTTAAAACACTCCCTTCGGTCGTGTTTTAATTTATCGCCACTCGTTTCGAATTTCCTATTTTTCGCACTTGTATCGTAATGTACTATTTTGACATTTTTATCCATCAAAAATAAGAACTATGGACAGTGACCACTGGCTTGTTTTGATTCCTGCAATACTATGGCAAGGACAATTGGGACCGTGCGAAGTGCATGGTGGGGGTAAGTAAAGCGATCCCAGCGCATAAGGTGGTAAAAATTAGAACTAACTGCGGATAGCGTCTTTAACATTTCGTACAAGTTACATGGCTCGAAATGAAACTTTGATTTACGATTTCTCCTGAAATATTCATTTAAATTGTATGGTGTAAGGGACCATTGTAATCTGTATGAAATAGGCGGGTCCACACAGACCGAGCATACGCGCGAGGCAATTTCCTCACGCACAAACAGGCCACTAGTGACCACGTGCCTCGGCCGAGGCGGCGCGCGCAGATTACAATGGTCCCTTACACCATACAATTTAAATGAATATTTCGGTTGAAATCATAATGCTTAATATAACTAACGTATTTAATTTATTAATTTTTAATAATGTATCCATGTAAATAGCTTTGCAAACGCCACATATTACGTGATCTTTTTCTAGAAGTTCAGAATGGGTATAGTAAGTTATCCTTAAAAGATAGACCTATGAATGAGATACAACCCCACCATACATTGTGTTGTTATAGCTCAAACAATTAGGCAGCGTTTTCGATTAAAGCTCCTAGTCAGCGTGATTTTTTCCGATAATATCGTTATATTTCAACCAATTTACACAAAACCTTAACAAGTTATATACCTATGCCTTCCTCAATAATCACTCTATTGATAGATGAGTCGTATGAAAATCCATTCAGTTGTTTTTAGTTTTGGAGTAGTTTTATAAGATGTAGTGCATTGACGTTTTCCCCTAGACTTGCGGACGCTAGGTTGCGTGACAGTCTTGCACATAGCAAATATACTAGGAAGGAATAGAATCTTATAGCCAATCAGGGCATCGCAAATGCCTGCAGGGTGATTGTCTATTGTGTGGAAAAACGAGTGCACTCCTCAATTATGCAATGGGTAGTACCTCAAGGTTTAAGTTACAGTGGCAAAGTGCTATGTACCTGCGCTCGATCGCAATCATAGTAACATGCAGCTTAGAGTGTCATTCATATGGCTCAAGCAGTTAAGCTAACAGGTTTGTACAACGCGTGTCTGCTTTTAGTGCCCTCTCTAGTTACAAAGGATATATGGTACTTGAGGTCATGTGTTGTTTCTATAAAAAAAGTCCCACTTTGTCTCTTGCCATAAGCTTCCTATCTCATTCTAATTTGAATCCTTATTTTGCCAAATTAAAATAGGCTAGAAGTTAAGACTGCAAGAATAGAAATATTCCAGTGAAATTTACATTCATCATGCACCAAGAAATTGCTGTATTTGGTACTACTGGGAGCTTAGGGCCACTAAATACAATCACACAATACTATGTGAAGGAAATGCAAGTAATGTCTCATGCAACTTGCAGCTTACAGATAGCTTACCTTCTTGCCCTTAGGGAATAGGATGAGTCTGGCGCGGTACTCCTTCAGTCGCTGCACATTGATTTGGAGGGACTCTACAGATTTGTTGCGTCTGCGAGGATCAACAGCAATACCAATGGTTCTGGCGAAAGCAGGGTTCAGACCAGAAGCCTGAAATAAAATACATTGTAAATAAGCTACATCTTGTAATATAAAAAAAATGGTACACATGCCCTATAGATAAGTACTTCCTATCAAATTTATACTCATTAATTATTTACTACTTCAATAGGCAGGTTGATACAGCCAACTTCCTCGTGCACAAAACAGCCAGTGTAGATGTAGGCATCGCGGCGTTTTCCTCACTTGAGCGCATTAGTATGCTCTCATAATATGATAAAATATCTAAACTGCAATAACCACCTAAGCTTAATAATGTATAGTATATTAAGTCTGATGAAATTTAAATCATTTAACAGAGAAAAATCAACAATTTCCCATGCAATAGGTACAACTTCACTGTCAAATATTGAATATTTTGTATGGCCGGGCCTTAGGGTGGGTTATTTTGCTGCTCTACTTCAATGTAACCAAACAATAAAGTCAAAACACCAGAATACAACCTAACATATAGCAGTTTGAGTTTTTTTCAAATAAACAGTCCTATTTACAATTTAACAGTATAATACTAATGAGCTATAGAGCCTATAGATTTGCAACAAAAATAATAACCTAAAATCGACAGGTAAAGTATGTTAACTTGATTGCTTTTTTTATTATTAATTTACAACTATATTTACTTAAAAATAAACGTTGATAAAGAACATACCCTGATCTCCCGGAGGGTGAAGCCGCGGCCAGCGCGGACCTTAGTGTGGTAGCGAACGGTGGGGCAACGCACAACTGGACGCAGAGGCCCCGCTGCAGGTCTTGGTGCAACGGCCTTAGCTTTCTTAATTCTGTTTTGCTTTCTTCGGTGTCTCCTAGCGGGTTGGTTGAACCAAGTCTTCACAAATCTTTGCCAATCTTTGTGGAAGTGCCCATTCGGGATCATATTATTTCCCTTACCCATTTTGGATGACCACTACTTTACCTAAAATAAACGATTTCATAAAATATTATGGCAGATTGGCTATTAGATAAATATTATCTAAGAAACACTATTATTTGGTAAAAACATTTTGTGATACATATGAAAAAAACAGATTTAAATTCTAAAACTAACCGGTGGCTACAACAAGTATGGGGAAAAAGACTGTCATACATGATACAAGACAATACAAACGTCAAATCAACATGACATTTCAGAATCTATAATCTATGACCAATTATCCGCTGTGAAGGGCTCTGTAGACATGACGACAAATAACTTGCGATTTTCCATACATTGCGGCAATAAATAGATTGATTAAATTTCAGGGTTGTTTCCAATTTTTTGAAACGCTTGTAATACGTTCTATATTAACCAAACGTTGCCCTAAAATTTAACTTTTACCCTAAAAACGGCTTTAAATATGTTAAATTAACAAAAAATATTTTGAACCATGCTTTCGCGCCAGAAACGCTCTTTGAAAATTGTATGACGTCACAGTTTACGGTTTGACACATAACTATGTACATACCAAAGAGTAAAGTAATTATATAGGTACATACACACGTAACACCAAGGCATCCCGTTGTCTATTCTCAGTGCAGAATTTGATATTCAAGCCGAAGCCATTTAGGTGGTGGGCAAGCTGTGTATGCGTGCGTGTGGGTTTTTAACCAGCTAATAAAATATGTTTTCTGTAATAATGAGTTCTTATATATCATAAAGTATTTATTATCCATTAGCATTTCTATGATGTTAATTTTTAGTGCAGATATCGAAGCTTCAATTAATTGCTCACCACCAAAATGGCTACGGCTTGAGTATTAAATTTTGTGCGAGAACAGACCTATATACTTACTTTACTCTTTGGAACAGACAACGGGGGGCCTACCGCAAAAACCGAAAATCGTATATTGGGGGATCTTTCTTTTTCTTTTACTCTTACTAAGACGTAATTAGAATGACAGAGAAATGCCCGCAATAACGAACTTCGATTTTCGCGGTTATAGCCCAGTGTCAAACCGTGAGTTGTGACGTCATCAGAATCTTCAATGTCGTTTAGACTTCGATCACGTAACGTGTGTTAAAATATTTTAGATATAAGCTAGTTATAGTAATCATCTGTATATATCCATTATGTATATTGTTATTGTTTTTAAATTCAATATTTACAAAAATATGCTCATTAGAGGTCCACTAAAGGTAGTTTAACATGTTCTTATAATCCATAAGAATTTATTGGGATACTATTCTGACCTAAGATTTGTAGATGGAAACAACCCTATTGGCACTTCTTAATAAAGTAACTGGCAAGATAAAAAACGCACGCGACAAATAAAAAAAAATCACTTGTGCTATTTCTACATTCGATGCGTTTCTTTCTACGATAGTCATTATCATGTTAACTTCAAAATGAAGATAATACTCACAAATAGAATAGTCGGTCAAGCAACTTTATCAGTACAAAAAGGCAAAGAGCATATAATCACTACGTTTCAAAAAGGTTTAAATTTTTAATGGGACTATAACTCCTCGGGCCTACATTTTTAAAATTTGCCGCTTTTTTCTACTAACGGAAATGGCTTGACAGACTTTAGTTTTTAATATGTTGTAGAAGATAATAATGGTATTTTTCCTTTCATTTTTTTATAGAAGTTTGTAGTAATGTAGTAATTCAATGTATATTTAACTTAGAAAAACAATCGGCATTTATAAAAGTCATCAGATGTTTGGTACCTATTCTAGATATAAAAGTTTTTTTAATTTTAAATTAAAAACAATATAATAATTACGTGAAATTAGTCGCAAGAATACCTGATAATATCCCTCCAACTACCGCGCTTGGCCACATATACGGGTAGCCATTTTGTATTTCACAAACGTCACCTCACCTTTTCCTTTGGTGAGTAAGGTGTGTTCACGCGAGGTTGTGTGTTCCATCGGGAATAGGTCACACAAACCTCAGAATTTCGTGAAATATTCTTGTAAAATAAAAAAAAAAACATAAAAATCACAAAAATCCAAAAAAATAGTAAAATAACAAAATTTTAAACGAGAATCATTCGATTTTAGTTAGGAGTACGTAAGCGTGCAACGTGGTCTAAGGAATGCGATAGTCGACGTAAAGAGAAAGTGAAGTTGCTCTTGATTACGGTTAATGTTCGACATAATACCGTCACAGTAAGATTTTCAAAATGAATCCTGGCCCGCCAAATTATCCCATGGCGTCATTGTACGTCGGGGATTTACACTCTGATATTACCGAAGCCATGTTGTTTGAAAAATTTTCAACTGCTGGTCCGGTTCTTTCTATACGTGTTTGCCGTGATATGATTACTCGTAGATCCCTGGGCTACGCTTACGTAAATTTTCAGCAGCCTGCCGATGGTGAGTAACATTTTTATAACGTATTTTAAGTAATAATTTGTATATATACCTAATTATCATTTGATAAAAGATCGGCTACTTTTAGTGTCTTTCTCCACACTTTGGTTTTAAATAATGTTAATAATATGGTTAAGCATTCTGGAGATAAGGGATTACTTAGTCCTGTGTCAAAATGTGAATTCCAAACTATGTAACTCTTTTAATAAGCATCTATTTAGTTTGTTCCGTTATGAGTTCCATGCTTCTCGACATATTTATGTTTCAAAAACAACATTTCTAGCTTATAATACAAATACATAATTTCCGGAAATAACTGGTTTCTTTGATGATTGTAATATTTGTCCTTTTGCAAGAGTTTCAATTGATTTGGTAATGTTCTTATCTATTTCAAAATACTTCGGTGTGACTGAGAAAGCAATTGATTGTCTAACATATTATTATATCCAGAGAAACATTTCAGTATTTTCAACTGCTACTCAATAATCCAACTCACTATTTCACCTTGAGTTCAATTGTAATTACCTAGCTTTCCCCACTCCATAATGCAATGCATCAAAGAATATTACTGCTTTTGTGTCTAGTATACACTGTCTGGATTCACATTAAGTACTATTTAATGATTACTCAATACTAATGTGCAATAACCACAAATGAGTGATCAATAGTTTTAATTGATGTATAATTACGAAATCTTGTACTGTAGTGCATGCTTCTAGGTCAACAGAAATGTAAAAATGTACATAATTTATTTTTAACCAGTTTCTCTGACTGCAAAGTGCAATATAGAGCTAATGTTTTTTTAGTGCATGTATCTAATAATTATTCACACAGTATCCTATCTAGCTTTTCTTATGTTAACATAAAATGATGCTTATTAGATTCATTGATCTTTAAGGTGACAACATCCACTTGACTGTATTCCACTTAGTGTATAATTTTACAATTAGAAATTGTAATATTACAATTGTTTCTTATGAGCATAATTTTTATTTTCTCCATAAATGATAAATAAATAATTTATGCTTTTTATTTGCTTCAGCTGAAAGAGCCTTGGATTCCATGAACTTTGACATGATTAAAGGGAGGCCTATCAGGATTATGTGGTCCCAGCGTGACCCTTCCCTTCGCAAGTCTGGAGTAGGCAATGTGTTTATTAAAAACCTTGATAAAACCATTGACAATAAGGCCATGTATGACACTTTCTCTGCTTTCGGCAACATTTTGAGTTGCAAGGTGGCCCAAGATGAAACTGGTGCTTCCAAGGGCTATGGCTTTGTTCATTTTGAAACTGAAGAGGCTGCCAACAAGTCCATTGAAAAAGTAAATGGTATGTTACTCAATGGAAAGAAGGTTTACGTCGGCCGATTCATTCCTCGTAAGGAACGCGAAAAGGAACTTGGAGAGAAGGCTAAACTGTTCACAAATGTATATGTGAAAAACTTTGGAGAAGATTTTGCTGATGAACTTCTCAAAGACATGTTTGAGAAGTATGGCCGCATTACTAGCCACAAAGTAATGTATAAAGATGATGGAAGTTCCCGTGGTTTCGGATTTGTTGCTTTTGAAGATCCTGATGCTGCTGAGAGGGCTTGCATGGAGCTCAATGGTAAAGAACTGGTTGAAGGCAAGCCCTTGTATGTTGGACGTGCCCAAAAGAAAGCCGAGCGTCAAAAAGAACTAAAACGCAAATTTGAACAACTAAAATCTGAAAGATTGACTCGCTACCAAGGTGTAAACCTCTATGTTAAGAATTTGGATGACACTATTGATGATGAACGTTTGCGTAAAGAGTTTGCTCCATTTGGCACCATCACCTCTGCCAAGGTAAGCCACCTTGTTTATCAGTCTACTCAAACTTCTTTTCAAAAGGCTTTGCCATGTCACTAGCAATGGGGTCTTAAACCACAAAATAATAAAATAAAATAGCCATTCATTTGGACCTTATTAAAATATTACATGTTTTATCAGGTTAAGTTTGTCAAATAATTAATTTAAACATCAAAAAAAAATAATTTTTATGTATGTATGTGTTGATTTCCAGTCCCACTTTTCTGCTTTCATAAGAAAGTTGCTGTAACATTTCTTGCAAATCACCTGTGTTTTCTAAGAGCAGTATGACATCATCAGCAAATCGCAAGTGGCTCAGCAAGTTTTCATCTATTTTTAGACCATCTTTATTCCAGTTCAAGTTTCTGAATACTTGTTCTAAAGTTGCTGAGAACAGTTTAGGTGAGAGTGGGTCTCCTTGTCTCACTCCTTTTTTCAGTTTGAATTCTTCTCCTACTGTTTCTAGTTTTATTTTTGCCGTTATGCAGTGGTATATATTGGTAATTATTCTTATATATTTGTTCTCGAGGTTTTGCATTTTCAGCGCAACCACAAAATAAATTTGATTATAACATTAGGCGGGTCTACACAAAGCGACCATACGCGCGTGGCAATTTCCTCACGCACAAACCGGGGCCGAGGCACGTCTACAGCGCCCGTTTTATGCGCTTGCCTCGCGCGTATGCTCGGTCTGAGTGGACGCGCCTAATGAAGAAGAAAGAAACATCAAATAATGTCTAAAATCAAATTTTTGTTTGAGAGTTATCTAATCGCCAAAGCCCAATATAATTGTCAAATTACCGTATTTTGAACTTTTCCCTTATTTGTTATCCACAGGTAATGTTGGAAGATGGCCGAAGCAAAGGCTTTGGGTTTGTATGTTTCTCATCTCCAGAAGAAGCTACCAAGGCTGTCACTGAAATGAATGGCCGCATTGTTGGAACTAAGCCATTGTATGTGGCTTTAGCCCAACGTAAAGAAGACCGCAAGGCTCATCTGACATCTCAATACATGCAGCGTATGGCTAGTATGCGCATGCAGCAGATGGGTCAGATATTCCAACCAGGTGGTGCTGGAGGATACTTCGTCCCTACTATTCCACCGGCGCAGCGTTTCTACGGCCCCGCCCAAATGACGCAGATAAGGCCCTCTCCGCGTTGGACCGCCCAGCCGCCAGTTAGACCAAGCACACAGACAGCTGCTTCTGGCTATCCAAACATGCAGGCGCCATTCCGTCCAGCACCAAGAGGGCCAACTCAAGCAGCACTGCGCACATCTCTTGGAGCTAGGCCAATAACAGGCCAGCAAGGTGTCCCTGCCACTGCTTCTATCAGAGCACCACTTGTCAACCAGAGTGGACGTCCCGCAGGATACAAGTACACTGCGAACATGCGCAACCCTCCGGCACCACAACCAGCTGTACACATCCAGGGACAGGAACCTTTGACAGCCTCAATGTTAGCAGCTGCACCCCTACAGGAGCAAAAGCAAATGCTGGGTGAACGTCTCTTCCCATTGATTCAAAGAATGCACCCTGATTTGGCTGGCAAGATTACTGGAATGCTTTTGGAGATTGACAATTCTGAGCTTCTTCACATGCTGGAACATGGAGAATCTCTCAAGGCTAAAGTGGATGAGGCTGTTGCTGTGTTGCAGGCTCACCAGGCTAAGCAGCAAGCCACCAAGAAGGAGTAATACCATTTACATATTGCTAAAGTAAATACGAAGTGACCAGCTTTTAATAGTATATTAAACAACTACATAGTTCTGTTTAAAGCTTGAATATTGAACTCAACTATTGTTAGACATGTCCCGCTCATATAAAAAAAATATATAAAATAAAAATTGTAAAAATAAAAAAGTGGATTGCACCATTCCAAAATATAACTTTATTAAGATTATTGGGAGTGCAGTTCCGCAAACAAAAACAACGCAACTACCAATGTTTCTATATTTGAAAGTTATACCACTGGGCTCTTTGACTATGTATTTACATTGACTAAGAAGTTTGCTTTTAGTTTTTTGTCATTGGAAATAACAACTTTTATTTTCTATGTATCTCAGTTGGATTTTGGCTTTTGTTCTTGCATTATCTTTCTTTCTTTAATCGGTTGTACATTGGATTTACCTCGGATTGTAAACTTGGTCCCCAATGTCACTGATTGAATATTCCTTTGTAATTTGTTACATTATATTCTGTGGAATATTCACAATAAAAATGTTTTTTTTTTTTATGTGCCTAAACTCCCAATTTCCCTAAGCACAGTGGCTATCATATACATCGAAGCGGCCAAGGTTTTCACAAATATCTGAACAAAGCGTCTATTATTATCAGGGCCCGTACATGTCATGCCGTTGACGGAAAAATTACGTCACGCTACAAGAGTATGATTCCAATTAAGATTTTCGTAATAATTAATCATTTGTCAATCTCTTAGAACGGATATTTGACAATCAGTACAGAGACTTCTGACTTTCATATTATTGTCACTCAACTGAATAATGGATTATTTTTAATAATAGATGGTTAATTAAATAATACATATTTTTGATTTTTAACAGTATATTTTACATAAAAAGTATTTATTTTCTACGTGTCAATAGATTTGAAGGTTAACTGGAAGAGATCCCATACAGGGATAAGTTCGCCTTCGTTGTATTGAATTTACTCTGTAACTGTGTTTTTATTTCTATGTACAATAGGTAAGCTGTCTAAATTTGTAGTGTTATAAGAAAATCTACCTGTATCCTGTATGTTAAATTCCATCATTTTTGAGTCAACGGCATGAATGTACGGGCTCTGATTATTAACAAGTGCATCCTTGCTTGCTTAGCTCATATATTTGAGCACCTTGGCCATTCCGATATATTTGATAGCGAATGTACAACCCGCAAATGGCTGGGAACATAGTAATATATATAGGTCTATGGCTGGCAACCAAGCCTCCGGTGGTCCACGCTCATTCTGACTATGGAAGGTGGAGTTAAGGAAAGAAATCTCCATATACAAAAAAGTGTCATCAAAAAACCTTAAATAGGTGGCGCTACAATACCTAGAATACAAATAATAATAATAAATCTACACTCCATAATAAAATTCTGACCTGTCAATTGTATAAACTCATTTGAGTCTGGGTTACATAGGAGACTGACTGAGCCTAGTGTAGGAGCTAGAGCAAACTGAGAAGTATATTTCCTAGCCAAGGTACACATATTTGTATACCTACAATAAAATTTTGAAGTTCTTTTTTAGGGTTCCGTAGCCAAATGGCAAAAAACGGAACCCTTATAGATTCGTCATGTCCGTCTGTCTGTCCGATTATGTCATAGCCACTTTTTTCCGAAACTATAAGAGCTATACTGTTCAAACTTGGTAAGTGGATGTATTCTATGAACCGCATTAAGATGTTCACACAAAAATAGAAAAAAAAAACAATAAATTTTGGGGTTTCTCCATACTTAGAACTAAAACTCAAAAAATCTTTTTTCATCAAACCCATACGTGTGGGGTAGATGTAGATGTAGATGTAGTGTAGGGACGCCCGGCCGGAAGCAGGCGGGCTGTCGATCGCGTGTTGCGTTCATTCAGCCCAATTCCCTGAAGTTGGAGCTGCAGGTTACTGTTCCGGCGGCATTCCCATACCAATCTCCTCAAATCTTCTTGTTTTCCTGCAGAACAGAAGGACATCTTTAAGTTCGACGTCCTTTAGTTCTTTTCCTATTAGTGAGTCTCTACCGAATGTATTATATCGCAGTGCCGCGTACATGATACATTCTGCTAGTAGGTGGAAGCTAGTTTCCTCCTTACCACAGTGTGGACAGGAGGAGTCTCTATTTATTTTCATTACCTTGAGATGTCTGTTGAGAGAGAGATACGTGTGGGGTATCTATGGATAGGTCTTTAAAAATGATATTGAGGTTTCTAATATCATTTTTTTCTAAACTGAATAGTTTGCGCAAGAGACACTTCCAAAGTGGTAAAATGTGTCCCCCCCCCCCCTGTAAGTTCTAAAATAACAGAATGAAAAACAAATAAAATATATGATATACATTACCATGCAAATTTCCACCGAAAATTGGTTTGAACGAGATCTAGTAAGTAGTTTTTTTTTAATACGTCATAAAAGGTATGGAACCCTTCATGGGCGAGTCCGACTCGCACTTGGCCGTTTTTTTTAATATAAGAAGAACGAAATAAAAATCACCCAAGAAAAGTTCATTGAAGACACTCTCAAGAAATTTAGAATGGAAGACAGCAAACCAGCATCCACGCCATTGGAGCTCGGTCTTAAATTAGAAAAAAGTGAAAAAAAGGAGACTCAGCATCTGCAACTCCCTTACAAAAACTTGATAGGTACACTCATGTACATTTTCACAGTTTAAAGACTGCTATAACGAAGAGCACTTTAAGTGCGCTAAAAGAGTACTTCGTTATTTAAAAGGAACAAAGAACCTGTGGCCCTGACATTTAAGAAAACCGGCAAAAATTTGCATGGAATGGCCGATGCGGACTAGGGCTCATGTAAGCTCGACCGTAAGTCTTTTTCAGGCGTTAGAAGTATGCTAGTACGTGTGTAAGCTGGATGTCGAAGAAATAAAAGAGCATTGTCTTGTCAACAGCAGAGAGCGAGTACATTGCGTGGACTGAAGCCGCGAAAGAAGCCATCCATTTAACCTCCTAAGACCCTGAGTACAAATTTTTGTACATATTCCAAAATCTATTTTGAACTTTTATTATGTAACTAAGGGTCCCTAATTCAGAAACAAAACAATTGCTTCTGGATCTCAGGAGGCTAAAGAACCTTTACAAGGATCTAGGGGCTAACTACGAGCGCATAGTCATCCTAAATGACGATCAAGCCATCTTAAAGCTAAGTCAGAATTCAATGGTAACTTCAAAGTCGAAGCACATTGATATGAAGATGCACTTCATCAGGGACTGCATGCAAGAAGGAGCAATAGAGGTGAAGTACCTGCAAACTGAAGATATGGAAGCAGACCTACTCACCAAAGCTTTGCCTGGCCCATGGCTAATGAAATTGAGGAACAGCCTGGGGCTCCAATGATGGCTACGACAGTGCCGTGAAGAGGAGTGTGAGTAGCAAGGCGGCTACCGGGAAAATCGAAATTCGTCAATTGCGGGCATATTTCTCTGTCACTCTAATTACGTCTTAGTGAGAGTAAAAGAGAAAGATCCCCGCAATTTGCGAATTTCGGTTTTCGCGGTAGGCCCCCAGATCACAATTAAATTGTCAATTTAGTTCGTTTTTGCGAAACGTTGTCCCGCCTGGTTACTACTTAATATTTTTATTTTTTTAGTATGGCAATAGCAATTCAGTTCAGTATGACATTGTCAATTTGCCACAAAAAAATTAACCCACGATATCGTGATTTCTATTAGTCATCTTTAAATTAATTATTATCTGAGTATTCTGTACAATGGATGATAATAATGCATCACACTCTACTGAACTTCACAAGGACAATGACGTCAAACCTAAAAAGAAGAATAAGAACAAGAAAAAGCGTAGTGGAGGAGATGGTGACCACGGCGGGTCAAGTTCCGCCGCTGACGGGATAGTGGCCGTGCCCAGTTCTGGTGACGTTCACCAAAACATATCTATCAAAGATTTAAAAATGGCAATGGACGTCCTTAATCTACAACAGAAACCAGCTAAGACAACTGAGGAAGCTCTCCACAAGTCATACCAGTTTTGGTCTACTCAGCCCGTCCCCAAAATGGATGAAAAAATTGTTTCTAATGAACCTATCGAACCACCCAAGTCACCAGAGGATATAAGAGCGGAACCTTACACTCTACCTGATGGCTTTAATTGGGATACCTTAAACTTAAATGAGCCTTTGGTTTTAAAGGAATTGTACACATTGCTAAATGAAAATTACGTAGAAGATGATGACTGTATGTTTCGCTTCGACTATCAAACGGATTTCCTCAAGTGGGCACTTCAGCCTCCTGGTTGGAGGATGGATTGGCACTGTGGTGTGCGTGTTGTTAAGTCTGGAAGATTGGTGGGCTTTATTTCCGCTATCCCTGCCCAGTTGAGGATCTATGACCATGTGCAAACTGTTGTCGAAATAAACTTTCTTTGTGTGCACAAAAAGCTCCGTGCTAAAAGAGTGGCTCCGGTTCTTATCAGGGAGATAACTAGGCGAGTTAACTTGACGGGGATATTCCAAGGTGTCTATACGGCTGGAATTGTGCTGCCTAAACCAATTGCTACATGCCGCTATTGGCATAGATCCCTCAACCCAAAAAAACTAATTGACATTAAATTTAGTCACCTGTCAAGAAACATGACCATGCAAAGAACTCTAAAACTTTTCAAACTCCCAGATTTGCCTAAAACTCCAGGTTTTCGGAAATTAGAGCCCCAAGATTCTGAAAAAGTTGTTCCATTATTGAATAACTACTTGAGTAAGTTTGATTTGACTCCAATTTTTAATGAGGAGGACTTTAAGCACTGGTTTACCCCACAGCCAGATATTATTGACAGCTTTGTTGTGGAAGCTGCCGATGGATCTATTACAGACTTTGTAAGTTATTATACTCTACCATCTACTGTAGTTTACCACCCTGTGCACAAAACATTGAAAGCTGCTTATGCATTTTACAATGTGTCCACCAAAACTCCATGGGTAGATTTAATGCATGATGCATTGATAACTGCAAAGAACTCAGGGTTTGATGTTTTCAATGCATTGGACTTGATGGAGAATAAGGAGTTCTTGGAGCCACTGAAATTTGGCATAGGTGATGGTAATCTGCAGTACTACCTGTACAACTGGCGGTGTCCTAGCATGACACCAAACAAAATTGGTTTAGTCCTGCAATAACCCAAATGTTTAGATTGGTACTTTAATAGCCAATGTTTTCTTTTTGTCACTTTATTTAAGTGTTTTTTTTTTCAGGATTATAGTTTTAGTTCCAAAATGTTCTTTCATTTAAAATTGCCTTATCTTCTAATATAAATATTTTAGTGTTGCAGTTGATCATAATGACAAGCAATGATTAATTAATAGAATCGGGTGTTACTTTGCGGTAATATATGCATATTAATGAAAAAAAAAATATTACTTTGCTTATCCAAAAGTTAAAAACCCGGCCAAGAGCATGTCGGGACATGCTCAGTGTAGGGTTCCGTAGTTACTCTTCCATCACAATAAGCAAAACTGGAGCTATTAGTATAGTAGATTGTTTACCAAGGGATGAAAAGGTACCTTTCACCAGAGTTAAACAAATAGGCAAATTTGGATAGTCAGTACCTAATTAAAGTAAAAGACGTATGGCCATGATTTTTCCTTTGGACTTACTTCCAATCGGACACTTAGCATGTCTGAAGATAAATATCCCATAGCGAAAACATTTATTGCTATGTAGATGAAAAAACATATTTTAGCAAACAGCAGTAAATTTAAAATGATTTTGTTCTCTAAAGCATGAAAAAGTTAAGTATAGCAATAATACCTAGACATAATGCATTGTACATGAGTGCAATAACCGAATAAGAATATAAAATTAGGGAATTGCCTCCTACTTTTTATTCATTTTTTACTCTTTCGTTCTAAAACTGTCAATAGTCAACGGCAGTACACATACAGCTAATGAAACTGGTTTAGAGAAATTTAATATTAAAAACCCACGACACAAAAAAAAAACTCTAAAAAACTAACAAATAATATTTTAAACCTATTATAATTATTATCGGCACAGTTCGAATATTTTTATTTTCCAAGCGCCGTCGCGACGGGGGACTGCTAAAGTTTATCCTACAACAGTACATTTAGGTACGAGCGATCTTAGTTTCATGCATAGTCTACGCTCTACGTAATGCCGCGCGCGGCGTGCTCTTGTGTGTGGCACGGGAGTGCGGGCAGACACGTGAGGGCAGACGATGTTGACGGTTGTGTCGATTTTGCGAATTTTTCGGAGTAAATTCTTTTGTTGCAATCTGCAAATACACCTGGGCTCCAGCCTACCGCGAAAATCGAAGTTCGTCAATTACGGGCATTTTTCTCTTTCACTCTAGTAACGTCTTAGTGACAGTACAAGAGAAAGATTCCAGGAATTTTCGAATTTCGATTTTCTCGGTTATGGCCCTGTTTTTCTCATTTAGCGGTCTCCCGACGCGACGACACTTGGAAAATAAAAATATTTGAACTTACATAATACAGGGTGATTGGTAATTCGTCGTATTCCTTCAAGGGGGTTATTCTACAGCTTATTTGGAGTGATTTACGTCCAGTCAACCAGGGGTCAAAACTCATTGGTTTTCAAGTTATTCAAGATTCAATATTTTTTTAATAAACACCCGCTTTTTGACCTAAAACTAGTATTTTTTTTTAAACTACGTATTTTCAAATAAAAAAAAAGATTTTCCGAATAGCCAATGAATCACTGATTACGTAAAATAATAAAAAAATTACAAAACATATCAAAATTTTGCAAATAAAAGCATCTGAAGTCAGAAGTTTTTGTATTTTTTTTTCAAATCTTGTTACATTTTAAGGCATAACTAAAAAAAAAGTAATAACACTTCGCGTACAAATTACAGAATTTATTTCCTCAGTTCATAAGCTTTCTAAAAAGGTACAATTTATGACATTTTATGCTCATTTTTTACAAATAATAATACCAGAGCAGGTACAGTCAGCGTCAAATACATCGTAGCAGTCAAAGTGGCCTAATAGTTCTTTTTAGTAATTTGAAAAAAAAAATACACTTCAGATGCTTTTATTTGCAAAATTTTGTACTTGTTTTACTTGTTTGTGTCGTTTTAAACTCGCCGAAGGCATACTTTGTCTTCAGTTTCTTATCTTCTGAGACTTTAAGTTGCCCGGGGTGATACTTTGGTAAGTAATTAAGTAAAGGTCAAAAAGCGGGTATTTATTAAAAAAATCTAAAATCTTGAATAACTTGAAAACCAATGAGTTTTGACCCCTGGTTGACTGGACTTAAATCACTCCAAATAAGCTGTAGAATAACCCCCTTGAAGGAATACGACGAATTACCAGTCACCCTGTATATGTGACGAAAATAATTATAATAGGTTTAAAATATTATTTGTTAGTTTTTTAGAGTTTACTTTTTCCGTCGGGGGCTTTTAATTTTACTTTTATTTTGTGATTTTTAAAGTAGGTAAGTATACTAAAGAGTTTAAAAAATTGACGCGTCGCGTCGCTTCTACTCTACCGCAGTGGTAATTGAGCCTAATTGAATCCATTTAATTCAGATTTAATTACCCACCTTCGAAATCTAAACCTTACCCTAACATGTCATATTTAAAGTCATGGCTACCTTAGTACCATGTTCTTTCAATATCATTGAAGTAACGCGGTACATACCAAATTTCGAATCGATCGGATATAAGGAAGTTAGTCAGATCCCCTCATCAACTAGAAAAGAGCTGATGATCACAGACATAATACACCGAGACCGATAGTCGCCATGCGGCTACTCAGCCAAAAGTGAAGCCGAAACACGACCGACGTGTGCGTGCGACGCTCGTGTCTTACGCTCAGAAACGCACACAAGCAATGCCGAATTTAGAGGTTTGGAGGCCTCGGGCAATAAAGGAGTAGAGGCCCCCCCTGGCCCCAAATTATTTTCCAAATAAAATGGTAAATTTTCCGAAGTCTCTATCTAGGGGTCCCTCTTTTGTGGAGGCCCCTGGGCTGTAGTCCCGGTTGCCCTCCCCTAAATCCGGCCCTGCACACAAGTATACAAAAACGGGTTGCCAGTATTTATTTATTCCCGAGTAGGGGTATTTTAACAACATTCTTATACTTGGTTATCAATAATTTCGAAGTGTGTAGATTTTTAATTTTGTAACAAAAAGCTTTTTAGGGTTCCATTATTACATTGAACCCTCAAAAATTTAGTGTGATTACAATATTGCTGCGGTCGACCGCATTACTGCAGGAAATGTCAAATACATAGGTAATATACTTAAAACGAAATCTATCAAATTAGTCTATAAAACCGGATAAGTGCGAGTCGGAATTGCCCACCGAGGGTTCCGTACTTTTTAGTATTTGTTGTTATAGCAGCAACAGTAATACATCATCTGTAAAAATTTCAACTGTTTGACGGACAGCGGAGTCTTAATAATAGGGTCCCGTTTTACCCTTTGGGTACGGAGCCCTAATAAAAATGTATCAATAATTACCCGTTCTATAGCGGTGCGCGGCATCCACTGCTGGGACCAAAATTGGTCCGGACGTGGACCGCATACACTTGTAAGATTCAAAGATTTTAGTTGTACAACATAGGTAGATGTCGTGCCTATTGGCATACAAATTCAATAAAAATAACAACGCGACGTAATCGCTAGAAGAGCCACGCCTGTTTTTGGCAATAAGGTTTAAATCAGGGACTGAAAAGGTACCCTTAAAAACGGTTTTGACCGGTCTTTTTAAAGGGTACCCGACCGTTAAACTAGCATTTCGGTACCGATATCAACGCTTTGGGTATCCAAATAAGCTTCCGACCAAACGGTACCGTTAAATAAAAGTACCTTTAAAACCATTTTGAAACGGTACCCGACCGTTGAAATAGCATTACGGAAGCGGTATCAATACTTTAGGTATCCAAACAAGCTTCCGTTCAAACGGTACCCTTAGACTTTAAAACAATTTTGAAAGGGTACCCGACCGTTAAAATAGCATTCCGGAAGCGATATCAATACTTTGGGTATCCAAACAAGCTTCCGTCCAAACGTTACCCTTAAGTAAAAGTATCTTGCCACGCGATCGGATACCCCAATACAAACCGGTCACTCAATTTGAATGATCGTCCGCCATCTTGGATTTGGGCATTTAAGCTCAGATTCAGATGTAAATCGATATCTGAGGATCCCAGAGGACCTTTATTATGATTCTGAGGTCAAATTTTTAGAAAACGCACGCCATTTTTGATTTCGGCATTTAAGCTCAGATTGAGATGAAAATCGATATCTGAGGATCCCAGAGGACCTTTATTATGATTCCGAGGTCAATTTTTTAGAAAACGCACGCAATTTTTGATTTCGGCATTTAAGCTCAGATTGAGATGAAAATCGATATCTGAGGATCCCAGAGGACCTTTATTATGATTCTGAGGTCAAATTTTTAGAAAACGCACGCCATTTTAAATTTCGGCTTTTAAGCTCAGATTGAGATGAAAATCGATATCTGAGGATCCCAGAGGACCTTTATTATGATTCCGAGGTCAAATTTTTAGAAAACGCGCGCCATTTTTGATTTCGGCATTTAAGCTCAGATTGAGATGAAAATCGATATCTGAGGATCCCAGAGGACCTTTATTATGATTCTGAGGTCAAATTTTTAGAAAACGCACGCCATTTTTGTTTTCGGCATTTAAGCTCAGATTGAGATGAAAATCGATATCTGAGGATTCCAGAGGACCTTTATTATGATTCTGAGGTCAAATTTTTAGAAAACGCACGCCATTTTTGTTTTCGGCATTTAAGCTCAGATTGAGATGAAAATCGATATCTGAGGATCCCAGAGGACCTTTATTATGATTCTGAGGTCAAATTTTTAGAAAACGCACGCCATTTTTGTTTTCGGCATTTAAGCTCAGATTGAGATGAAAATCGATATCTGAGGATTCCAGAGGACCTTTATTATGATTCTGAGGTCAAATTTTTAGAAAACGCACGCCATTTTTGTTTTCGGCATTTAAGCTCAGATTGAGATGAAAATCGATATCTGAGGATCCCAGAGGACCTTTATTATGATTCCGAGGTCAAATTTTTAGAAAAAACACGCCATTTTTGATTTCGGCATTTAAGTTCAGATTGAGATGAAAATCGATATCTGAGGATCCCAGAGGACCTTTATTATGATTCTGAGGTCAAATTTTTAGAAAATGCACGCCATTTTTGTTTTCGGCATTTAAGCTCAGATTGAGATGAAAATCGATATCTGAGGATCCCAGAGGACCTTTATTATGATTCCGAGGTCAAATTTTTAGAAAACGCACGACATTTTAAATTTTGGCATTTAAGCTCAGATTGAGATGAAAATCGATATCTGAGGATCCCAGAGAACCTTTATTATGATTCTGAGGTCAAATTTTTAGAAAATGCACGCCATTTTTGTTTTCGGCATTTAAGCTCAGATTGAGATGAAAATCGATATCTGAGGATCCCAGAGGACTTTTATTATGATTCCGAGGTCAAATTTTTAGAAAACGCACGCCATTTTTGATTTCGGCATTTAAGCTCAGATTGAGATGAAAGTCGATATCTGAGGATCCCAGAGGATCTTTATTATGATTCTGAAGTCAAATTTTTAGAAAACGCACGCCAGTTTTGTTTTCGGCATTTAAGCTCAGATTGAGATGAAAATCGATATCTGAGGATCCCAGAGGACCTTTATTATGTTTCCGAGGTCAAATTTTTAGAAAACGCACGCCATTTTAAGTTTCGGCATTTAAGCTCAGATTAAGATGAAAATCGATATCTGAGGATCCCAGAGGACCTTTATTGTGAATCTGAGGTCAAATTTTTAGAAAACGGCCGCCATTTTAAAATTCGGCATTTTAGGTCCGATTAAGATGAAAAACGATATCTGAGGATCCCAGAGGACTTTTATTATGATTCTGAGGTCAAATTTTTAGAAAACGCACGCCAGTTTTGATTTCGGCATTTAAGCTCAGATTGAGATGAAAATCGATATCTGAGGATCCCAGAGGACCTTTATTATGATTCCGAGGTCAAATTCTTAGAAAACGCACGCCATTTTAAATTTCGGCATTTAAGCTCAGATTGAGATGAAAATCGATATCTGAGGATCCCAGAGGACCTTTATTATGATTCTGAGGTCAAATTTTTAGAAAACGCACGCCATTTTTGTTTTCGGCATTTAAGCTCAGATTGAGATGAAAATCGATATCTGAGGATCCCAGAGGACCTTTATTATGATTCTGAGGTCAAATTTTTAGAAAACGCACGCCATTTTTGTTTTCGGCATTTAAGCTCAGATTGAGATGAAAATCGATATCTGAGGATCCCAGAGGACCTTTATTATGATTCCGAGGTCAAATTCTTAGAAAACGCACGCCATTTTAAATTTCGGCATTTAAGCTCAGATTGAGATGAAAATCGATATCTGAGGATCCCAGAGGACCTTTATTATGATTCCGAGGTCAAATTTTAAGAAAACGCACGCCATTTTTGTTTTCGGCATTTAAGCTCAGATTGAGATGAAAATCGATATCTGAGGATCCCAGAGGACCTTTATAATGATTCCGAGGTCAAATTTTTAGAAAACGCACGCCATTTTAAATTTCGGCATTTAAGCTCAGATTGAGATGAAAATCGATATCTGAGGATCCCAGAGGACCTTTATTATGATTCTGAGGTCAAATTTTTAGAAAACGCACGCCAGTTTTGATTTCGGCATTTAAGCTCAGATTGAGATGAAAATCGATATCTGAGGATCCCAGAGGACCTTTATTATGATTCCGAGGTCAAATTTTTAGAAAACGCACGCCATTTTAAATTTCGGCATTTAAGCTCAGATTGAAATGAAAATCGATATCTGAGGATCCCAGAGGACCTTTATTATGATTCTGAGGTCAAATTTTTAGAAAACGCACGCCATTTTTGATTTCGGCATTTAAGTTCAGATTGAGATGAAAATCGATATCTGAGGATCCCAGAGGACCTTTATTATGATTCTGAGGTCAAATTTTTAGAAAACGCACGCCATTTTTGTTTTCGGCATTTAAGCTCAGATTGAGATGAAAATCGATATCTGAGGAACCCAGAGGACCTTTATTATGATTCCGAGGTCAAATTTTTAGAAAACGCACGACATTTTAAATTTTGGCATTTAAGCTCAGATTGAGATGAAAATCGATATCTGAGGATCCCAGAGAACCTTTATTATGATTCTGAGGTCAAATTTTTAGAAAATGCACGCCATTTTTGTTTTCGGCATTTAAGCTCAGATTGAGATGAAAATCGATATCTGAGGATCCCAGAGGACTTTTATTATGATTCCGAGGTCAAATTTTTAGAAAACGCACGCCATTTTTGATTTCGGCATTTAAGCTCAGATTGAGATGAAAGTCGATATCTGAGGATCCCAGAGGACCTTTATTATTATTCTGAAGTCAAATTTTTAGAAAACGCACGCCAGTTTTGTTTTCGGCATTTAAGCTCAGATTGAGATGAAAATCGATATCTGAGGATCCCAGAGGACCTTTATTATGTTTCCGTGGTCAAATTTTTAGAAAACGCACGCCATTTTAAGTTTCGGCATTTAAGCTCAGATTAAGATGAAAATCGATATCTGAGGATCCCAGAGGACCTTTATTGTGAATCTGAGGTCAAATTTTTAGAAAACGCACGCCATTTTAAAATTCGGCATTTTAGGTCCGATTAAGATGAAAAACGATATCTGAGGATCCCAGAGGACTTTTATTATGATTCTGAGGTCAAATTTTTAGAAAACGCACGCCAGTTTTGATTTCTGCATTTAAGCTCAGATTGAGATGAAAATCGATATCTGAGGATCCCAGAGGACCTTTATTATGATTCCGAGGTCAAATTCTTATAAAACGCACGCCATTTTAAATTTCGGCATTTAAGCTCAGATTGAGATGAAAATCGATATCTGAGGATCCCAGAGGACCTTTATTATGATTCTGAGGTCAAATTTTTAGAAAACGCACGCCATTTTTGTTTTCGGCATTTAAGCTCAGATTGAGATGAAAATCGATATCTGAGGATCCCAGAGGACCTTTATAATGATTCCGAGGTCAAATTTTTAGAAAACGCACGCCATTTTAAATTTCGGCATTTAAGCTCAGATTGAGATGAAAATCGATATCTGAGGATCCCAGAGGACCTTTATTATGATTCTGAGGTCAAATTTTTAGAAAACGCACGCCAGTTTTGATTTCGGCATTTAAGCTCAGATTGAGATGAAAATCGATATCTGAGGATCCCAGAGGACCTTTATTATGATTCCGAGGTCAAATTTTTAGAAAACGCACGCCATTTTAAATTTCGGCATTTAAGCTCAGATTGAGATGAAAGTCGATATCTGAGGATCCCAGAGGACCTTTATTATGATTCCGAGGTCAAATTTTTAGAAAACGCACGCCATTTTTGATTTCGGCATTTAAGCTCAGATTGAGATGAAAGTCGATATCTGAGGATCCCAGAGGATCTTTATTATGATTCTGAAGTCAAATTTTTAGAAAACGCACGCCAGTTTTGTTTTCGGCATTTAAGCTCAGATTGAGATGAAAATCGATATCTGAGGATCCCAGAGGACCTTTATTATATTTCCGTGGTCAAATTTTTAGAAAACGCACGCCATTTTAAGTTTCGGCATTTAAGCTCAGATTAAGATGAAAATCGATATCTGAGGATCCCAGAGGACCTTTATTGTGAATCTGAGGTCAAATTTTTAGAAAACGGCCGCCATTTTAAAATTCGGCATTTTAGGTCCGATTAAGATGAAAAACGATATCTGAGGATCCCAGAGGACTTTTATTATGATTCTGAGGTCAAATTTTTAGAAAACGCACGCCAGTTTTGATTTCGGCATTTAAGCTCAGATTGAGATGAAAATCGATATCTGAGGATCCCAGAGGACCTTTATTATGATGCCGAGGTCAAATTCTTAGAAAACGCACGCCATTTTAAATTTCGGCATTTAAGCTCAGATTGAGATGAAAATCGATATCTGAGGATCCCTGAGGACCTTTATTATGATGCCGAGGTCAAATTCTTAGAAAACGCACGCCATTTTAAATTTCGGCATTTAAGCTCAGATTGAGATGAAAATCGATATCTGAGGATCCCTGAGGACCTTTATTATGATTCTGAGGTCAAATTTTTAGAAAACGCACGCCATTTTAAATTTCGGCATTTAAGCTCAGATTGAGATGAAAATCGATATCTGAGGATCCCTGAGGACCTTTATTATGATTCTGAGGTCAAATTTTTAGAAAACGCACGCCATTTTTGTTTTCGGCATTTAAGCTCAGATTGAGATGAAAATCGATATCTGAGGATCCCAGAGGACCTTTATTATGATTCTGAGGTCAAATTTTTAGAAAACGCACGCCATTTTTGTTTTCGGCATTTAAGCTCAGATTGAGATGAAAATCGATATCTGAGGATCCCAGAGGACCTTTATTATGATTCCGAGGTCAAATTCTTAGAAAACGCACGCCATTTTAAATTTCGGCATTTAAGCTCAGATTGAGATGAAAATCGATATCTGAGGATCCCAGAGGACCTTTATTATGATTCCGAGGTCAAATTTTAAGAAAACGCACGCCATTTTTGTTTTCGGCATTTAAGCTCAGATTGAGATGAAAATCGATATCTGAGGATCCCAGAGGACCTTTATAATGATTCCGAGGTCAAATTTTTAGAAAACGCACGCCATTTTAAATTTCGGCATTTAAGCTCAGATTGAGATGAAAATCGATATCTGAGGATCCCAGAGGACCTTTATTATGATTCTGAGGTCAAATTTTTAGAAAACGCACGCCAGTTTTGATTTCGGCATTTAAGCTCAGATTGAGATGAAAATCGATATCTGAGGATCCCAGAGGACCTTTATTATGATTCCGAGGTCAAATTTTTAGAAAACGCACGCCATTTTAAATTTCGGCATTTAAGCTCAGATTGAGATGAAAATCGATATGTGAGGATCCCAGAGGACCTTTATTATGATTCTGAGGTCAAATTTTTAGAAAACGCACGCCATTTTTGATTTCGGCATTTAAGTTCAGATTGAGATGAAAATCGATATCTGAGGATCCCAGAGGACCTTTATTATGATTCTGAGGTCAAATTTTTAGAAAACGCACGCCATTTTTGTTTTCGGCATTTAAGCTCAGATTGAGATGAAAATCGATATCTGAGGATCCCAGAGGACCTTTATTATGATTCCGAGGTCAAATTTTTAGAAAACGCACGACATTTTAAATTTTGGCATTTAAGCTCAGATTGAGATGAAAATCGATATCTGAGGATCCCAGAGAACCTTTATTATGATTCTGAGGTCAAATTTTTAGAAAATGCACGCCATTTTTGTTTTCGGCATTTAAGCTCAGATTGAGATGAAAATCGATATCTGAGGATCCCAGAGGACTTTTATTATGATTCCGAGGTCAAATTTTTAGAAAACGCACGCCATTTTTGATTTCGGCATTTAAGCTCAGATTGAGATGAAAGTCGATATCTGAGGATCCCAGAGGACCTTTATTATTATTCTGAAGTCAAATTTTTAGAAAACGCACGCCAGTTTTGTTTTCGGCATTTAAGCTCAGATTGAGATGAAAATCGATATCTGAGGATCCCAGAGGACCTTTATTATATTTCCGTGGTCAAATTTTTAGAAAACGCACGCCATTTTAAGTTTCGGCATTTAAGCTCAGATTAAGATGAAAATCGATATCTGAGGATCCCAGAGGACCTTTATTGTGAATCTGAGGTCAAATTTTTAGAAAACGCACGCCATTTTAAAATTCGGCATTTTAGGTCCGATTAAGATGAAAAACGATATCTGAGGATCCCAGAGGACTTTTATTATGATTCTGAGGTCAAATTTTTAGAAAACGCACGCCAGTTTTGATTTCTGCATTTAAGCTCAGATTGAGATGAAAATCGATATCTGAGGATCCCAGAGGACCTTTATTATGATTCCGAGGTCAAATTCTTATAAAACGCACGCCATTTTAAATTTCGGCATTTAAGCTCAGATTGAGATGAAAATCGATATCTGAGGATCCCAGAGGACCTTTATTATGATTCTGAGGTCAAATTTTTAGAAAACGCACGCCATTTTTGTTTTCGGCATTTAAGCTCAGATTGAGATGAAAATCGATATCTGAGGATCCCAGAGGACCTTTATAATGATTCCGAGGTCAAATTTTTAGAAAACGCACGCCATTTTAAATTTCGGCATTTAAGCTCAGATTGAGATGAAAATCGATATCTGAGGATCCCAGAGGACCTTTATTATGATTCTGAGGTCAAATTTTTAGAAAACGCACGCCAGTTTTGATTTCGGCATTTAAGCTCAGATTGAGATGAAAATCGATATCTGAGGATCCCAGAGGACCTTTATTATGATTCCGAGGTCAAATTTTTAGAAAACGCACGCCATTTTAAATTTCGGCATTTAAGCTCAGATTGAGAAGAAAATCGATATCTGAGGATCCCAGAGGACCTTTATTATGATTCCGAGGTCAAATTTTTAGAAAACGCACGCCATTTTTGATTTCGGCATTTAAGCTCAGATTGAGATGAAAGTCGATATCTGAGGATCCCAGAGGACCTTTATTATGATTCTGAGGTCAAATTTTTAGAAAACGCACGCCAGTTTTGTTTTCGGCATTTAAGCTCAGATTGAGATGAAAATCGATATCTGAGGATCCCAGAGGACCTTTATTATGATTCTGAGGTCAAATTTTTAGAAAACGCACGCCAGTTTTGATTTCGGCATTTAAGCTCAGATTGAGATGAAAATCGATATCTGAGGATCCCGGAGGACCTTTATTATGATTCTGAGGTCAATTTTTTAGAAAACGCACGCCATTTCAAATTTCGGCATTTAAGCTCAGATTGAGATGAAAAACGATATCCGAGGATCCCAGAGGATCTTTATTATGATTCTGAGGTCAAATTTTTAGAAAACGCACGCTATTTTTGATTTCGGCATTTAAGCTCAGATTCAGATGTAAATCGATATCTGAGGATCCCAGAGGACCTTTATTATGATTCTGAGGTCAAATTTTTTGAAAACGCACGCCATTTTTGATTTCGGCATTTAAGCTCAGATTGAGATGAAAATCGATATCTGAGGATCCCAGAGGACCTTTATTATGATTCCGAGCTCAAATTTTTACAAAACGCACGCCATTTTTGTTTTCGGCATTTAAGCTCAGATTGAGATGAAAATCGATATCTGAGGATCCCAGAGGACCTTTATTATGATTCCGAGTTCAAATTTTTAGAAAACGCACGCCATTTTAAGTTTCGGCATTTAAGCTCAGATTAAGATGAAAATCGATATCTGAGGATCCCAGAGGACCTTTATTGTGAATCTGAGGTCAAATTTTTAGAAAACGCACGCCATTTTAAAATTCGGCATTTTAGGTCCGATTAAGATGAAAAACGATATCTGAGGATCCCAGAGGACTTTTATTATGATTCTGAGGTCAAATTTTTAGAAAACGCACGCCAGTTTTGATTTCGGCATTTAAGCTCAGATTGAGATGAAAATCGATATCTGAGGATCCCAGAGGACCTATTTTATGAATATAACATAACTTACTTTTACTTTTCACTTTTTCTAAATCCACGAATTCCAGGGTGAATGTCTTGCACTCGCGTTTCAACTCTGGCCTTGTCGGTGTCAGTCTTACTCATGGGGCGACACTTAGAAATGTAGTTAACATTAGTTAAGATGGAGGCGATTTATATTAATTGAATCGAGACATCTCTAACTTTTGCTTAAAGTCCACTTCCGATTATGCAAACTACGCCACCAGATGTCACTATAAAATTGATACAATTTAAATATGGAAGTCGGACGTAAGGAATACAATCTCCATGTACCTACCAAAAAATGACCGTCCGTCCGTCTCTAGTTAGGTGACAAAACGGCGCACGGTGGGCTGAAAATCGGCCTTCATAGAAATAGAAACCGAAGTGTTAAATTTGAACTTTTTTTATTGGAATAGCTTTTGTTGGGTTTTATTATGTCCCAAAATTAATCTATCGTAAGTAGCGTCTAAGAATATATTATTAAAAATAAAAAATAAAAACTACATTAAAATATATCTTAAACAAAACTACATAAAGATAAAAAGGAAAAAGATTCAAAACTAAAACTACAACTAAAGTTATAAGTAAAAAATTGGCTCCAGCTCGGTGCCTTGTGGCAAGGTGCCTAGAAGGCTGGACAGCGATAATGCCAATGCGTTGTGCGAGGTAAGAGCCAGCCCTCTTGTCACCCGTTGCCTACACGAGGCGCTTCGAAAGCTCTTTAAAAATGTTGTGAGCGCCAGGTCCCCACGGGCCAAGGGTTTCCACCCCAAAAGGCTCAAACATATAGCTCAAATCTTAGCTAATTTGGTTGGAAAAATAATTAGTTATATTTTTTTTTCAAAATCTTTGTATGGCGCGTATCAGAAAAATCGAGTTTTCTCCGAAAATAAAATTTAACCGTAATATCCTGACAGATGATTTTAAAACCAATTATTCTTGATTTTTCCACATAATTAGAATTTTCCTACGGGGTGCAAAAAATGAATTTGAGTTTGATCGAACCAATAACTTACGCGTAGTGAATGATGGATGTAATGGTTTTATTTTCAATTTTCTACTTGTAACTCTTGTGTGTTTATTATTTATCTACTTAATTAAAACAATGAGCAAAAGTTATTTCAGCATGAAAAAATAAGTTTTTTTATTTTTTATTAAATAAGTGCATACGGTAGAAAAGTTCGCGTTATGTCAAAATATCCTTAATAATTAGTACAAGGTTGGTACATCTGCAAGGATATTACGGTATACATTTAATTTTTGAAAAAAAAAACCGTTTTACTCGTACGCTCCATACATTTGGTTAAAACAAAAATTCACTACGCGTAGATTATTGGTTCGATAAAACTCAACTTAATTTTTTGTAGTCAAAGTAACAAGTATAACCGTATTACAATAAAAAAATACAAAAAAAATTTAAAAATTACATCGATTTAAAAAAAAAGTGCACCCCGTAGGAAAATTCTAATTATATGGAAAAATCAAGAATAATTGGTTTTAAAATCATCTGTCAGGATATTACGGTTAAATTTTATTTTCGGAGAAAACTCGATTTTTCTGATACGCGCGATACAAAGATTTTGAAAAAAAAAAATATAATTAATTATTTTTCCAACCAAATTAGCTAAGATTAATTTTTGGACATAATAAATCTGCACTCCCTAAAACCTATAAAACGATATCCATGACGACTTTTATGACAGAGTGCACGGCCGCCATCTTGGATTGCAAAATGGTCATCATTTTCGAAATCTGCACTCCCTAAAACCTATAAAACGATATCCATGACGACTTTTATGACAGAGTGCACGGCCGCCATCTTGGATTCCAAAATGGTCATCATTTTCGAAATCTGCACTCCCTAAAACCTATAAAACGGTATCCATGACGACTTTTATGACAGAATGCACGGCCGCCATCTTGGATTCCAAAATGGTCATCAATTTCGAAATCTGCACTCCCTAAAACCTATAAAACGATATCCATGACGACTTTTATGACAGATCGCACGGCTGCCATCTTGGATTCCAAAATGGTCATCATTTTCGAAATCTGCACTCCCTAAAACTTATAAAACGATATCCATGACGACTTTTATGACAGAATGCACGGCCGCCATCTTGGATTCTAAAATGGTCATCAATTTCGAAATCTGCACTCCCTAAAACCTATAAAACGATATCCATGACGACTTTTATGACAGAGTGCACGGCCGCCATCTTGGATTCTAAAATGGTCATCAATTTCGAAATCTGCACTCCCTAAAACCTATAAAACGATATCCATGACGACTTTTATGACAGAATGCACGGCCGCCATCTTGGATTCCAAAATGGTCATCATTTTCGAAATCTGCACTCCCTAAAACCTATAAAACGATATCCATGACGACTTTTATGACAGAATGCACGGCCGCCATCTTGGATTCCAAAATGGTCATCAATTTCGAAATCTTCACTCCCTAAAACCTATAAAACGATATCCATGACGACTTTTATGACAGAATGCACGGCCGCCATCTTGGATTCCAATATGGTCATCATTTTCGAAATCTGCACTCCCTAAAACCTATAAAACGATATCCATGACGACTTTTATGACAGAGTGCACGGCCGCCATCTTGGATTCCAAAATGGTCATCAATTTCGAAATCTGCACTCCCTAAAACCTATAAAACGATATCCATGACGACTTTTATGACAGAGTGCACGGCCGCCATCTTGGATTCCAAAATGGTCATCAATTTCGAAATCTGCATTCCCTAATACCTATAAAACGATATCCATGACGAATTTAATGACATAGTGCACGGCCGCCATGTTTGATTCCAAAATGGTCACCATTTTCGAAGTCTGCACTCCCTAAAACTTACAAAACGATATCCATGACGACTTTTATGACGAGTGCACAGCCGCCATCTTGGATTCCAAAGTAGAAGTCTACTTGAAACGGTACCGTACGGTACCCTTTCAACTGTAGCGGTACCGTTTGAAAAATGTACCTATTACATTTTATTTATTCGGGTACCGTTACAGTTGTATAGCTTTTCAATTGATACCCTTAGTTTAGGTATCGGTCTTGTGCGATTTTATTCGGGTACCGTTAGCTTTGGATACCTATTCAATTGATACCCTTTGTGTAGGTATCGGTCGTTTGCGATTTTATTCGGGTACCGTTACAGTTCTATAGCTTTTCAATTGATACCCTTAGTTTAGGTATCGGTCTTGTGCGATTTTATTCGGGTACCGTTAGCTTTGGATACCTATTCAATTGATACCCTTATCTTAGGTATCGGTCTTTTGCGATTTTATTCGGGTACCCTTAGCTTTGGATACCTATTCAATTGATACCTTTATTTTAGGTTACCGGTCTTTTGCGGTTTTTCAGTCCCTGGTTTAAATAAATAAGCTTTTACTATTTTATTTTTATTTTACAAATATGAAAATAATACTATATTTGAATACATTTTACAAGTGTACAAACAATGAGGTACATCATAAGCTGACTCTGTTCAATATTGGCGCTATAGTGTCGGATTTCTAAATCGATCATTACATGAAATGAAAATTAAACTGAAATATTATTTAAAAAAACATATTTTGGAATAAAATAACGAAAAATATAATTTCCGTTGGCCGTTCGAACGAGTGCGACATAATGTCGCCCCTGAAGTGGCTTCACTAAGGATGTGCGGACTACTCATCTATGCTTTTTAAATCTATGCTGATGATCTTCAAAGGGCTGAACAGATTTTCATGAAACATGGCTAAGAACACTCGGGATAAAATTATCTATGACACAAAAAAAAACTAAACATAAATCGATTTATCCGTTTGGAAGCTACTGCAAGCTACGACACCCCTCTTTTTGCGTTGGGGGTTAAAAAATAGAATGAGTATTATCTTAAATTTTAGTTTATTACAGTGTTGCCAGGCGTACGATAATTATAGTACACGTACGATACAGTGGCGTAGCGAGCCTTGGCGGGGCCCCGTATAAAAATTTGTTTGGGGGCCCTTAGGAAGGGTAAAGATTTCTCACAAAAACACACGTTGGGGGCCCCCGTGGCCCGGGGGCCCCGTATAATTGATACGGCAGATACGCCGGTAGCTACGCCCCTGGTACGATAATTTGGGCTCCGGTACGATGTATGTTCCAAAGAGCATTATCGTACGCAAATGTACGATAATTTCAGCCCTTGGACGACCACCCAAAAAGTCTAGTTTTTGAACCAAAATATGATAGTTTCCTTCAAAAATAGGCTACAATTAGCACCTTTTGGGAGTTTTGGGTGTTCGGCTCCTTGGTTCATGTCAAAAATATCGAAATTTCCTGTAAACCGTTCGGATCTATAACAATTTTAGACGAAAATTGCGTATTCTTTGATTATACATTGGACGTATTTTGCAAGAAATTTTGGGAGTAGTGCCTTTTTTTTGGGCGTACGATAATTTTTACATCGGTACGATAATTTTGACAATCAAGTACGATAATTCTCTTCCGCCCACCTGGCAACACTGGTTTATTATTCATGTACCTAGCATGAATAATACTTGATAATACCAAATAATTTTAACGACCCATTTAATGTCGTAATAACGTTTAATTGTGGATGTACGTCTTTTTAATATGAAGGGGAGACTTTTTGCGATAACTAAATAACAGCTAAACAGGGGGGGGAAACATTTATTTTCTTTCGGAGCGGTTATCTCCGAATATATTCACTTTGTCAAAAAAAAAATTGTTGAAGTTAAAACCTTTCCAACAATACCCCACACTGTAGGATTAAAGGAAAAACAATGTTCACCGCCGGAGAAAAAGCTAGCGTTCCATTTGCATAGTCGCTCCGGCAATAAGATGGTAACTTCGGTAGGAGACCCCGATGCTAGACCCGATCGAACGCCTTCGCTAAATCTAGGCTAACTGACTGGACTCTCAGTCTCTCAATGGCCGAAGAACATGTATGTGAGATACAATAGAACATCACCAGTCGAGCGACCGTGGTGAAAACCATACTGATCGCTGTTGCTGATCAGATTGTGTTCTTCTGGGTATCTCAGGTGCTTTGCGTTAATTATACGCTTCATAACCTTGGAGAGGAGAGAGGTAATAGTGATAGGTCTGTAATTCGATGGGTCTGTCGCCCTTTTTAGGCACATGGTGTACAAGGGTCGTCTTCCACGAAGATGGAACATGCCGTTTCTTGCTAGAGAGTGTGAAAAGGCGCGCTAACACGGGACATAACTCATGAGCACACTGCTTAAGCACAGGTGCTGGTATGTCGTCTTTCCCGCGCGACATATGAACGTTCAGAGATAGGAACTCCCACCAAATATCTCTCTGCATGAATAAGATTTCTGTCATGGAGTTTACGCACTGCGGGATGGTAGGCGGCACGGCGCTATCGTCGTCGTTCAGGGTAATATTAGAGACTACATTTTCAGTAGATGAGTTTGCTAGAACCGTATACATTTCGTTTTACTCGGATTCAGTACTAGATTATTGGCAGCAAACCAGTCGGATATCATGGGTAGGGTATTGTTTGGTTTAACAAGCTCATTTTCTGTCCTGAAATGGAAGTGCGGACGCAAGAATACCAATTGGTGACGCTAATCGCTATCTTTTAAATTTAGAGTGATCAAATATCACCGTAAATCTAAAATTGGTCATTAAATTGGAGATTCATGACAATTTATTTTCTGATTAAATCGGTCGTTTTGATCATTTCGTCTGGACTGGCTTTTATCTGGTGATATATTTTTCACCTTGCAACACGTTTTGTTGGAGAAATTGACTTGACTGTTCGCCGTTCGTTCGACGTTCTTTAACCACTTTACGAAATAAAAATTGTTGGTTGATTGCAGTACTGGGATTCCGAATTAGATAATTTGCAATAATTTCTAAGGTAGGACGTAATCTGCTGCATTTATACCTAAAAATGTAGAAAGAATACTGGCTCGATATTAGAATAATAATAAAAAACATGTAATTGGTGAAATCATCTGATTTCTCTTGCTTACGCGTCAAAATCTTTTTTTTTCAGGAGTTTTTTCATAATCCAATAAACATTTGTACAATAGAAATGTAGGCTTTTTTGTGAGCTACTTGTTTCTCCTGTTATACCACACCGAATCCGGCGCTGACAGTTTTCTGCAGCTAACATATTTTCTAGTAAGGTATGTCTTCAAAATAATAAATAGAAGAACAGTGTATATTACCCTATATTCATGTTAATATTAAGTCGATTGCGGGTATTAAAATCAGTGTGTTTGGAATGTTATTTAATTTTTGTTTTTATTTTTTATTTTTTTTACGGTTGGGGCCATCTCTCTTCATACTTTATAGTGTTTTTATTATGAAATCTCCATTAAATATGTATTAATTGATTTTAGCAAAAATGGCAGATAAAGAACAAGTGATTTCGGCACTTAGGGCCACATTGCTCTCCGTAAAAGGAGCTCTGACTATCAAACAATGTAACAGTAAGTACAAAATAGTTTTTTTTATAGTTCAAATTCAAACATCCTATCAAAGTCTTCTGAGAAGTGCATGGTAGAGGAATTAAAATCATCAACAGCATATGGTGTAACAAAAAATGTATCCTGTCAAAGGCTCAAATTTTTCATTTATTAGAAAGATTTTGGAAGTTCATAATCAGCACTTCTTCTCAGCTATTCATGTCTACTGCTGAACATATGTGAAAGTCTTTGTAGTTTCAATGTGAACATATATTAACTTAACAGATTAAAAATTAAAGGTACTTAATCCTGGCGTTATAAAAATAATTGTACCTTAGCGTTTTTTCTTAAAAATGAAATAGATAACTTGAAAAATTATAACGCCTTTTAATAGCAAGCAAAATATAAAATGAGTAAAACTTGGAAAGCACAAATAAAATGACTCATATTATAATTGAATGTGAAGGTACAAAAAAGGTACAAAAATTTGGCTTTTATAGAATTTATCAATAACCACGGCAACATAATAAACGTAATAAAGTACACCCGCCATTCTGACTGTCAGGATGGCGGGTGTACTGTTTTTTGATGATAACTTTACGTACTGTGAGGTACAATTTTTTTAATGGAGGTACTAAATAGTACAAATTAGGTACAAAAATATGGTATGCTTTACAATTATTTTTATTTAGGTACACCCGCCATTCTGACTGTCAGGATGGCGGGTGTACTGTTTTTTGGTGATAACTTTAAGTACCGTGAGGTACAACTTTTTTAAAGGAGGTACTAAATAGTACAAAGTAGGTACAAAAATATGGTATGGTTATCATTTAATTTTATTTAGGTATACCCGCCATTCTGACTCTCACGAACATATGCCTTGTTCATGGATTTCCATGTATCTTTTGTGTGCTGTTGGTGTATCAAAAATATTGTTAGGGAAGATTGAGCTCCTTTCACTTTCCTTTTTTTCATGAAAATTGGTCAAGGATTGGTATAAGGGTATTTAATAATATGTGCAATGCCAGCAGAATGCCATACAGAGAGGGCCATAAACTGATTGTAATTTTATTGCCACAGGGGATTATCGAGAACTTCAAGGAGAGTGGATACCATTTAAAAAGTTGGGTTATTCAACACTGGATAGGCTCTTTGTTGATGTCCCCGGTTTCAAAGTGACTCAAATTAATGGGGAATGGTATGTTGATGCGATAGCAAGTCAGGAAACCCAACACATTGCAGCTATGGTGTCCCGTCAAAAATCTAGCAAGAAGCCAACACCAAGGTTTAATTACCCTGTAAGATAAGTTTAAATCTCTTATTGAAAGGGGTAATCAACTTTATCTTGTATTATGTTTCTATGTTTATGACTTCAGACACAATCATAAAGAGACTGTCCCTTTTGGAAGTACAAAGTTACAATTAGTAAGTTCTGTCACAAAGGTTTTTATTGATAAAAAAGTAATGCATAACATTTAAAAGCTTATTTAATGGTGATAACATTTAGAGTAATTTGCTGCTGTAGTTTTGCATATTTCTAGGTAATATTCCCAAAAAAATTTAAAAAATTACATCAAAAAATATGCTGCTTATTTAAGGTGATTTTGATCACTATATACTTTTATCTTTGATATATATTTCATGTGACTTGAACTGTAGATAACTGTCAACGATTATTTGAATTCAGAACTAACACCCTGCTGAAGGAATACATATCTGTAGGCGATTTCATTCAGAAAAAGGCAAGCATCTGAGTTAGTCCATATTGCTGTAGTTTGTTGTTGAAGAAAAAAACATAATATGTATAACATGCTTAAATCTTCTATAACGCAAAAGCGGGGTCTTGTATCTTTATTTTGATATATATTTCATGTGACTTGAACTGACATTATAGCTACTGTGAAGGTTGGAAACCTTCAGTCTTGTAGATAACTGACAACGATTATTTGAATTCAGAACTAACACCCTGCTGAAGGAATAAATATCTGCAGGCTATTTCATTCAGAAAAAGGCAAGCATCTGAGTTAGTCGATATTGCTGTAGTTTGTTGTTGAAGAAAAAAACATAATATATAAATTAATAAATCTACTTCGAGCGTTTACATTCCCTACCTCAGATAGACCGTATTTCTTTTACACTACTGTACATGTTCGTATTCGTATTCGTATTCGTATTCGCGTGCTGGGTTTCCGCAAATCGACGTCGCAATTCGCGCCTATTTTGCGTGATGGTGGGTTGACGGCACTACTCCTGCCAACCCAACTCTACCAGGAAGCCTAGCAGACCCTTGATGTTGCCGACGACTTCTGGGAGAGACCCCGGGGAACCGAGGTATTGTGCCCGGTATTCTGCCACCCCTGGGCATTCAAGAATGACGTGGGCGGCTGTCTCCTCCTCCTCCATGCACGCTCTGCAGAGGGGGCTATCTGTAACACGTAGGGTTAATAGGTGTTTGTTTAGTGGGGCGTGGCCGGTTATGGCCCCAGTCAAAAGCCGGAGCTGTGGCCTCTTCAGCTGTCTCAGCCTCCTCGACAAACCGGGGTCGATTGTCGGGAGGGCCTCCTTCGCCTGCCTGCACGTGCCTAGGTTAGACCAGTACTGTTGGTGTTTTACCTTGGTGTTGCATCTCAGCATGTTCCGGAGCCAGGCATAAGGCAGAGGTATGATTGGCTCCGGTCCTGCCACCCTCAGTTCCGAGCCACCTCTCGCCAATATGTCGGCTGCATCGTTCCCTCGCGAGTTGCTGTGTCCCTTAATCCACTGCAGAGTTACGCTGGTGGTGGTGCTTACCTCTGACAGAGCCTTGTGGCATTCGTAGATTAGCTCTGAGGTCAAAGTATAACTTTGCAGAGCTTGCAGTACTGACCGACTGTCAGAGAGTATGCGGATGGGGTAGTCCTCTACTTTCCTTGAGACGATTGCGTGTGCTGCCATTATGATGCCCATACATTCCGCCTGGAAGGCTGTGTTGTGGGCGCCTAGTGGTGTTGAGATATGTATGTTTAGGTCCTCTGAGAATACTCCCGCGCCAGTGCCTGACCTTGTCTTTGATCCATCCGTAAAGATTCTCAGCTCTCTCGGGTTAAGTCCTTCACTAGGTTCTTCGTGTAACTGTATCTTGTATTTCTTGTGGAAGATGTATTGCCTGGGTAACTGTACATCTTTTACCAAATCTACTTGCGTAAAATCTAAGTCTGTTACTGAAAAATACCCTTAGTTTGAAGGGATTACATTAAGTCAACAACAAGTCGTCCTAGAATTAAATGCTGGTATGGACTTGTTGGATAGATAGTTTCATACAATTTTTTTTTTAACTATATTATCATTGTGACTGACTTCCTTTTGAATAGTATAATTGTTCACAATCCAGCTGTATTCGCATCTAATGGCAATCCTAAAATAAAAAGATTATAAATAAAATTGTGACTTAAATTAAAACTAAATTTAAAACAAAACCAGCTTTCAAATCATGGCTATATTTTTAATTTTAATTAACAGCTTTGTATTGCAATTTATCAGTTATCAGACAGCCTTTGTGACAGAACTTATGACCTGATTAAGCAGAGTGTCAGCAAAAAAAGTTGATTACCCTAACTATTTTTTTTTGAAGTGGATACATCTTTGTTTGCAAAATTGTATAGTGTTCAAACCAAGGTTGTATTCGAATTTAGTATTTTTTTATGCAAGTGTTATTACCTTTGAAAAGGTACTAGGGTAACGGCACCAGTCATGGGACATTTAAGAGCAAATTTGTAGCATTTGTGACATTTCCCTGATACATGTAAAAATTCTACTCCTTAGCGTATTAAAAGGCTATAGGCGTATTGTACAAAAGATACTGCAATTCGTTTCCACATAATCAACAAATTAAAACTATGTTTTTTATCTCCAGTCATGGACCACAAAGCTCCAGTGATGGATCCCCTATAATAGTACGGTCGCCAAGCCGCTCCGAGGCCAGATTTAATTGACTCAGCTCGGCCTTACCCACAACCGGTATCAATGTGTTCGGACAGTTCTCCTGATCACCGTACATGCGGTAGTAAAGCGGAAAAATGGTGGAGGGGATAGTAATGACGTCACAAAGATGGCGGCCGGACCTATTCTTTTTGGCGGTGTATCTCGAAAACCACTTAACCGATTTTAATCATCGAGGTGTCAAATAATAGCTTATATTATGGATATTATTTGCTTTTCTACAAACATTTACGTGAAACCTATAGGAAAAAAAATAATCACAAAAAACAGTTTTTTTATAAAATTATTATTTTTTATTTTGTAAAAATCTCCGTAAATATTAGCATTTCGCAAATTTTGTTTAATATAAAACATATTGCTTCATTATCAAGGAATATAATGAGCCTTAAAACATACAGATCGAGTAATAAACAATGAAGCTACACTCATTTATTTGCGCATGGGTAACGATAACTGGCTTTTACCGGTCGAAACTGTGGTGACTGTTACTATACGTATTGAATGGAATTTATAGAGTATCGGTTTTAATTACTGAAATTATAATGACAATTATAAAAACCAGACACAATAATGTTACCTTACTTCGACGTTTAGTCTCTTTTTTCGTCTTAATCATAGGTAGGTACATATTTCTTTTTAGTTAAAAATTTTATACAGGGTGAACTTTTAACCACCAGTCATACTCTGCGCAGCGACTTTATAGGTCATACTTAACAACTTTTACTATGGGACCAATTCCGAAATCGCGAAAAAATTTTTGACTGTCCCATATAAAGGTGCGACCAACTTTACCAGACCAACACTTTTCCAAACTGAGCTACAGCTGTCCGATGAAGTTAAGTACTTAGGACTAACTCTCGACAATAAACTCAATTGGAACAACCACATCAACAAACGGATAGACAAGGCGGGAGTTGTCTTCTGGCAGTGCAGAAGGATGATTGGTAAGAGGTGGGGACTCAACCCGAAAATTACCCTCTGGCTCTATAAGACGATAATCCGCCCCTTACACTGTTACGGTGCTCTGGTTTGGTGGCCAAGAACAAACCTAGGCAACGTACGAGACAAACTACAAAGACTTCAAAGGCTCGCATGCGCGGCCACCACTGGCTGCACGAGGTCTACCCCGACTGCAGCCATGGAGGTCATGCTAAACCTTCCACCGCTGCACCTACACATACAGCAAGAGGCCAGTCTCTCAGCGGTAAGGTTGCGAACCCTCAAGATATGGTCTAACATCACAGGAGCTCTTCACACAAAATGCCTGGAAAAGGTGTATGACGAATTTCCAGTGCTTAGGTCAGGCACGGACCGGATTCACAAACAAGCTATCTTCGATAAAAGATACAAAATACTGTTATATGAGGACGACAATCATGAAGGACTCAATCCCCGGGAGCTGAGAATCTTCACTGATGGGTCCAAAACAGACAGCGGATCGGGCTCTGGAACCTTCTCAGAAGACCTGAACATGTCGATCACCACTCCGCTAGGAGCCCATAACTCGGTATTCCAAGCTGAGTGCATGGGCATCATAAACGCGGCGGCTGCCATCACTGCAAGGAAGGTAGTAGGATCCTCCATCCGCATACTCTCCGACAGTAGAGCAGTCTTAATGGCTCTAAATAGCCATATAGTTACATCCAAACTTATACACGAATGCCACGAACGACTAATGGAGGTATGTCATAATAATAAGATCACCCTACAATGGATCAAGGGACACAGTGGATCCCGAGGTAACGATGCTGCGGACGAGCTTGCCAGGCAAGGATCGAATGCGGGGGCGATTGGTCCGGAACCGATTCTTCCGATACCATTTAGCAAGGTACGCTCAATGCTGCTGGCACGTACAGGGAAACTACACACAGAACACTGGCTGAACCAGACTGGATGCAGACAGGCAAAAGAAGCCATGCCTGGCATCAACGGAAAACTCACAAGGGCGCTCCTGCAACTAGGGAAGGTCCGACTGAGTATGGTAACCAGTGTCATAACAGGTCATGGACTATTTAACAAACATCTTTTCACAACAGGTGTCACAGACAGTCCCCTGTGCCGAGGTTGCATGGAGACAGAAGAAACAGCCTCTCACGTGGTGCTGGAATGCAGCGGAGTGACTCCATACAGGGCTAAACATCTCGGATCTCCGAGAGACCTCCCCGAGGTCCTACTCAACATCAAAGGTTTGATAGGATTCCTCGAGGAGCTGGGCTGGCAGGACTAGCCCACCCCCAACATATCTCGCAAAATAGGCGCAAGTCGTCGAGTTGCGGAAAAATCGCCCGAATACAATACAATACAATACAATACAAGGTGCGACCAGACCGCAGCTTAAAAAACGGTCACGATACGGAATCGCAGTGACGCGTCGTATGCGTACCGTTTTTGACGCATGCTCCCCACACCGCTGTTTAAAAAACGGTGACGGTACGGAATCGCAGTGACGTGCTTCACGCGAATCTTTTTTGTTCGCAAAACAGTTGCGTCTTTTACGTCACCGGTACGGTGTCTGCCATAAGATCTCCGTGTAATATTTTTTGCGATTTTTACGCAGTTCAATTTACGGTGCGTCAGCTTATTTTAAGCAGCGGTGTGGCGAGCGGTTGTGGGTAAGGCCGAGCTGAGTCAATTAAATCTGGCCTCGGAGCGGCTTGGGGACTACTAATAGTAAAAGTTGTTCAGTATGACCTATAAAGTCGCTGCGCAGAGTATGACTGGTGGTTAAAAGTTCACCCTGTATAAAATTTTTAACTAAAAAGAAATATGTACCTACCTATGATTAAGACGAAAAAAGAGACTAAACGTCGAAGTAAGGTAACATTATTGTGTCTGGTTTTTATAATTGTCATTATAATTTCAGTAATTAAAACCGATACTCTATAAATTCCATTCAATACGTATCGTAACAGTCACCACAGTTTCGACCGGTAAAAGCCAGTTATCGTTACCCATGCGCAAATAAATGAGTGTAGCTTCATTGTTTATTACTCGATCTGTATGTTTTAAGGCTCATTATATTCTTTGATAATGAAGCAATATGTTTTATATTTAACAAAATTTGCGAAATGCTAATATTTACGGAGATTTTTACAAAATAAAAAAAAATAATTTTATAAAAAAACTGTTTTTTGTGATTATTTGTTTTCCTATAGGTTTCACGTAAATGTTTGTAGAAAAGGAAATAATCTCCATAATATAAGCTATTATTTGACACCTCGATGATTAAAATCGGTTAAGTGGTTTTCGAGATACACCGCCAAAAAGAATAGGTCCGGCCGCCATCTTTGTGACGTCATTACTATCCCCTCCACCATTTTTCCGCTTTACTACCGCATGTACGGTGATCAGGAGAACTGTCCGAACACATTGATACCGGTTGTGGGTAAGGCCGAGCCGAGTCAATTAAATCGTGTTTCTAGAGGGCTTTTGAGATTTGGCGACCGTACTATAATGGGATATGAGTACATGACCCTAGCGATCTGAAATATTACAATGCGAATAGGGACCACGATATTAATTTAAAATAAATGTATTTAATTCCACAATTCAATATATTAGGGCTAATTTGGACTATGAGAGAAGTCGCAAACGAGATTCATTATATTGCGGTATTTGATCGGTCGGCAGAATTCAATGTACTATATCCTCAATAGTTTTAAAATAGTTCACATGTTTGTTAACTAAATTTTACTTATGTATTCTTAAAACATGAAATTATGGCATGGCAAGCATCATTGTATAAGATTGTCCCATCATAGGAGGCATGCAGTTTTACAGCTCCTATAATGGGACTGGGCAAAATATCAATTTTTTTTTACATCTCTGGAGTAATAACATAATGTGTTGTATACCTAATCTCTTGGTAAATGCTATTAGCAAAACTCATTCTAATTTACACGAAGTAAATATATTATTTTAATTTATGAAGTCGGTTAAAAATAGGTACTCACCTCTCTTAGTGGAGTTGTTAAGAATTCTTACTGATTATTTTTTCAGTTAAACAACAACTTTTGGCTTGGCGCCAATTTCTTAAGAAAAAAGCAAATTTAATGAAACATCAAACTTAAGAAGCTCTATGACTCTTGTTTATGGTTAAATGTTTGCCAGTGCTTATAAACTAGTTTTAGTTACTTATTTTACAAAATTTGTGGTTTTATGTCCCATTACCAGTCCCTGTTCCGTTATAGGGGTATCTACTATATTTATTGACTGACCGTTTAGTGAAGTTCTCCGTTTGTATGTCAGAATGTTGTCCTCTGCCTGCAAGTCTCATTTCTTAACAGGTTCTCGTAAAATTTTGTGAGCAGTTTCGGTAGTTTGATAGAATTTTTCAGTTGTTTCCTTTTTAGGAAAATATTCTAAATGGCGGAAAATGGCATAAAAGGCTTAACCCTTTTCCAGGCCGCACCAATCTACAAGGTTTTCCCAAAAACATATTCCAATTAATCTAGCTTTGATAATTCATTTGAAGACAAGTGACATTTCCTGAAAGTGTAATCTAATTTGAACCTTAAATCGGAATGCTAAAGTTGAAATTCTAATGGCGCATATGTGGTCGATAAATCGTACTATGTCTGGAAAAGGGTTAAGGGCAAGTAGGGACAATGGCTTTTAAGATTATTGTGAGTTTGCTGAGATAATGTATTTTTTATTATGAAATTTTTTAGGCTTGTTGCATTACAAGTGGTTCACGACACAACACACTAAAGAGGCAACATAAGAGGTATCCACTTATATTTACTGTTGTTACTCAGAAACCGCTGTATTATCATTGTTATATTTTATAGAATCGGTTTCCCAAAAAAGAAGGCTCGTGGCGCAAACCAGCAACCACCGGGTCATACGCCAGCTATAATAACGCGAGCTACAATTACAATAATCAGTACTCAAACCAATATTACCGAGCGAAAGGCGGAACACCATTTAACAACAATTATAGCAACAAGGTAAATACATAATCTGTAATGCTTCATTTGCATAACTAAACGGCTTATTGTAGCTTGGATGGTAGGTACTAATTGGTTAATAATACTAATGCTTCATATGAACTTGACCATCTCCAGGTTCTTAAATTCAAATCCCGTTTAGTGAATATTTTCTTTACATGACTGACTTGAATACATTATATTTTATGATTTTAGCACAATAATAAATTCAATAAACCGTACGAAACGAAACCCCCCCTAACGAAAACGACATCGAAACCATTGACGGAAAATACATACACGGAGAGAACGGAAAGGAATACATATAATGCTGTTACCAAACCAGTCAACCCTCCAGCGCCCGCAAGGGAGCCAGAACGGATCTCTGAAAGGGTACCCCTGGCACCTGTCAATACACACTCAGAAGACGTAAGTATACTTTAAAACCGGTACATGAGTTACATGACAATTGCTGGCCACCTCGTCTAATTAGTACATTGCGAGAGAGAAGGATGATCTCGTCTCCCTCAGTAATCGACATGGCATGGCGCCCAGTTCTGCTATATACTCTGTATCTTTAGGTATTAAAACAAAAGTAAACAATTTGTAAGTTTTCAGGTAGTTATAGCATTTATTGGTTAAACAACTAAATACAAAACAAATTATAATAACTACGTGTCATACTTTCTTGCAAATATTTACAGTACAAATATATGTAATATGCATATATATTTATACATATAAGTACATTGACTAGCGCTGCACTGGTCGTCTATTAGTGTAGGTTTTAAGGTTCTGACTAGGGTTGCCAACCTTAGTGCACAGATTTGCGGTACATATGCGATCAAAGGAAGGGATTGCGGGACTTGGGTATAAAATGCGGGACTCCTTTACCCGACCTAATAGGTAACCTATTAAGGAAAATGGGGGGAAATAATTAGGGTCTAAGCGAATTTTGGCATAGTTTTAGTTTTTCGTAAATAACTCGTAAACGGTGGCCTATTGCAAAATAATTTTCTTATACGCATTTGTAATTTTTTTTTATAGATTATTTAATCTATCTAATATTGCCTACTAGAAATACCGTATCATTTTTCGCTAGGATCAATGATATTAAAGCGGGAAAATTTGTGTGTTTTTTTATATTTTCGTAAATAACTCGTAAACGGTGGCCAATGGCAAAGAAAAGGTTGTTAAACGTACATAATTTACACAAAATTTTCTACAAAAAAGATTCAGTCCACTTTTCACAATGATCAATATTTAAAAAGATATTGAAGAAGGAAAGTTATTTTTTATCAATTCTAAGGTTTCTTTAAGGTCTACAAAATGTTTGCATAAGATATGTCTTTGGTCTCCACAAATTTGACCATATTTCGTCATTCCGTGATCAGCTTAAGTGGTTACCTATCTATCCGCCGCCGTAGAGACATGCATACGTTATCTCTTTTTTTTTAAAGTACTATTCATTCCCTCTTCCCCACCCTACCTCTCTGAGCGGTTCAAGTTTCTAGCAGACGATAGAGACCACCGACTACGCTCTAGCACCGATCTTTCCCTCTCTATCCCGATTCATAAACACCGATCATATCACAAATTATTCACCGTAAATTCTGTTAAGCTTTGGAACGCGCTACCACCTCCTTTGAGACAGTGTCAATCAGTGGCATCGCTAAAATATAAATTAAAAAAACTATGGCTCTCAGATGAAGAACCTACTGACAGGTAGGAAGATGTGTGCGGTCATAATATATATTTATTCATATATAAATAAATATATATATATATATATATATATATATATATATATATATATATATATATATATATAGTAGGTAATAATATATAATTACTTTAGATATAGTTTTAAATTACTCTTTTAGGTATAGGTTAACTGGAAGAGATCCCTCTTAGGGATAAGTTCGCTTTTGTACTACCCAATTATTTTCCATCTGATGTAATATTTATTTTTCTCGTACAATAAAGTGTTTACTTACTTACTTACTTCTCTTTTAGGGTTCCGTAGCCAAATGGCATAAAACGGAACCCTTATAGTTTCGCCATGTCCGTCTGTCTGTCTGTCTGTTTGTCCGAGGCTTTGCTCCGTGGTCGTTAGTGCTAGAAAGCTGAAATTTGGCATGGATATATAAATCAAGAAAACCGACAAAGTCGTACAATAAAATCTAAAAATTTAATTTTTTTTAGGGTACCTCCCCTACACGTAAAGTGGGGGTGAATTTTTTTTTTCGCTTCAACCCTAGAGTGTGGGGTATCGTTGGAAAGGTCTTTCAAAACTAATAGGGGTTTTCAAGAAACATTTTTTGATAAAGTGAATATATTCGGAGATAATCGCTCCGAAAGAAAAAAAAAATGTGTCCCCCCCTCTAACTTTTGAACCATAGGTCCAAAAAATATGAAAAAAATCGTGGAAGTAGAGCTTAAGAAAGACATTAAATGAAAACTATAGCGGACATGATCAGTTAAGCTGTTTTTGAGTTATCGCAAAAAGTTTTCCCTTCATAGTAAAAAGACTTACTTTAATTAGGTACTGATTATGCAAATTTGTCTATTTGTTTAACTCGGGTGAAAGGTACCGTTTCATCCCTTGGTTAACAATTTACTATACTTTAAGCTCCAGTTTAGCTTATTGTGACGGAAGAGTAACTACGGAACCCTACACTGAGCGTGGCCCGACATGCTCTTGGCCGGTTTTTTTTAGTTTGTCGCAAATAATTTGTACAGAACAAGTCATAGCTAAAGAAATTCTAATACATGAATAATTAAACATGAAACACGTGGAAAAAATGAAAAAGGTGTTCGCTAGGAATAATATTTAAAAGGACCTTAAAGGAGGCCTTAAGGCATAAAGTCCGCCATTTGTACAATTTTATATCGTGCAATAAAGTTTAAATAAATAAATAAATAATAATAAAAACTATGCACTTTTTCGCTAGGATCAATATTTAATGAGATATTAAAGGGAGAAAGTTAATGTGCAGGTCCCGTTTTCAGTTCTTCGTAGTCACAAAAAACATTTGAACATTTTCCTCTAGCATCAATGTTTAAAAAGATATTAGAGAGGTAAACTTGATTACAATCAATTCTAGTCCCTTTTTTAGTTTTCGTGCTTCGCTTTCGTGGGTCAGGGTACTTTACTAATAAGATTTGGAGGTGTAAAGTTTATCCGAGCGTCAAAATTAAATAAGCGAACAGTCTTAAAAACGCATGCTGCAGAATACATAACTAGTATATGTATCCAAAAAGTCACTATAGCGTAATGGGTTAGCTTTTATGTTTATTCTTAATTCATTGCAGGTTAAACATTCCATACGCACAGAAAATGAGCCTGACATTAAGCAAAGCTCCAAGATGTCCGCTTCACAAAGATTGTCCAACCTGAGAGACCGACTGAACACTGTTGATCTGATACCTTTGCCCCTACCAGCTACTAATAACGATTTCGTTGTAAGTATAATGTAATTAAGTACATACAAACTTTTTTATTTATTTTTCTTATAAAAATAAATCTATTTATAGGAGCATAGCGGTCCCGTGACACATGTAGCACCAGCATACAGCTTAGAACCACCACCAGACTCCAGCTCTTCCGTGGCCAAGTTGGAATGGACCTGTCGCAAGCTGGGCTTAGCGCAGCCCGTTTACAAGGTGCACGACATTCGACCGAAACGAGGACCCGTCAGTTACGACTGCTCAATTAAGGTATAACCGCCTTTTGGTTTCATATTTCTATGTTATATCTACAGCGATTACACGCTAAAAGATATGTACCGTCAGTTCAATTTTATTCTCATATGTAAATAAATAAATATTATAGGACATTATTACACAAATTGACTGAGTCCCACAGTAAGCTCAATAAGGCTTGTGTTGAGGGTACTTAGACAACGATATATATAAATATTTATAAATACTTAAATACATAAATGTAAATTTATTAATTTAAGTATCCTTGCGGTAACGTTCACGTTGACATGTTTAAGAAACTATCTGCAACTTTAGACCTAGTAACAGATATAAGACAAAATATAGATAAAAGAAACTTAGGACTCTGTATATTTGTAGATTAAAAAAAGCATTCCACACCATTTGTCACTTTTTGATGTTTAAAAAGTTAGAACATATAGGAGTCGAAGGAAAAGCTCTCTCAATGATCAAATCTTATCTAGAAAACCGGCAACAAGTCTTAAAAATAGGCAACATGACTAGTAGTACTAAAAAAATCACATACGGCATACCGCAGGGGTCAATTTTGAGCCCACTACTTTTTATAACCTATATAAATAATATAACGGATCTTGATTTACAGGGACAAGTATCTCTCTATGCGGACGATACTTGCTTGATGTATTTTGGAAAGTCAAGCGATGAACTCATAGATCGTGCTCAAAGCGACTTAAACAAGCTAACAGATTGGTATAAACAAAATCTTCTCACTATTAACGCATCAAAAACTAGCTATATGATATTTTCCGCTAAAAATAAAACTATTGGACCTTACGAATCACTACATATCAATGGAGAAATAATTAAAGCTTTTTCACAAGAAAAATACTTAGGTCTATTACTTGAGCCGCGCCTTACTTGGAATCTCCAAATAGACCGTGTCAGAAAAAAAATGATCTCGCTAACAGGCTCACTGCGCCATGTCGTCGGCTGTTTCCCTAGAAATGTACGCTATGTAATTTACAACTCATTAGTAAAGCCACATCTAGAATATTTAATTGAGATCTGGGGTTGCGCGTCAAGCACTCACTTAAATAAGTTGCAAACATCGCAAAATAAGCTACTAAAGGTATTATTTGGATATGACTATTATACTTCAACAAGAAAAATTTACGAAGAACTAAAAATTATGCATATTAAACAAATTTACGTTTTTAAAACCTGTATCTTGGTCTATAAAATTTTACATAAGAAACTGCATACAAAACTTTCATTTACATATAAGCAAAATAAATATAATCTTCGAAATAAACATAGCTTAAAGTTACACTTCCATAGAACAAATTACGGAAAACGAAGTATTTTAAACGAAGGTGCAAAATTGTACAACAAATTGACGCCGAATATTAAAAATAGTCCTTCGTTCAAAATATTCAAAAATAAACTTAAACGGTATGTTGTTGAAAATATTTCGCTTAAATTGTTAAATACATATAACAATTGCAAATATGTAAAAAACTGCTTGGTATACCACGTTAACAAAAAAAAAAAAAACTTATACTGCTCCTAAAATACTTTTACATTAAGAAGCATGACATATTTTGATTTAAACTATTAATTCTTGGATACTGCACTCGCAGAGTTATGCATGTTGTTGTTACGCTACCCACTCTTAATTAGTTAATATTGTACAGTTTTTGCATCGCACGGCCGCGGGTGCGCTACGAATACCAACCTTACTCCTATTTCCGAGGGATGCAAAAACATACACACCACGTCATTGTATAGCATTAAGTTAAATTTAAATTCTCATTTTAAGTGAATAATGTATATTCTTATGAGAATAAATGTCTTAAACCATAACTACACAAATCAAAATTCTTAGAACAATGCGTCCAAGTTACAAGTACAAAATCTGCAGAGGTACGTTTTTGCCATGACCACGACCAAAACCATATAATTCTTATAGTTATCTGGCTGTAAGTAAGCTACCGACGAAAATTATATCTACATATAAATTGTAGGTTGGTACGTCCTACTCGACGTCGTCATATCCAGACTCATCGCCGTCCCAAGAGTTGGCCAAGGAAGTGGCGGCCATGAAGCTGCTCAAGGAGATAGAAGGCTCGGGGTCGGGCGGCATGCCCACGTCCTCGCCGAGCAAGGCGGTCGCTTCCCTCGCGGACCTCGTGGCCGAACACGAGGCCGGCCTCTGGGCTAGCACTGTGCCACATTTATATAGGTACGATCAATATAACACTTCGGAAATTTTGGCTTTACCAGTGCAGTTGATAAATTGATAAAATGCACAGTTATACTGTTTAAATATACTCTTTGGCATGTTCCATTCTGTTCCGCAAATCGATGATATGATAGACAAAGATTGCCAAAGTAAACATTTTTAACTGTAGTACTGTACTAAAACCACCATTTTATATAAAAAAATTGCATTTTTTTTTTGTTTATTATTTAGGGACTAATTGCATAATCTTAGAAACCTAAGTGGTGTTTACTTTTTTACTCTTCAAGGGCAAAAAGTTTTGATGCATGCTTCGAACTTAACAATTTGCTCTGAGCCATTTTGTTTATTGACCGGCCCGTTTTCTTGTCATATTCAAAGAGAGGACGACAATATCCTTTTTGGATTTTAAGATTTAGTCCCCACCCAGAAAACCGGAAGAAACTCAGTGAAACGAAGGATTTCACCTCGGGATGAATGATAATAAGCTTGAAACTCGTAGAGGTACCCTTCAAATAGTGTTCTAAAAGCTATCTCAAAAGTCACAGAATATTAGTCCGTCCGTTCAAAAACCTGAACAGGTGATTTCATAAATTTATTAATGTATGGGACAAATCACCCCCACCCTTTCATCCCCATCGCACCAAAAATCAAGGTGGCTCCCCTTCCTAAAATGATCCAAGGGTTCTAAGGACTCACCACGCAAAACAAAAGGGTATCTCATCATCAAACGCCGTAAATACCATAGCTGTAGCTCACATCGTTGTATACTATTCAGTGAGCTTGTGGTCGAAAGTAGGTTTAAATAAATATTCCATGTGTATACTTTTTAGGGTTCCGTAGCCAAATGGCAAAAAACGGAGCCCTTATAGATTCGTCATGTCCGTCTGTCTGTCCAATTATGTCACCGCCACTTTTTTCCGAAACTATAAGAGCTATACTATTCAAACTTGGTAAGTAGATGTATTCTATGAACCGCATTAGGATTTTTACACAAAAATAGAAAAAAAAACAATAAATTTTGGGGGTTCCCCATACTTAGAACTGAAACTCAAAAAATCTTTTTTCATCAAACCCATACGTGTGGGGTATCTATGGATAGGTCTTTAAAAATGATATTTAGGTTCCTAAAATCTTTTATTTCTAAACTGAATAGTTTGCGCGCGAGACACTTCCAAAGTGAAAAAATGTGTCCCCCCCCCCTGTAACTTCTAAAATAACAGAATGAAAAATCTAAAAAAAATATATGATATACATTACCATGCAAACTTCCACCGAAAATTGGTTTGAACGAGATCTAGTAAGTAGTTTTTTTTAATACGTCATAAATGGTACGGAACCCTTCATGGGCGAGTCCGACTCGCACTTGGCCGCTTTTTATAACGAGGAATAGTAGGGCTTTGTCATAAAATTTTTATTTTTTGTGTGCATATTACAATATATTCGGAAAATAAATTAAATTGCAATTCTGTTTTGGCTTTTTAGAAATAGAAATATATTTATTTGCCATTAAACGTGGTATACAATGGTGCTACATTATTATTTTTAGAGCCATACGTATTTAGACTTTAAAATTAAATTATACGAAATTTAAGATCAATTGACATTACTATTTTAAACAAAATATGCATTATTAAGCGCTGGGGGCCTAGCGGTAAGAGCGTGCGACTTGCAATGCGGAGGTCGCGGATTCAAACCCCGGCTCGTACCAATGAGTCTTTCGGAACTTATATACGAAATAGCATTTGATATTTACCAGTCGCTTTTCGGTGAAGGAAAACATCGTGAGGAAACCGGACTAATCCCCACAAGGCCTAGTTTTACCCTCTGGGTTGGAAGGTCAGATAGCAGTCGCTTTCGTAAAAACTAGTGCCTACGCCTAATCTTGTGATTAATTGTCAAGCGGACCCCAGGCTCCTATGAGCCGTGGCAATATGCCGGGACAACGCAAGGAAGAAGGATGCATTATTAAGCTTTCTATAAAGCCGTTAAGTTATAAACGTGGACTGATACAAACGAATTATAAAATGTACAGTTAATTATTATAAAATTTACAGTCAACTATCTCAAAATTCCTTCAGACTGTAGTAACACTTGTCAATTTTTTTAAAAGTCATAAGTTCGGTTAAAAAGGTTTTGACTGATAAAAAAGCTGCATGTAGGTACAGATCCCTTATTAATATTATTCATACTTATGGTTTGAAAGTTTGGCACTATAGACCCCATCTTTGCCCTAAGAATACTAGTCGAGGCCTACAGAAAAAAAAAGCCCTTGCATATGGCTTTTCTGGATCTGTAGAAGGGCTTCGACTGCGTACCGCGCCAGGTAATCTTTTGTAGGTTCAGGTAGGCTTTGAAGGAGAAGAATGTGCCACGAAACTATATTGATATTATCCGAGACATGTACCACAATTCGGAATCCATAGTAAGGACCGCCGTTGGCGATACTAAGATAAGTTTATTAAGTGTGGCGGCACGGATTCCGATCCCATAGAGGTAGGAGAAGATTTTGTCGTGAAAACGAATAAATTCAAATACCTTGGTTCCGTGCTGCACGAATCTGGTGAAATCGATCACGACGTCCAAGCCCGAATAAGTGCTGCTTGGGCAAAATGGCGAGAAGTAACCGGTGTCATCTGCGACCCTAGGATACCGGTGAAGCTAAAGGGCCTTGTGTACAAGAGCATCATCCGCCCAGTCCAGCTATATGGTAGCGAGACCTGGCCTGTCCTCGGAAGACATGTCCAGCAGCTTCACGTCACCGAGATGAAGATGTTGCGATGGATGTGTAGCGTCACGCGATTAGATCGCATACGTAACGAACACATCCGTGGCAGCCTCGGAATCCGTGACGTAGCGGATAAGCTGCAGGAAAGTCGCCTCCGATGGTATGGCCATATAAGCCGCAGACCAGCAGACTACGCCGGAAATAGATGCCTCAACCTCACTGTACAAGGCCCTAGATCACGCGGCCGCGGTAGGCTTAAAAAGCGCTGGCTGGACGTCGTGACAGCGGACATGGAAGAGAACAATCTCACATCTGAGGATGCCGAAGACCGGACAAAGTGGAGAAGATTAAGTAGGAAAGCGGACCCTGGCGCTAGGCCGGGAAAACGCTAGGTTGAAGAAGAAGAAGAAGATGGTTTGAAAGCGTTAATTTAATGCTGAATTACTGTCTCAGTTTTGCATAGTTCCATGTAATATTCGGAAAAATGTTATAAAAAAACATGCAAAAAATACGCGACCTGTTCAATTTTGATCGCTATTTTTTTTTGTTTTTACAGTTTTAAATCTTATATAAAACAAAAGCCTCTTCTTCTTAAAAGGATCTTTTATCTTTCTTAAAATATATCATGTGTATTGGTATTGCCAGATTGCAACTGTACGTGTTTTACCAAACCTACTCGTTGGGTGGTAGTCAAAAAAAGCGTGTCATTGAAAAGTACCCTAAGTTTGAAGGGTATTAGCTAAAGTACAGACTGGTAGGAGAACAAAATGCTGGTGATAAAATAACGTTCTAATAAACTAGGTTTATACCAATAAACGATTGAACCTATTTTATTAATGTGACACTGATTTTTACTCCCTTTTGTAAAGTATAATTTTTCACAATGCAGCCGCGTATTTGCGTCTAACGAAAACCCCAAAGTAACCAAGTAGTAAATAAAGATGCGATCTAAATTTTAACATAATTATATTACGTTTTTATCAGTATAAAACAAGCTTTCAAATCATGGCAAATGTTTTTTTATTAAAAGTTTTGTATTAAATTTTATTTGTCAAAACCTTTGTGACAGAACTTTATGATCTAACTAAATATGTAATCGCATAAATTGAATATCAGAAATGAATTCTAATAATATTATATATTCTAATTTTACACGAAAATAATAAACGACGAACTTTTGATTCACAGATTAATTCCTAAATTAATCTGCGCGTCAAAAGGAGCAACAGTGCAAAAGGAAATTCCATCATCATCATTTGCCGTAAATTGTTTTTTTTTTTTTTGTCGTGTACATACACCACGAACTAAAATCTCGTGTCTGAATCGGAAGTTATTTAACACATTCACTGCCAGACGAAAAACGGCACGCTACCCCAGGATCCGGGCAATATATATAAGCGCCCGCTGTGCGGGTTGGCAAACTCACTTTATGATTAAACCAGTACTGTACGCCGAGCGAGTGTATATCATAGTTTCGGACACGTAATCTCGGAGTATCCTGCTGTCGAATGTTCGGCGATTCGAATGTTGCTGGATCGAATGTTCGCTGGGTCGAAATACTTGTGGCCGAATTATGCATAATCGAAAAATCGTAATCTAGAATTGTATGGGTTCGATTTGTTGTGTATCGAATGTTCGTTGATTCGAATGTTGCTGGATCGAATGATTTTTAGTGTCATGTTCAGATTAAAAAACAAAGCTATATTTATACTAATATTAAAGAGAAAACATTTGTATTGTAGGATTTTTCTTTTTGTAACGAATGAACTCCAAAATGACTGGACCGATTTAAAAAAAAGGTTTTTACCTTAGGGTTTAACCGAAAAAAAATTACCCCCTCTTGACATGTTCGGGAGGTACTCTAAAAAAAATTTTTTTCTACGCTTTTCGACCCAGCGAACATTCGATTCAGCGACAGTCGAATCAACGAACATTCGTACCCGAGATCTTCTATGGAATGACAATCGAAACCTCAAATTCGATTCTACAATTGATTATTTCTACGCTTTTCTACCCAGCGAACATTCGATCCAGCGACAGTCGAATCAACGAACATTCGACAGCAGGATACTCCGAGAGTACGTGTCCGCAACTATGATATACACCCACGCCGAGCGCCCACCAGGCGGGTGCCCCTGCGTGCGCCAGGGCTGTGCTAAGTTTCATAGTCAAACATCCTAGTACTTTTATTTTGTTAGTACGGATGTAGATCCGTGAGTAGTCACGCCCTTCACAACTAGAGCTCCTGATATCCGTGATACACGCCGATTCGTAGCTACGGGTTCTCTTAAGCCCGGCGGTACTAAGATCACGAATTTCACGAACACGGCAAGGTACGTACCTCGTACCTGCGTTCGCGTCCGGATTCACGTGACACGCCGTGACACGCCATGATACGTAGCCCGTACCTGCGTTCGTGTGCGGAGCTTCGTGCTCGGTTCCGTTGGATAGGTACTTATCGCACGTCTCGTAGGTTCGACACGCCCGGGAGAAAAATAAATAAGGACTAGGTATTATTGAATTGAGTTACCGCTTAGTATATAGAATACGGGACGTTCGTCGGACAAACATTTACGTGTGAATTAAACTTAAATTGTATTTTTTACATCGATTTGAATATAATGGTTATATTTAAATAATTTATGGGGTTATTCTGTTTTTTGTATAACCAGCTATTGATTTTAGTCAAAACTAGCGACCTGCTCGTTGCATTGCACTAATATAAATATAAGGTGTAAAACTCCCTAGTAAGTATCATTATAATTATGAACTTAAGCAACGCTGTGCTACTGGTTGTCATTATTAAAGCAAGAGAAGACATTTTTTTCTGTTAAGTATTAATGAAATGAATGAAACATACTTGTAAAAGCTTGTTACTATCAAAGAATATAACGTAGCTTAACCCATTCAGGGCCCGTGACTCAGCGTATGGGTCATGTTCAAACAGTCGCGCAGGGCCCGTGACTCACATGTGAGTCGTAAATAAATTCCGATTTAAACATAAACAAAACGTAATATGACGAAATAATATAAGTATAATTTGAGCTAACAACCATCTTTATAAGGCATGTTGAAAAACATAATTGTAAACATGTTTTTTTTTAGTGAAACAGGGTCTAGAATATTCAAGTTTGGTTTACTGGAAGTGTAATATAGTAAATATTCTGAAATTCGAGATACATACGTGTCCCAAGCAAATGGATAAATCTACATTTCAAAAATATCAAAAATATATTTATGCCTGAAGTTATTGACATGACTCAAGGTATGGGTCACCGTGGCCTGGCGCTAATTGTAAAAACTACACATATCTTCATAGCACGCAAAAATAAACTTTATAACTTGGTTTCAAAGCTTATTTCATGACGAAACTCGTTGCAAATTGTACCTTTTTACAATGGATTACTGTTTGGATGGTAGCAAGCAACATTTCTAAGGACCAAACTTATTACCATGCCATTTTTTTTTTGTTTCATTATAAAAACAGGGCGGCTTAACAGTCACCAACTAAATGGTATATTGTATTATCGCAATAGTGTGTGAGAAATATTTAAAAGAAAAGATTTTTTCTAAACATTTTCGTGGTAATAAGTATTATAATACATTTTAAGTGCTCTATTGTTTATATTATAATGACGTTTACCAAAACAAAGTTCATGACCGGCCACATGTAAGATTATCGGAGACACTTGGACAATAAACAATGGATGCACCTGGGCGGCGGCGGATTTAACGGCGGTATTATCTTTAACGTGGTATTTTTGACAAAAACTCAAGAAATGATTCACCCCATCCCCTCTATTAGGATGTATTTTAGAGTAACATGGGAAATTATATTTAGTCACGATTTATTCGTTGGCGACTTTATGCTCCTCTCTGTGCTCTTCAGTGATTTCGTATTTTGTGATTTTTGTGACCTTGGCTATGGATACCCGGAATTTCAACCCTCCTGACCTCCTGACAAATTGTGGTATGAACTGGACTCCGACTGCTTCACCCGAACGACCAGGCTAATTATATGAAAATAACAGCGCCCTCTTGACAATGATCATCTATTTCTGATCAGGCTTTAAAATGTTCATTCTTAGTTTCTTACAAATATCAACAAATTAGTATATATATATATATATATATATATATTAATATGAACAGTAAACAGTTGGTTAGTAAAAATGTTGCATAATATTGTCCAACGGACCGGATTCATAAGCGGCAATTTCTTTGACGTTCGCGCCAGGCCCCGAGACCCATAAGCTGAGTCACACGTTTTAGCTGAAAACGGTTTGTATGGTGGCCCGGCGTGTTGTGTACGCTTCGTGGTTCGTGGCCATGAATGGGTTAAATATAAACAACGCAATCCTAATCCAAACAAACAAAAGGGTAAATTTCTGCAAATCTTCGGTAGGTATAATAAAGGTAATACAGGTAAACAAATTCAACAAAAACACATGTACGGGGCCCCGGAAAGAAAAGTACGCAGCTGCATCAGTTCTTATCAGTTTCGGACTTTCGGCACATTAAAGAGTACTGTTTATTTCAAGATTGAAGATAATAATGACATATTATTGTTAGTGTTTTATTGTACGACTAACAAGGTAAGCCAACATACCGGGGTTTTCTTTTTTTGTAGATAAGAAGTGCAGTTGCACGTGCAGACAAAGATAATAAGATTTGCGAGCGACTTATTAAAATGAAACAAACAATATACATAAGTAGCTGTGGGCTTTACCTTTTGTTCGTGAAGTTGAAAGAAATGACCGCGATATTTTGTTTTACAAATTCGTGGTATTTTTTATTTAATCTGGAGGGGGCAATTTAGAATTTTGAACTCACATTCATTGTCATTAGTTACTCCTGACATCACAGTTGGTCTCCTGACACACAGTGTTGTTGTATTATTTTAGCAACCCGCTTATTAAAGTAGCTAATTCATTGTAATTAATGTTAGGTTTTTTCATTTATTACTCATTAATATTTAAAAGGCCTTACTATTGGAAATAAATTTTAATTCAAAAGTAATGAAACGGAATTAGAGCTATGAATAAAAAACTCACGATACATTTTTATTCGTAGCTCTTAGAGACCGCATCGTATCTTCACTCAACGTCGCGGGCGGACCGAACCGGCGTGTTCTTAAGATACGTGAAGCCGTGATCACGCCTACACGGATTTACACGGATTCACGTACCCTAATTTCACGTAACCGAATATCACGTGCGGAACGGACCAGAAAACCGTTGCCGTGAAACACGAAACCGGGCGCACGGCTACGGGTTCACGAATCACGGACACGACCGCGAGCCCTATTCACAACGTGATGCATTTACAAAGGAATTATTAATGTAAGTAATCATAAATTACACATAAATTAAACCATTTAATCCGCGGCCAAAATCTTATACCTTTAAACGAGCAATTCTTGTATATATATTTATATATATATATATATATATATATATTTCCGGGATCTCGGAAACGGCTCTAACGATTTCGCTGAAATTTGGTATATGGGGGTTTTTGGGGGTAAACAATCGATCTAGATTAGTGTTATGTTTGGGAAAACGCGTGTTTTCAAGTTTTCATGCGTTTTTCTTTCGACGCAGAATATGGTCGCTAATTTCGTGTTGCCGGCCACTGTCCGTCTGGCCCAGCGGGTTAAGACGCGGACTGCTAGAAACGAGTGTTACGGGTTCGAATCTCGCCCGGTGACTAACTTTTGTTTTTTTTTTATATATGTTCGTTTATATATATATTTTTTTAATTTTTATTGTTTTAGACAAGTTTAATTTAGTAAAAAAATGTAGTTAAGATTATCACCTATACACCACCATATTACAATAAATAGTTATAACCGAGCAACGCTCGGTCGCCCTGGTCGCCCAGGTACTTAATTATAATTTGACGCGGATTATCGGTTCGTGCATATACATAGGTTAGTCTCCAATTTGTAATTTAAGATATTAAAAATTAATTAATGCATGTCTATATTGTCTATAAATAATATTATAGGTAATAATTAAATAAATCTCTGCCGGAGTCAACCCTGCGATATGCCTGTGAAGATGTGCGCTCACCAGGTGGGTTCTTTGTCGTAGACGGTAGTCGTCTATAGCTGTGTATAAAGTGAACTCCCGCAGCGGGTTGTCCGGCATCCGAGTAAAGTTCACGAGCGCCCACCTGGTGGGTTCCTGGCAGTGAATGTGTTAAGGTTAGGGTCAGACCAAGATAAGTTGGCACCGATTTTGATAGCCCAACCTGTGCAAGTGTTAAGTAAACGTCATAATTTCATAGAAGTTTGACGTTTAAAATGTATATCAAGGCCCGGAACCGGTTTATAGAGTACCGGTAAATACCGGTTTATTTCGGTTTTCCTCGGAACTTTTATAAGAACGCGTTTTAAGAACTTTATTGTAACCTAAAAAAACCGGTTTATTCGACGAGCGACGAGACGGCCGGCCAGCCTGGTGGTGTGTCACATAACTTAAACACCGACATAGGAAGAAACTGGTTTTTTTTTGTTCTACACCGGTTAATTTGACAAGAATTGTTCTTACATAAACCAATTTAAAAATAACGGTTTTTCCAACGAAACCTAAATTAAAAGGTTTTGCGCCAAGTACACGATAAAGGTTTGGAAATTTAACCGGTTTCCGAGCCTTGCTCTATATACCTTAATCCTTTGTAATAAGGCGAACAATGTAAACATATCTTTGACGTATATGTTTTTCTAAAATACTAAGGTTTCTTTCTATGGCTTCAATGTTTGCCCTAACTTTTCGCAAACTTAACCACTACAATTTTTATCGTAAGTGTAAACATCATTTGAGCCATAGAAACCTTAATATTTGCGCAAAACCGATTTTTATTAGCTTGAATAACTTCCGGTCCAAAACACGAGACGAGATTTTTTGTGACTGAGATAATTTTTCGAACCCCATAATTTATACGAGTATCAGGTTAACCATTTAAATGTATATATATATTGGTATGTTTAAATAAAACGGTAAATTTGATATTGGCATTAAAAAAACAACTGCCCCGAATATCATAATTAGAGTGCATTTTGTAATTTATTCTGCAATTAAAAACGATTCGCGTTAGGTAATCGTACACGGACTTGTAAGTACTTTGGTAACTTATACAGACATGCAATTTTGCTATTGACATGACTCATTAAAAACTTTAATTAATACCTGAACACGCTAACTATAACTCACTCGACTCGATTACCTTGCTTATAATTGTAATTATTTACCTTAATACTATTCTTATGTGTAAGAAATGCATGATGCTAATTTTATTACAAATCAATCATGCACTTAAATGTAACTTTAAAACCTCAGTCCATATCTACCTTCCTAATAAATGTAAATATTTAAACCCCTTAATTTTACTTGCACTTCACATTGTTATGTTATAAATAAAGGAAGTGGTCATGTAGTGCTGAATTATGTTTTTAGAGAAAAGTTTGGAGAGAATTTGCCCAGTAACTGGCAAGAGCTGGTGGAAAATTGTCCTCGAATATTAAAAGACAGAGTGGTTAACGGACTATTAGTACTTCTCCCTAACAAAGAGGTATGTAGAGAAGATATCTCTTGCAAATTATTGACACCACTCCTGTAGGTTTCTTTTTATACACTTCTTTTTAGGTAGAGGAAGGGTAACGTAAGTTGAACCTATAAAATTCGATTATGCGACCACACTTTTATACACATATATAATATTATTTTTGAGCAAAAGTGTAAACGGATAATTTTATTTTATGGATCAACTTTCGTTAGCTAGATTATATAATCTATATACTTGTATAGATGGATGGTATGCTCTAAATCACTGACCTCTGTTCACTGTGCGGTCTCAGGCTCTTGTTAAAGTATTAGGTATGTGGAGTTTCATTAACACGATTTCGCTGCAGGTATTTAGCAGAACGAACTGACATTAAACAAATGATAACTGATAAATCTTATTCCAAGATATTACTTGACTTCTCTTTAGCTCCATGCCATGCTCAAAACGACCGATACATTATACATACTAACTATCAGTCTATGTATCTGTTCAATTATACTAGACTGGGTGATAGAGATCAGTGATCATTACAATCATCTCAAAAAATTCTCTTAATTCAAGGGCGATTTCATCACATTGCTATCATTTCGTGACATATGTATTGCTTTAAAATAACTTAGATCTATTGATTTGATTAATTTTCAAAAGTTAAAATAGCTTGCATGTTGCACCGATCATGACTGAGTGACGCGGCTGTGAAAAACTTATAACCTTTTTAATTACCTATACTAAAATATTGATTAAAAAGGATTAGACATAGTAGGTATTCCTATCGACCTAAAGTTCATGTTTGGCAGAAGTAGATGTTGAAGTGGTTTTCGTTTGCAGGGCGCGCCGCCGCTGTTCCACGAGAACAGTGTGTCGGACGAAACAATCGACAGTGATTTGCCGCCGCTTAAGTTCCCTGAAGAGGATTTCTGGAATGTTTTCGTGACCGTTGCCAATTCTACACTCGAAATTTGGCTCCGGATTGTAGGGCCAAATTACAGTGTAAGTATGAATATGTATAATGTATATCCTAGACAAGAGGAAACTTAGTGGTGCAGATGTTTACATTGCCTTATTTTTTTTATGATTAGCCTCCAGGCTCCCGTCGCTCTGAAGATATTTTTCGTAAAAACGAGATAGTATTATGTTATGTACATTATAATGACTAATCGATTCGCGCACTGGGTTTAACGTGTACAAATGTTTGACTGCAGGATGCCTTCGAAACGTTACTTGCCGATATGGAGAGATTCTACAAACATGGCGGTACACCAGTTGATAAAAATATGATTATTAAAAATGCGTGGTAAGAAATCGGTTTCTCTATATTTTGATTTAAAACTATCAATGTACGAGGGTTGATTGAAAAATTCGCGGCCTGGCCAATTAAAAAAAAACTTTTTTCTTTTTTCTGCCGCCATTTTGAACTGTCATTATCCAACTGTCTTCCCGCGAAATTTCAATTGGCGTCTATATTTAGAAGCAATTTTACGGCATGTTTAAAGTTACGTGTCGGTAGATATCGTGAAAATGGAGAAATTAGAGCAGCGTGCTGTGATTAAATACCTGCCTAAAAAAGGATTGACACCGAAGCAAATTTATGATGATATGCAAAGTACATTAGGGCAATCCTGTCCATCATATACGATGGTGAAAAAATGGGCAGCTGAATTCAAGCGTGGACGAGATATTATCGCAGATGACCCTCGTCCCGGGAGGCCAACAACGGTGACTAACACGGACAATGTGGCAATTATATCGAAATGATAATGAAAGACCGGCGATTAAAGGTGCGGGAAATAGCTGACATCGTAGGCATCTCTTATGAAAGAACTCAAAATATTATAGTCAACGAATTAGGTTTTTCCAAGGTGTCGGCGAGATGGGTCCCGAGGCTTCTTTCAGTGGAACAAAACATCGCTCGCCGTACTAATTCACGTGAATGTCTAGACCTGTATGAAGCCGATACTCAAGACTTTTTGGACAGATTTGTAACTATGGACGAGACGTGGGTCCACCACTATACACCAGAGACCAAACAGCAATCGAATCAGTGGGTTCGTCCTGGATCTCCGCCTCCCAAAAAAGCCAAAGCAATTTTGTCGGCCAATAAAGTCATGGCATCTGTTTTCTGGGATGCAAAGGTAATAATAATGGTGGACTATCTCCAGAGAGGTAAAACTATAAATTCCGACTATTATTGCGAGTTATTACGCAGATTACGCGAGTCTCTGAAGATAAAAAGACCTGGAATGTTGACAAAGAAAGTAATCTTCCACCAGGACAATGCACGTGTTCACACGTCACTAAAATCTATGGCGGAGATTGCCAAATGTGGGTTTGAATTATTGCCCCACCCACCCTATTGACCCGATTTAGCACCATCGGACTTTCATCTGTTCCCCAATTTTAAAAAAACATATGGGTGGTTTGAAATTTACAAGCAACGCCGGGGTCCAAGCTGAGGTGGATGCCTATTTTGAAGGTCTCGAGGAAAGCTTCTTCAAAAGTGGTGTAATGGCTCTGGAATCGCAGATGGAACAAGTGCATTCAACTCGACGAGGACTATGTAGAAAAACAAAAATAAATTAAAAAACCTCTGTTTTGTTTTTAATATTCAGGCCGCGAATTTTTCAATCCACCCTCGTAACCTGCAAAATTGTGTCACTTATCAATATTTTTTTAAGGTATGCAGTTAATTTAGACGACGGTGAATGGCAACGAGCTAAAATCTTAGAAATCGAAGAAGATTCAGCGACCGTTTTTTTGGGCGACCACGGAGACGACGATGTTGTAGACCTGAACAAAATCAAGATTCTTGAGCCACAGTTTAGAAAGCTTCCCGCGCAGGTATTCTACACTTTAACTTGTTGCGGCGGGGTAATTAATAGTCAGATATAGGGCCTTCAAATTTCATAGTTCAGTCAGCACTCTGTACCGACTAATAGCAGAGCAACTATCAATAATTAGTATAATTACCAATAAAACACCTCTTCCCTGTTGTTGGTATGCCCCATTTACTTAAATAACGGGAGAGAACAGTGAAGTTTTAGGACAATAAATAGAACTAGACTAGAGAAGCAAACCAAATTTATAAGGACCAATTCAATTTCGCTTTCACAGTAATTTGTTGGTTAACAATATTTGGTTTCCCTTATTATAATCAGTAATCACGTAATAATCTAAACATACCAAACATTTAACAAGCACCGGGAAAGATAACCTGGCCTACCTGTCATCAGATGGAACTTGTTACCCAAATCGCGTTCTGTCGTAAGCAAATGTCAGTTTAAATACTCATTCATCATATAGGCCATCCTGTGTCGGCTGGAGGGCGCGGAGGAGCTGGCGGCCAGCGCGGTGGGCGCGGAGCTGGTGCAGCGGCGGCTGCCCGGCGAGGTAAACACGATTCTATCAAATACACACTCTTCATATTTTTAATGTAAACGAATGTCATCTGGTCACCAAAATGACAATGGAAAATTATTCCTGACTTCTCATTTTAAAACACCCTGAAAGTTTTAATATCTTTTAAACTACACGTAGAGTATGTGCGGAAAGAGAAAACTCGTGCCAGAAATGGGAACTAACATTATCAATTTTACATGGCCATCAAACCGTGAGAGTCAGAATGGCGGGTGTACCTAAATAAAAATAAATGAAAAGCATACCATATTTTTGTACCTAATTTGTACTATTTAGTACCTCCGTTAAAAAAAATTGTACCTCACGGTACACAAAATTATCATCAAAAAACAGTACACCCGCCATCCTGACAGTCAGAATGAGTAAAACTTGGAAACCACAAATAAAATGGCTCATATTATAATTGAATATGAAGGTATAAAAAAGGTACAAAAATTTGGCTTTTATAGAATTTACCAATAACCACGGGAATATAGCGTAATAAAGTACACCCGCCGTTTTGACTGTCAGGATGGCGGGTGACCTGTTTTTTGGTGATAACTTTAAGTACCGTGAGGTACAATTTTTTTTAAAGGAAGTACTAAATAGTACAAATTAGGTACAAAAATATGGTATGGTTTTCATTTAGTTTTATTTAGGTACACCCGCCATTCTGACCTTAGGCACCCGTCTTTTAAAAAGTAAACACATTTCTGTTTGTGTTTATATGTCATTGTGTATTTTTATTTATAAAAACAGCAAGGTTTATGTATAAAATAATGTCGAAACGGGATAAAATCTTACATAGTTCAAAAAGGAAATTTCGTTTTTATGCCATTCGATTTCGTCAGCGTAAAAAAGTGGCTAAAAGCTTCACTATCGACTTACAAAAAGTCACAGAACGTGTTTCCGCTATGACAGGTATTTATATTGTATTTCATATTTAATTATTACTTATTCCCCCTAAGTAATTCATCTCCGACACGAAATCGGTAAGTAAGTATATTCATACAAAATGTATTAATTTTCATAAATATACAGGTCATCCATGATCTTAAAGTATTTGACAAACAGTTTTGATACTTTTCCATTTTGTGCCTAATAATATGTAGGTACATATAATTTGTTTTCAGGATTGAGTAAGAGTACAGTATCTCGAATATAATACGATTTAGTAACTGATATGTAAGTTTTTTTAATCCACGTATCAGATTCAAGAACATCCAATTCAGATGAAGATATTTTTATGACTTATACTGAAGCTAGCTCAATCACAAGTACTGTGTGATTGTACTGAACTAAAGTTTTTCAGTTAAAATATACATTTATTTTAAGATATATTTTTAGGATGATGTTCAAAATACACCATTGAGCCACTGCAGTAAAAATTATTCGTAGACTTAGACCAACCAAGCTAAGTTGGCAGTGAATGTGATAGCCAAGCCTAGCTGTGCAAGTGTTATTTTAAACGTCTAACTGCTATGAAATTATGATGTTTAAATAACTCTTGCACAGTCTGGAATATCAAAATCGCTGCTTGGTCTAACTTGTAAATGTTATTACAATGACTTAAGAGCCACCGGTGATCATTAATGGTGTTGTAGTTACGAAATATTACTTTTCGACTAAGTAAAATATCCTGAGAGAACCTGACCATTCCCTACTCATGTCATGCTCTGTTCTTATATCATACATACGAATTGATGGTTCGATTGCCCAATTTCTACCCAGTCTACCTATCCGGTTTTGTGCTAAAATAACAATTGGGCTGGGCAGATTAGGTTGTATATCGGACTGTAACTGGTTTTGTGCCAAAATGACAGTTGAATTGGGCAGATTCTTAACTAGTTATGGTATTTTTGTCAATAGAACTGTCGCTTTAGTATCTGGAACGTAAGAACAAAAGTTAGTTCATAGGATTTGTTTACCGAACCGAGACCAGGCTCCTTTAGTGAGCCGTGCCAAAAAATCGGGATAGCAGGATTCAACTGGGATTCAAGTATCATGATCTTTAGTGTCGTACTATAATTACGTGACAGTGTTGTCAGCATAACAAAAACCATAAAATAGCACTGGTACGACCTCAAATCTTACGACTCTTCTCTTTCCGCACAGACTCTTTAAAGCTCGCTCCTGTAAGCACAAGAATAAAATCAGAAATGAAGGTGTACTATCCTCCTAATAGTCCCATAAGCTTTGAATTTGGAATCTTGACTTATTTAACTTTAAAGTTTTGGAGCAAGGCCTTTATAAGGGAGCTATAGGGAGGACTCAGGAGGTTATTGGCCACGGGCTTAATTCTTGCTCTGATAAACCCAACGCGTGTAATATTTGTATAAGGTGCTGGTGGCGGCGCCCGGACCGCGACACGACCCCGCCGACCCCGCCGTGGCCGTGGTGCTCTACGACACGTCCACTCAGCGCGACCTCAACCTCAACAAGGAGATCGTACGCGACTTCTGCATGGCCGGCGCTTTCACTGTCACGCAGGTACAGCAAATAAAGTGGAAACACAGTTTAGCGGCTGGATGTACACACGATAGCGAAGTGGTCTCTTATGTAAACACATCGCGACCTTAACTTTGACAAGGAGTACGTGTCTGATTTCATTATTTACACCATACGATATGATCCTGCTCTCACGATCAGCTCCAAGGTACTTCCAATACGGACGACGTCTGGATCTGTAGCTGCAATTGAGGCGATTGGTGTAATCAACTGAACCGATGTTTTTTTGTTGACGAGTTTTAGGCGGTTTTAGCGGGGGCTAAAACCTTTTAATATGTTTACAGTACATATGGGGCTACTTTATAGCACTAGTGCGAGAAGTAGCATATTACGTTACTGTGTCGAACATTTAAAGGGCCATATGTACTGTAAAACGTTGTACGATACATGTGCGAATAGGTAATTCGCAACTCGTGTCGATTTAAAACACTCCCTTCGGTCGTGTTTTAATTTATCGCCACTCGTTTCGAATTTCCTATTTTTCGCACTTGTATCGTAATGTACTATTTTAGCATTTTTACAAATGGAAAGTATTCGTTCTTATCACTTTTTACACGAGGATGAAGATGAAAGTTTTTTTTGACAAGTAAGTTTAATTAGAGTGAGTGTAAGATAAGGTTGTTTGTGCAGAAACCGTGCGAGGTGGAGGTGGGGTGCGTGACGGAGGAGGGCCGCGTGTGGGTGTCGCGCGCGGGCGCGGCGGCGCTGGTGCGCGACGCGCTGGCGCTGCTCACGGCCGGGCCCTACCGCCGCCCGCTGCCCGCCGCGCCGCAGGCGCCGCCCGCCGCGCCCCACACCCTCTACATCGTGCGCACGCTCGCCGGCGACTGGTGAGTCCGCTCTGGATTTACCACTCTACGTTGGCTAGCGGTCGGGAGCGAAACGTCCGGCTAGCCCCTGCGTCGCAAACTGGTAGCCTGATTGTACCGTCTGCCTACAGGTAAGTACAAAATAAGACCGCTACCACCCTCAGGTTTCTAAAAGATTGTTTGTTCGTAGGGTCCGTTGCACGATCATCAGCGGGCTCGACGGCGAGGGCACGGTGCGCACGCAGCTGGTGGACAGCGGGCTGGTGCTGCGCGCGCCGCTGTCCTCGCTCGTGCCGCTCGCCGCCTTCAGCCCGGCGCTGAACGAGTACCCTCATCAGGTCCGTACCTGACACCACGCCACCGTTGGTGTAGCAGTATTCCCACCAAATTGCCTTAACCCATTCATGGCCAAGACGCGATGAGAGTACGCAATACGCCGGGCCACCATACAAACCGTTTTTAGCTAAAACGTATAACTCAGCTTATGGGTCTCTGGCCTGGCGCGCACGGTAAATAAATCGCCGCTTATGCAGCCTGCCAGGTGTACAACTTTACGCAACATTTTTACTAACCTTCTGTGCCTATAAGTAAAAAAAAATGCAGTTTGTAGGAATGCACATTTTTATTTTATACATATTTAACTTGCTGTACTTGTTGTTGTTTTATGGGTCAAATCTCGGAAGTTCAATTTGACCCATTTCCCTTGCCTTATCCCTCACACAAAACAAAATATTTTTATAAAAGTTGTAAATATTTGTCATATACTATTATGATAATACAATATTAGTTAATAGTGACTGTTTCAACTGCCTTGTTAATATTGAAACGAAAAAAAAAAGAATGAATATTAACATCATTGTTTGTAGATACGATCACCAAATATTATGACACAAAAGTACAGTGGGAGATCCTCGTTTCCTTACCCCTCACACAAAATAAAATATTATTATACTACGGTTTGGTAAATGTTGCGTGCCATCATCCAAATAGTAATCGGTTGTAAAATGGTACAATATCAAACAGCTTCAATATGAAATAAGCTTTAAAACCAGCCAATAAAGTTTATTTTAGCCTTCTACGGAAACATTTGTAGTTTTTACAAGTAGCGTCAGGCCACGGTGACCCATACCCTGAGCCATGTCAATAACTTCTAAATGTTTAAATCAGAATTTATTCATGACTCACATGTGAGTCACTGGCCTTGCGGAACTGTTTGAGCATGACCCATACGCTGAGTCGCTGGCCCTGAATGGGTTAAGCTCTCAGATGAAGCCGCTTGTCACGAATGTTCTTTGGATCATATGACTTAAACCTAATCTGATCTAACACCCCTACCCTAGTCCGCGTTTTATTTCAACATTGCGTTAGCTGACAGGTCAATCTTCCTGGTATTAATTTCGTATAAATTAAGGACGAGAAATAATTTATAAATTAATTGTTTTACCTTTTTATATAAAAATGGTTTACAAGCACGAATGATGAAAATCCCTGCTAATACCTATTACGAATGCGTAAGTAACTCTGTTTGTCTGTTGTTTCTTCACGATTAAACCCCTAAACCTATTTAGATGACATTTGATATGGAGATAATTTGAGAAAGAGAGAGTCTGGAAAGACAGTAAAGAAAGACAAGAATACCTAGACGAAGGCATCGGTACGGGTAGAAGCCAGTTGTTGTAGTAGCGCGTCGGTGTCTCGTGTGTCTCGTGTCGTGCTGAGGCTCGTGTCGGTCCCGCAGGCGCGCGCGGTGCGGCTGGGCGCGGCGGAGCGCGCGGCGGCCGGCATGGCGGCGCGGCTGCGCGAGCTGCTGCTGGACGCGCGCGTGCTGTGCCGCGCGCTGCCCGCGCCCGCCGCGCCCGCCGCGCCGCCGCACGTCGAGCTCTTCGTGCGCACCGGCCCGCAGAACATCCTCGCCTCCGTCAACAACGCCATCCTCATGGAGTACGACTATCTGCAGCCGTGAGTACCTACATACCGCATGCGTTCTATTCCTCTCGAGAGCGAACCTCAATACTACATATTGTCGAGGCTCACTTCACGTAACATGTCCCGCGGAAACACTTTTAGTCGAATGATAATTTTGCAGAAAGATATATTGTGCGTCACTATTACTACGCATGCGATACATTTTGCAGCATATTATTTAGTAGAATATCACTTTTACCGACTTTTGTTTAGCAGAAAGATATGTACCATAATAATCTTGCATCATACTTCTATTATGGCATAATGATTTAGGGTCTCTATTGTTTCCCATAAAGTTTTAAGTCATAATGTATTGTTTCTCCGCATTTTCGTGAGCCAGAATTTGGTTTTACTCAGAAACGCGTAACTTTTCAGGATTGCCATAAAACAAACCTAACCTAACCTATCTATAGGATAACCTAAGGAAACTCCTGAAAAGTTAACGGTTTCAGAGTTATGACTAATAATATGACTATCATTACATTATGTCTTTCGATAATTATGCGAAAGAAAGGGATCCAAATGATTTATTCTGCTAGCAGAAAAGTGGGCTAGGTGAAATAAATCCTGCGACCCACAACAGAACCTGTGCCAGCCCTACAATAACTAATGGCTGTCAGAAAAGTAGGTTAGGTTAGGTTTGAACTGCGATCTCCTACAAAGGAAGTATTATTATGGAAAATGCCCAATATGAAGTGGGGGCAAAATTTCAAAGTGGAGTGACTAGGTCAAGTGGGATATCATTTGAAAGAGCTCAACTTGTACATCAAATTTTTTTTTTTCTTTTATTTTACTAAAAAAAAAGATTTATGAAGGAAAATGTGATAAAAAAGCCACGCTTTTGACACTACAGATAATAAAATATGACTAGGCTTGGGACTTTTGGATGCTCGCCGTGGTTTTAGAATCCACGGAGTTATATCTAGACTTTGTTTTCATCATATTTGTAACTCCTTATACGGCTCTAACCAGGACTCAATTTCGCAAGTAGTTAAACTATTCATTTTAAATTATATCAGAAATTACTTAAACCGTCTTTAATCAAAAATGACAATTTATTACTCAAGTGATTTTATATATATTTTTTATTTGTAAAATAGATGTCAGTAGTCTGTCACAACACAAGTATCAAAGAGGGGGAGCAAGCGCGAGTTCGTTCTAGAACTCTCACTTGACCGGTTTGTTTATAAGATGTAAAAGTAAATGATATAATAGTTATAGAGCATAATAATTTCAGTGAAAAGCTAAAAGACGAGAAAGAAGAAAAAGGAGTGCAGAACCACGTGGAGGCGCTGCACCGGAAGAAGGAGCGCATTTTCCGGAGTTCGTCGACGGGCGAGGGCGAGCGGGGCGCGGAGCGCGAGCGCGGCGGCGCGCTGCCCGCGCCGGCGCTGCCCGCGCCCGGCACGTGCTTCGACGTCTACATCGCCATGGCCGCCAACCCCTGGAACTTTGTGGTGAGCTACCAGGGACGTTCGAGGACGGACCCAATATGTCTATACCGACTGAGGCTCCTGGGGCCTCTCTGATGGGGGCTTGTGCTCACGCTATCTTGATCTGTTTGCGGCACCAGTATAGAACGCGATATTTGACATTGATCCCTACGACTTGTTTTCATACATTTTATTTCTAGTACATTGATTCTGGAAAAGATAAATGGAAAGTTTGGAAAAATTACTGGAAGACTTTTTTTCGATTGGGATATGTGCGTCTGCGGAGTGCGGCCGATCGTAAGGTCAGGGAGATTGTGAAATTCCTAGGCATGTCGTGAAACGTGAAAATCTTTGTCTCGCTTCTCACAGTGTGCCCTTCGGGCATCTGAAGCAACCTAACGAACCTATCCTACCTATCTAAGTATCTATTGGTTTAATTTGGACTTTTGGACCCGGGTATGTCCTTAAACTACGTCCAAAAGAGAGGTATGGGCAATGTGAATGTCATCTCGCCTTGTGTGGTAGGGCACAGCACAGCAGATGTCATTCCAGATCTAGAGCAGAGCCCTACTGGGGAAGTACCTCCACCTTACAGAAAACCGCAGCCAAATAACACTTGACCCTACTCATAGTGTTGTGTTCCTGCCGGTGAGTAAGGTTGCCAGAGCTCAACGAGGAGGGTGGGGTTAGGGTCGGCAACGCGCATGTAACTCCTCTGGAGTTGCAGGTGTACATAGGCTACGGAGACTGCTTACCATCAGGCAGGCCGTATGCTTGTTTGCCACCGACGTAGTATAAAAAAAAAAAAAAAAAAATTTGACCTGCCTGATCTTACGATTACATGGTGTGCTCAAATCACTGTACCTATGCAACAAAAACTGCACGAGGCCATGTGCATGCGACGAATAGAAGCATATGCAGGAATCTGGTCTTCAACAGAAGGACATGATGTCACGATACTCAGCATTGAGGGACCGACTGAAGAAGATCTATTATACACTTTATAGTGCTATTACGTATAGTTGTAGTATGCAATTTTTTTTTGCAAATTTGGTTTTCGTTTTCTATTTAAGATAATTTTTCTCACAAAATACTTACCGTATCGCTAAAGGGTATATCCGGGTAAGCATGGCCAAACTGCCCTTAGCGAAAAAAAATTTTTTTTACTGGATTATTAATCTACTTATATATATATGTGGGGCTTTCATCAAAAATTAAGCCTCAAATGCTTCAGGTTTTAAAAAATGCAAAAAAAATAAAATATTTTTATTTTATTACAGCCAAAGTACTAATCAGATTTTTTTGTAACTTGGGTATGTTGTATATACAATTATGGTCGTTTTCTGAAAAAAAAAAATTGATTTATCTCTCGAAAAAATTGTAAAAATTTAGTTGAAAATTTTCAGGAGAATAAAAAAAATTACGTGCGAGATTGAGACAGTTATCAAATTTATATATTTCATGTAATTAGAATTAGAGGGGTTAGGACTAGTCGCATTTCTTGCCTCAGCTCACGGGGCTGCGGATCTTGCTGCTCGCATTTTCCCCGGATATGGTAGCAATTTTCCGGTTCCGTACGTTTCTGATGCGCTTGCGAAGTGGTCGGACACTATCCCCGGCGATAAGCAGCCTGACAACCCAGCTATCCAAAAACAATGGGATGACATATTGAGCAAGCATGTTTATGATTCGCTGTTGAGTGGTGCATCGGGTGTTGACCTTGCGCGCCTTAAAGCCCTTGAACGGGCTGAGTCTGGGGCGTGGTTACATGCCTTGCCTTCACCTCAGCTTGGGACGCTTTTGGATAACGATTCGTTACCAGAGGCGTAGCGAGGGGGGGGCTAGGGGGGCCATGGCCCCGGGCGGCACATAAGAGGGGGCGGCAAAAACGGTATTTAAAAAAATAGAAAATTAAAAAATCAATATTTTTAAATCAAGCCACGAAATGAACTAACGCACCGCGGGAGCGAACGGCGTGGGGCGGGTGTGCGGGGGCGGTCATCGCTACCGGAGTGCGAGCTTACACGCTTGTCCGCTGGTTATAGGTATAACCTATAACACGCCTATAACCCTATATAACGTCAAATCAAATTTAACACAGCGCCCTCTGCGCGCGATCTATATCCGGGCGCCCTCGGTGCCATCATTTGTTCAAAAATAGTTGGACGTAGCCCGATGAACGTGGCGCGATACGCGCGATTCAATGCCGGGCGCCAGAGAGTCGGGCGTAGCTCGACGTACGTGTCGCGCTGCGGGCGCTTTCGGCGCCCTCATGCAAAAGCATCGGGCGTAACCTGATGCATTGGGAGCTTTGCTGCTGTACAGAAGGCGCCCTGCCACAAAAATAATGCAAAATGACTTTAATAGTTATTTTCCGCCCTCTGGGCGGAAAGCGTCAACTTTGCTCCCGCTGCGCTAAACAAAGTTGCCGTTTTCCGCCTCCGTCGAGCAGAAAAATAGTATGCGCACCACGAGAGGATGCTCTCTTGGGACACAAATAATTCAAATAAATTTGTCTATTTTTTGCTGGAGGCGGAAAGAGGCAACTTCGTTTAGCGCAGCGAGAGAAAAGTTGACGCTTTCCTCCCGGAGGGCAGAAAATAATTAAATACGAAATTATAACCCCATAATTAATAAATAAATGTAAGGCAGACTACTGAAAATCGCGCTCTAAAACGTATGATATAAGAAAACGTTCTCATCTGAAATAATCATTTACCTTTACCTGAAGAGGGAAGAATAGTTTTGCGATCCTTGCGAAATAACGGTATTTTTTCTATGAAATTCCATTTCGGGAGAAAACGTTTTCCACTAACTAAATCTTGTTAAGAATCACTTGATGTCGATCGCTTCAGCATAATATATTATAGGTTTCGCTTTTTTTAAGAATTATTTATTTATAGTTTTTCAAATTTTGAAAAAAAGGAAAACCAATAAACTTAGTTTTTTCATTGTCTCAATAACATACTAAAAAATAATGGAGAATGGAAAATATTTAGAAGTGGAAAAACGTTTTATCTTTTTTTATAGACGATCACGTGGTTTATCGTATAAGGAAGGGGGAAGTATAAACTTTATACTTCCCCCTTAAAGCTTATGAAGTTATGACCGTAGCATACGACCACGGCTATCCTTTGAATATTTTTTGTGAATATTGAATATACACAATGGGAATCCGACAGATGTTAAAAGTGTATTCTTGACCGCATATTTAGAAACTAAAATGTCATACAAAGTTTTTTAAATCGGTCTTGTTATAAAGATAATGACAATTCTTGTGAAAATTCGTTTGTGTAATAACTCAGTGAAAAACGCATTTATGGCTGCGACTCAAGCCCTGTGTGGCCTTACTAAGAGACATTAAAGTTTTAAAGGAAACTCGCAAAATTTATCTGCAAATAAAAAAAACTACTATTTATAAATAAATAACGTGTCGTGTGCAGAAAACACATACACACAGTTCTGAATCTGCCGAATCTGATCAAAATAAAAATAAATTTTTTTGCTCCTTAAGACAGGAATACGTGGTTAAAATCTGACGGGTTTCTCGTTCATACAGTGTAATTGTACCTATACACTGTATGAACGTAATTAAGTAAATTATGTTACATTGTATTTCTTTATTTAAAAGACGTAAAAATACAATATTTTCTGTGTGATTATTTCAGATTTTTTTTTCTTTTTTCATAAGTTTAAGAACCAAATTTTCAATACTAGAGTTTTAGTTTTTGAAGATATTGTTTGTATTTTACCTTTTCCATCTAACTTTGTCTTCATCTATTAACTACTTAGTGAGGTCACAAGTTTTACAAATAAAATGTTATACAAAGCTTTTAATAAAAAAACTGTGACATGATTTGACAGCTTGTTTTATACTGATAAAAAGCGGCCAAGTGCGAGTCAGACTCGCGCATGAAGGGTTCCGTACCATTTATGACGTATTAAAAAAAAAACTACTTACTAGATCTCGTTCAACATTTTACCATTTTGGACACACATTTTAGCACTTTGGAAGTGTCTCTCGCGCAAACTATTCAGTTTAGAAAAAAATGATATTAGAAACCTCAATATCATTTTTGAAGACCTATCCGTAGATACCCCACGCGTATGGGTTTGATGAAAAAAGTTTTTTTGAGTTTCAGTTCTAAGTATGGGGAACCCCCAAAATTTATTGTTTTTTTTTTCTATTTTTGTGTAAAAATACTAATGCGGTTCATAGAATACATCTACTTACCAAGTTTGAACAGTATAGCCCTTATAGTTTCGGAAAAAAGTGGCGGTGACATAATCGGACAGACAGACGGACATGACGAATCTATAAGGGTTCCGTTTTTTGCCATTTGGCTACGGAACCCTAAAAATGCAATACTTACCGTTATATTTAAATGTAAAGCTCGTCTTTATTTACTACTTGTTTACTTTGGGATTGTCGTTAGACGCGAATACACGTGAAATAAAAAATAATATCATATATAACTTTTTTTCGAATATTACATATGTTTGTCCGTCCTTAAACTACGTCCAAAAGAGAGGTATGGGCATTGTGAAAGTCATCTCGCTCTGTGTGGTAGGGCACAGAACAACGGATGTCATTCCAGATCTAGAGCAGAACCCAACTGGGAACCTTACAGAAAACCGCAACCAAATAACACTAGACCCTACTCATAGTGTTGTGTTCCTGCCGGTGAGTAAGCTTGGCAGAGCTCAACGAGGGTGCGGAGTGTCAGGGTCGGCAACACGCATGTAACTCGTCTAGAAATGCAGGCGTACATAGGCTACGGAGACTGCTTACCATCAGGCGGGCCGTATGCTTGTTTGCCACCGACGTAGTATTTAAAAAAATGAATACTTAATGCAAAACTGTATCTATATATTTTTTATCAGTAAAAATCTTTGTGACAGAACTTATGACCTGGCTAAGTGATGTTGATCACAAATTGGGGCGGCAAATTTCTAATCGGCCCCGGGCGGCATACACATACGCTACGCCGCTGTTCGTTACGAATATCAGCGGCTCTTAGGCTGGGGGCAAGAGTGTGTGAGGCTCATCGTTGCCGTTGCGGGATGATGGTTGAGGAAAATGGGCACCACGGCCTTAGTTGCCAGAGGTGTGCTGGGCGATTCCCGAGGCATCACTCAATTAACGAGATCGTGCGGCGGGCCTTGGTATCGGCTAATGTGCCGTGTGTTTTGGAGCCGCCGGGGTTGAGTCGCACAGACGGTAAAAGGCCTGATGGATTAACCTTAATTCCATGGCGAAGGGGGCGCTGCCTTTTATGGGATGCCACTTGTGTCAGTACTTTCGCTGCATCCCATTTGAGGCACACCACAAGTTGTGCTGGCTCAGCAGCGGAGTCCTCGGCAAAGTCTAAGCACGCAAAGTACTCTGCGTTGGAATCAGCTTATGACTTTGTGCCGGTGGCTATTGAGACAGCGGGGCCTTGGGGTTCAGAGGCTCGCTCCTTTTTCAGGGAGTTACGGCGTCGCCTGCGAGAGAGGGGCTGCGATCCTCGCTCTGGGTCGTATCTGGTTCAACAGGTCTCCATTGCGGTTCAGCGAGGAAACGCAGCGGGAATAATGGGGACCTTTGAGCCAGGTACGATCCAGGGGGGATTATTTTAGATTTAGTTTTATAGTTTATAGATTAAATATTATTTCTAGATTTTAACAGTAATGAATTGTAATTGATTGTATCTAATTTGAAATTTAAGCTTTAACAAAAAAAGTAATCTATTAATTCCCTCAAAAATAAAATTTGTTGATTAGAATTTAATAATGTTTAACATATATTTTTTTTAAATTAAAATCGTGATTAACAGTGTGAAAAACACGAATTAGTAACATCACATACACTATAACTTGTATGATTACACTAGAAAGTTATTTCCAACGCAATTTGATAAAAGAACGCGACTTATTTTACTGAGTGAGGACCTTAAGGTAAGGGGGAAGGGTAGGGCAAGCGCTTTCCATACAAACTTTGTGCGCGTTTTTCTTCGTTTGTGTTTGCGCTACAGTTATTATTGTTGGTAAATATGCTTATTTTTCTGTTAGCTAGGGCTTGATGTATTATTTTTTTAAATGTATTTTTTGTATTTTTGTATTTATTTATTTTTTAATAAAGTAAAAATTCTACATCAAGTTCTGCGTATATCCAATATATACAAGCAAAAAATGAAATTAAATGCTATAGTGCCAAAACTAACGAATAAACCTTCAACAAGGTTTGTATGGAGATGGAGAATGCTTTGCCCTACCTTGCGCCTTAAACTCCGTGGCTGTATGCGGCTAGGGCGTACGGCATTCAGAGAATTAAAAAAAAATTGGCGGGAACAGGATAATTGGCATTGAGTTACCTACACTTAGGAGCAAAACTGTCCCAATAGTAGCATATTAGTAGAATGTAGAGAAGTTGATGTCGATCTAATGGAGGGGCACATGATTAATACATAACAGGACTCCTTGAAATTTTCTACTATACCCGGCTATACCCTTTGTTGTTGAAAACAAAATATTATTTATTATTAAACTCCTTAATTCGACGATGCTATGCCATTTTGAAAATACATCGTCTTCAAATATTTTCAAATTCAGCAAACATCATTATTAACTACTTGTCTGTGTATGGAACAGATCCTGACCGAATTTTAATACAACACAACCGAGGTTTAAACCCGCGGCGTTTGACCACCACAACACACATATGAAAAGTTATAAGAGCGAAAAAGATAGTAGTAGTAGATTTTTGCCGTTAGCTCTACGAATTAGAAACGGGAACATTTCTATAGTTCCTTACGTGTATCTATGGTTCTGTGGTTTATACTATATTACCGTAAAACCACCCAGCTATAGTCCAAAGCTCCCAACTATGGTCCACAAATAAACCCAATTTTTCTCGTTCAGGTGTGTATTTTACTATATTTTTGTAGTTCTAAGGCAAAGTATGTTTATAAATGGAAGGTAAAACTAGGAGTAAACCAAAAGGACCATAGTTGCAGTATTGGACTTTAGTTGGGTAGTTTTACGGTATGCAATAATCACACCGAAAGGAATTTTTTTTTTAACCATGAGTCAAGAAAATGTGAAAAAAATAATCTTAAAAGTAGTGCTGTATAAAGACATTTAATGAAATTTTAATTACAAAACTTCCGTGAGACACAGGCATATTAAATAGTATATTAAAACGGGTCATTACGGCAGATATTGCTCCTATCCCACTTACCTTACATAAGGGCCTTTGGATAAAAGTGATAAAACCGGACACTATTACGCCGGAGATACTGTATTAAGACGATTTTCCGTCCTCATATGTAGCTACGACAGGTGTTGCGTTCGCCGAAGGATAGGGAGCCTTTAGACAGTCCAGGTGTATATATGATTCCTTGCTCCTGTGGGACAATAATAGGAGAGACAGGCCCTAACATTTCCACCGGATTATCTGAGCGCATACGTAGTAACGGTAGTACGTTAAAACGGGTCACTCACGTATTTTAAGTCGAAAATGCTCGACATGTTTCACTCCGTACCGAGGAGTATCATCAGGAGCTTGCGTTGACGGCCCAGCGAAGACTGCGGGCCGCAGCCCTCCGCGCCCTAGGTTGCATTTTTATCGTTTTTAAATCGTTTTTTATCAAAAATCTTGGCAACCATGGACTGGGCCACCTATTACAGTTAGAGTATATATAAAATAAGCTTTAATTTGATATAATATACGATTAAATAACAAAAAATGGTAAAAAATATTTGTTTTTTGTCTTTTTTGGGGTTTGCATCGTGTCATTTATTTCTTATCACAAATAAATAACAGATGAGGGTAGATATAACGTATCTTAGACCACTACAAATGCACACTCACGCATTTTTAGTAGATTTAAATGAAGGCTAATATAAGCTAATCCAGTTTTTTAAAGATGTTATACATTTAAATACACCTATACGAAGCCCCCCAGTGTTAAGGCCGGATTCATGGCGTTAGCCAATGACGCCGGTTCGAATCCGTTCTTTGCCAGTGAAGGGCTTCGTCCCTTTTTAACAAGCTTTTATTTAACCTTCAATGTATGTTTGTACGGTCAAATCTTGCAAGTTATATTTTACCTACTTCCCGGTTTCCATTGAAGCTGAAAATGTACATACATAAAACAACGCGACCTAATTATGTTTGGGGTTTTTAGAATTGTCTCGATGAGTATTAGTTGCCTATGAAAAGAAAAGTACAGTCAGCGATAAAAGCTTGTATTACAATTAATTTTTTTGCTAAAAACTTATCTTTAATGTATATAATATCTATTTCAATTTATAAAACAGCATACTTTGGTAGGTATGCTACATAACACACTTTACTTAAGCACTTCTTATTTTTACACCAGGTTCAACCAAACAGCACTAGGCATACGCTGCAAACGATGATGGCGTCGTTGCAAGCAGAGTGCCCGAAGATGACCGAGGCAGATGCTCCAATGAAACCGGCCAGCGGAGAACTGTACACTGTTTATTATGATAAGGATTCTTCCTGGTATAGGTAAGCGGTCATGTTCACTTTAGTTATTATACCGCAACTCGTTGTTACAAGTTTTTTTTATTATTTATCTGTTGGATAATGACTGTCTAATATAATACCTCTTTGATTCTATTCTTGCTTGAATAGGGTTGATGAAGAGCTCAAATTGACCATTCCAAAACAATTTTTATTATGTTTTAGTAGTGAAAAGAATTGATTTATGAAGGAAAAAGTGAAAACATATAGTTTTTTTTTAATACGTCATAAAATTAAAAAAAAATATTATCAAACCCATACGTGTGGGGTATCTATGGATAGGTATTCAACAATGATATTGAGGTTTCTAATATCATTTTTTTCTAAACTGAATAGTTTGCGCGAGAGACACTTCTAAAGTGATAAAATGTGTTCCCCCCCCCCCCCCCCCCCCTGTAAGTTCTAAAATAACAGAATGATAAAACTAAAAAAATATATGATTTACATTACCATGCAAACTTCCACCGAAAATTGGTTTTAACGAGATCTAGTAAGTAGTTTCTTTTTATACGACATAAAATTAAAAAAAAAAAAATTTATCACACCCATACGTGTGGTGTATCTATGGATAGGTCTTCAGCAATGATATTGAGGTTTCTAAATTTTCTAATATAATTTTTTTCTAAACGGAATATTTTGCGCGAGAGACACTTCCAAAGTGGTAAAATGTGTGTCCCCCCCCTGTAACTTCTAAAATAACAGAATGACAAAACTTAAAAAAAATATATGATATACATTACCATGCAAACTTACACCGAAAATTGTTTTTTTTTTAATACTTACGTCATAAATGGTACGGAACCCTTCATGGGCGAGTCCGACTCGCACTTGGCCGCTTTTTTTAACATATAGCCTTTACTCTCATTATTATATGTACAAAAATTTTAATTCGTCACTTTCATAGTTTAGGAAAAAATAAATAAAACAGTTTTGGGGTTAATCGGGTGTTTTTCACCCCCAGGGGGTAACAGAGGGATGTAACTTTGTGCGGGGTATTACCTCCTCAAAAGGCATCGTTTGATTATAGTTTCGAGCCAAAAACGCTGGGGGCAATTTTTCTTAGGTTATCCTGCTGTACCCTTGGCTTGAAACATTAATTTTGACGACCGGTCTGGCATAGTGGGTAGTGACCCTGCCTATGAAGCCGATGGTCCCGGGTTCAAATCCTGGTAAGGGCATTTTTTCGTGTAATGAACATGGATATTTGTTCCTGAGTCATGGGTGTTTTCTATGTATTTAAGTATTTATAAATATTTTTATATCTATCTATATGCATAAACTCGAGAACCGCTGGACCGATTTAGCTAATTTTGGCATTGAAATGTTTGTATTAGACGCCAGAAATGATGATTTTGAGAAATCCAACCCCTAAGGGGGTTAAAAGTTTGTATGGGGTTCAAGTTTTATTTTAAGCTAGGAACTTGATACTTTATAAAAAGGTATTTTATTTAAATAGAAGAAAACGAAATTCAGCGTTTTTGAAAATTCATCCCCTAACGTGGTGAAAAAGTGGGTTAAAAGATTGTATGGAGATCAAATTTTTTTTTTTTTAGTGCGGGATTTGAAACTTTGTACGTAGGCATATTATTAAAACACAAGAAAAGTAATTTCAGCGTTTTAAAAATTCATCCCCTAAAGGGGTTGAAAGTTTGAATCCATTACCACATTTTAAAAACTTCTTATCAAGGCATAATATAATTGTAATAGTCGATTACAAATAAGTTATTTCAACGTTTTTGAAAATTCAACCCCTAAGGGGGGGTTATAAAGGGGATGAAGGTTTGTATGGGGTTCAAGTTTTATTTTGAGCTAGGAACTTGAAACATTAAAAAAGGTATTTTATTAAAATAGAAGAAAACTAATTTCAACGTTTTTGAAAATTCATCCCCTAACGTGGTGAAAAAGTGGGTTAAAAGATTGTATGGAGATCAAATATTTTTTTGAGTGCGGGATTTGAAACTTTGTACGTAGGCATATTATTAAAAAACAAGAAAAGTAATTTCAGCGTTTTAAAAATTCATCCCCTAAAGGGGTTAAAAAGTGGTTGAAAGTTTGAATCCATTACCACATTTTTAAAACTTCTTATCAAGGCATAATATAATTGTAATAGTCGACTACAAATAAAAGTTATTTCAACGTTTTTGGAAATTCAACCCCTAAGGGGGGGTTATAAAGGGGATGAAGGTTTGTATGGGGTTCAAGTTTTATTTTGAGCTAGGAACTTGAAACATTAAAAAAGGTATTTTATTAAAATAGAAGAAAACTAATTTCAACGTTTTTGAAAATTCATCCCCTAAAGTGGTGTAAAAGGGGTTGAAAGATTGTAAGGAGACCAAATATTTTTTTGAGTGCGGAATTTGAAACTTTGCACGTAGGCATATTATTAAAATAAAACACAAGAAAAGTAATTTCAGCGTTATTAAAAATTCAACCCCTAAGGGAGGTTAAAAAGAGGATGGAGGTTTGTATGGGGTTCAAGTTTTATTTCGAGCTAGGAACTTGAAACTTTGTAAAAAGGTATTTTATCAAAATAGAAGAAAACTAATTACAGCGTTTTAAAAAATTCATCCCCCAAGGTAGTGAAAAAGGGGTTGAAAATTTGTGTGGAAGTCAATCATTATTTTAAGTGCGGGACTTGAAACTTTGTATATGGGCATATTGTTAGAATAAAACAAAAACTATTTCTGCGTTTTAAAAAATATTTTCCTAAAAGGGTCAAGTAGGGGTTGAAAGTTTGAATCTATTACAAATGCTTTAAAACTTCATAGAAAAACATAATGTAAGATTAAAAAAAAAGTTATTTTAACGTTCTTGATAATTCAACCCCTAAGGACGTTAAAAAGGGGATAGAAGTTTATATGTACACGGTACACATTAAACTTGGTAAACGGGCATTACCTCTATATTCAAATAGACGATATCTGATATATATCACGTTTTAGGGTTCCGTACCCAAAGGGTCAAACGGGACCCTATTACTGAGACTTCGCTGTCCGTCCGTCCGTCTGTCACCAGGCTGTATCTCATGAACCGAGATAGCTAGCTAGACAGTTGAATTTTTCACAGATGATGTATTTCTGTTACCGCTATAACAACAAATACTAAAAACAGAATAAAATAAATATATAAGTTGGGCTCCCATACAACAAACATATTTTTTTGCGGTTTTTATAAATAATGGTACGGTACCCTTCGTGCGCGAGTCCAACTCGCACTTGGCCGGTTTTTTAAATTCATTCCCTAAGTGAAAAAAGGGTTGTAAGTTTGCATGGGGAACAATTTTTTTTGTAAATAGTGATCTTGAAATGTCGTAAAAGACACAATAATAGGAAACAAGAAAATAGATTTCAGCATTTTTAGAAATTAATTCCCCAAGGGAGTTAAAGTGGCGTTCATTGAAAGTTTGTATTAATTCCCTAAATTGGTGAAAAAGGGTTTAAAGTTTGCACTCGATTGGAATAGTGGATTTGAAAACCTTCTGAAGGGAATGCGATGAATTATATCGAAAATAAAAAGTGTCACTGTCACAAAGGATTGTCATTGTTGGTTGTCGAACTTTATGGGTGCGTTCAGAAATGGAATATGGTAAAAAACCTGACCATAACTATTTAAACCACAAATAAAACGAAATTAGAGTCAGAAAAAGCTAAGTTAGCAGCGGTTTTGATAGCCCAGACGGGGCACGTGTGATTTTTAACGTCAAACTTTTACTTAACACGTTTACTTAACGCTTGCACCGTCTGGGCTATCAAAATCGCTGCCAACTTATCTTAGTCTGACTCTAGGAATCAGAGGTTAAATTGAAAAATACAGCCGCCTTCTTGAATTTCTGCATATTTGCTCTAAACAAGGTGAAAATCGATATCTGAGGATCCGATGGGTCGTTTATTATGTATCTGAGGCCAAAATTAGAATAAACGGCATTGTAATTATCTGCCCCTCTATCACTCTTGCATATTCGAGCGATAGAGAGGCAGGTAAGAAAATTTCGATTTGCGTGTTTCGCGATAGGCCAAGTGTTTTTTACATCTTATAAATAGGGAAATGCCACAACCGCTCCGAAAAATAATTGTCCGTAGGGTACCTACTTATGTATTTGACAAGTCAGTAACATTAACATCTGTAAAAGAATGATTGGATAATTCGTGACGTGCTAAAAGGGACTATAAATTTATATAATACGAATACGATAGGTGATACGAAGTTCACCGGGTCAGCTAGTATTATATATATATATCATTGTCTAAGTACCCTCAACACTAGCCTTATTGAGCTTACTGTGGGACTTAGTCAATTTGTGTTATAATGTCCTATAATATTTATTTATTTATATTTATGAAATTACCTTCTCATGGATAAAATACAACTTCTCTCGTCTCTCATAAGTTTTTGCAGAATAAAGAGAGCCTTTATGATCTGGTGTGGTGAAAAGAAACTTGTTCTATAATATGATTGGTTGCAGGGTTACAATAGCGGGAATTGTATCGACTGAAATGGTGTCCGTGTACTTCTGCGACTACGGGGATCTGGCGCTCTTCGCCATTAAGGATTTGCGTCCCGTGCCCGCCACGGCTCCCCTGGCGCGCTCCTTGCCGCCGCAGGCAATAAAGGCTAGACTGTATGGTTAGTACATGTAACTAATTCCTCTTCTCCTTATATATCGCTTTGCAATCTGAATTTCCCACGTTGGCATTTATCAAGTTGTACCAATACCATCATTACAAAAAAAAAAACAGAAGGTACGAGTTTTATTTAGCTAATAGCTGCCAGCTATTGTCAAACGGCTACTACACGATATGACTTAGTCCGGCGGCGCCAGCAGCAAGTGACAAGCGAGATGCCGCCTTCCTGCCTCCATTCACGGAGATAGAGAGTCCTTTGAGTCCTCTGCTTTAAGACTCTACTCAGTTTTTCAGACTCTAGGCATTACGTTGAAACTTGAGTTATTGAGACCTAAGTATTTTGTAAAGACTTGAGCCCATTAAAGAGAACTCTCAAATAATGTACAAAAGTTTTTTAAATGGCATTGTCACCACATTAAATTCATGGGTTAGGCATAAATCATTTAAAAAAATACAATTTACCTTTGTGTTACTTATAGATAAAACCTATAAAATAGTTGACGAAGTCTTTATTCGAAAACTCGAGACCTTTTAAGTTGAACTTTAAAAACACAATTAAGTACTCGACTCGGAAGTTTTTTAGGCGCAGAGTCGCGTAATAACTACTGAAGTTCTTAAAATTGAGACTTAAGACTCGAGTTCTTACCAACTCCACACGGAGCTGCGAATGTTTGACGTTATTGCTTGCTCCGCTACGCTGTCATGTCCGTGCTGTTAAAGTAGTTATTCGATAATTTAGATAATTTTAATACCCTGTACACTACTTAGTCAGTACATAAGTTCTGTCTCAAAGGTTTTTACTGATAAAGCTCACAAATAATCTTTGCATTCTTCCTACAGACGTGTGGCCGCTTCATCAAGACTGGACTGTAGAAGACTGCATTAGGTTTCAAGAGTTATGCGTAGAACAGCAATTCGTGGGGATCTGCAAGGACGTGGGCAAGGACCCGCTCAACCCCAACGAGCCGCTACTCACGCTCGACCTCATCGACACTTCCACCGACGAGGACATTTATCTTAATAAGCAATTAGAAACAGAGGGTAGAGCAAGGCTCGGCTCTGCTTCATAAGTGATTTCATAATGACATGATTTTTTTAAAGTTTATTTTCGTGTAATGGCAACATAAAAAAGTATCACTTAGGTGGTCTTTACACTGCCGCTGCAACTTGATGTGGCGTGCGAGCGAGACTGTACGTTTATAGCACGGTCTCACATACGGTCCGTCCGTCTAATCCGTTAACGGCATCAATGTTTTAACCACATTAAACTTATTACATGAAACAGTAAATCAAGTTCGACGTTCCATAAAAATATATCATTAGCATATATAATGTGTTCTGTTCATGTAATAATGAAATAACTATGTTATTCCTATTTATTAGATTGTGTAACTATGCATATTCCGGTTGATTCGCGAACAAAGCTGGCTCGAATGACATGAACGAAACTGTCATTGTATGAGTGACACTTCTCGAACGGTATTAGACTAATTTAATTACAATACTAATAATATTAGCCAAATACCGTTCGGGAAATAGGCCTCTGTATCGGTGTACAGTCAGAGCCACCATTTTATTGGTTAATGTGATACACACAGATATTTTCAGTCACTGATTCATTCCATTCATGCCAGCTTTTCTGAATCAACCTGTACGTTTATCACCCTTATGTAGGTTAAGACGAAAGAAGTGCATGTTCATGTTTGTTTTTTTTTTTTCATTTTGTTTATCTTGATGTTGATCGTTTTTGAGGTGGCATACTTAAAGTTTAGCAATTTTAAATACTCTTTGTTATAAGGTTACTTATATTGAAATTATTACCAGTTACTCAGATATATTACAAGCAAGTATTCAACATATTTACATAGTAAATAATTTTTAACTAAAACTTATAGACAGTGTGCAGCATCCCATAGATCTGTGTATCTCAGTATGTAAAACCCGATGACCCATGTGTAAGTAATTACGTACCTACATTCTAAATAAAAATCTAATAATTAATTAGTATTTTTATTTTATTCCAAAGCATTATTTAATTTATTTACTACCGTGTACGTACCTGTACCTACTGATGACAGCTGGGAATTTATATTTCTGCTAGTTCTCAGATAGGAGAGAATTCCAGCTGCTACCGGTGCTGAAAAATTGGAAGGTTAAAGCTGGAAAACCCCACATCCCCTGGCTTCTAGTAACATGCATAGCACTTGCCATGGTTTATAGACGTGCAAGTTGCGGAAAGTTCCCAAAAGAGTGAAAGGAAATTAACCACTTAAAGCAAATGAACACAAGAAATAACCACAATGGAAAATTATCAGAAGGTTCCGTTCGTAATTTTGGAATGTTACATTACAATACAGCAGTAGTACTGGTATAATGAATAGCACATACTACACTTGCACATTGCCCCACTATTCATAGAACTGCAAAGCTCCGTTTTAAATGTTGTCTCTTTCTAGCTAAAACAAATGTCAATGTACCGGAAAAGAACAAACAATTATCAACGGCTTATCAGGCTTCAGATAAGTTTATGAATAAAGACTGCTAAGAACTAGAAAATTAAAATGTCTTTAATTTACTATAAAAACCAACTACGGATTTGCTTTTACAAGCGAGCTACGAGCATACCTGATAACATGGGAAAAAGCCTTATGTAGCGAATAGCGCTTATGAACAGAGAGCAGACTTGGGGGGTCGCTGGCAGGGAATGTGTAATAGTTATTTGTGCAACAAGAGAGAAAAATTGGTTTTTCTTGCGAGTGTTGATTTTGAGTCCTAAGTAAGCGAAAGATTCTATAATTGAATCACGAGCAAAGCGAGTCTAAGTTAGAATCTCGAGCGTAGCGAGGGACTCAAAAACACGAGATGTAAAATAACTTTGCTCTTGTGTGACACATACAACTTTTCACCTCAGTAGTGAGAAAATATTAAAGGTTAAAAAATATTCAGCATCAAAGCATCATCATTATGACGAAAGCTTGTCTCACTCTGGGGAATTTCTTTCTTTCGCAGCACCGCCAGCACCTGACGTCATTCTGAAGTACGGAGCTCTGTGATAAGGACCTATAAGTATGATGCTGTTAAACTGCTCGACACTAGTCATATCTTCAAACTACACTTTTTCTATATAAGCTTTTGATAATGTTTAAGTAAGATTTCGGAATTCAGAAGGAATGCTAAGAAAGAAATAATTTTATTGTCTTATATTAAATTTAATTGTCTTACTCCTTATAATAGAAAACTTATCTAAAAACACAAAATTATTTTCGCAGTTCTTCTGATGAGATGCCATATTTCTTCTTCAGAGTATCCAATTCCTCTTGCTTCTTCTCAATATCCATACCCTTGAAAGCTTTGTTGGATCGGTAATATAATACAACCAAGTATCTGTTGCAGACATTGAAACCTGAGAGATGGTCACAAGCATTCTTTGCGTCAAATATATCTTCATACACTACAAAAGCAGTACCTCTGGTTTCTGGTGTGTTTCCTCTGAAAAGTGAAAGCACTTGGTAAGATTACTACAAGTACATGGTTTTGACGACAGTTCTGGCTTAGTGAGTAGTGACCTTGCCTATGAAGCCAATGGTCCCGGGTTCAAATCCTGGTAAGGGCATTTATTTGTATTATATATATCATTGTCTAAGTACCCACAACACAAGGCTTACTGAGTTTACTGTGGGACTTTAGTCAATTTGTGTATTAATGTCCTATAATATTTTATACCCAATGTAGTATTAATAGTGTTTTGTTTTATGATATTTGTTATTTTATGAATAAAATCATCAAAACGCATAGCAAGATTGAAGTGGGAATGGGCTGGTCATATAGCACGAAAAACCGATTTGTGGAGTAAACAACTACTGTAGTGGCGACCATGGGGGGATGTAGTGTAGGGACACCCGGCCGGAAACAGGCGGGCTGTCGATCGCGTGTTGCGTTCATTCAGCCCAACTATGGGGGGAGGAACATCCTCGAAGTAGACCCCAGATGCGTTGGGACAACAACATCAAAAGGACTGGGGAAGAAGTGGCTTTAGGTCGCACAGAACCGTGACGAGTGGTATAAAATGAAGGAGGCCTACACCCAAAGGGTAGAGAACGGCTAAAGAGAGAGAGAGAGAGAATATAATCTAAATTGACTTAAGAGATAACTGACCTTTAGAACAGGGTTCTCCAAGCTACAAAATATGAAAGAGCCAAATTTTATACAATACAATCCATGAAAACAAACCGGAAGCTTGGTTTTGGCTCCCAGGTTTACAAGTTTGGAACCCCTATGTTGCATTTCTGTGGTTTTGACAAAAAAAACGTGTCTACAACCTCAAAGGAATAAAGTAGCAACTCAATAGCTTGTCTAACAGCATAGGTTTTTAGGGCCCTTTGGTAGGAGAATAACATTACTGAAATTTCCTGGGCATATAATATCTTAGCACAAGAATTATCTGCACTGGTTTATTATGTACAAAGTTAGATATATAAAAACAATAATATAAACTTACACACGGATTTGCCTAATTGCTCCATATTTTCCAAAAATATCATACATTTCTTCGGCAGAGATTTTGTATGGCAGGTTTCGAATATACAAAACTCTGTTGACTTCAGGTGGAAGGCGAACCTAAAACAAGCAGAGGTAAGACATACATTTCATTTTGTAATATAATTAAATTGCGTATTGAAAACAAGAGTTAACTGATAAACGTAGTAAAAATCTTACGTTTGCTCGTCGCTGTAGTGCCAAAGCCATGTTTCAATATCCTCAAGTGACGATGAACTTCCAAACTAAATAAGCAAATATGAAATGGTACAGAGAATGGTTAAGTGTTGTTGATATTGGTAAATTAGCGATTCTTTCGATCTAAATGATAGCGCTTGATGCTTTGCTCGAATAATAATTAATGTAATAGTTGCTTGACAATGACGTTGACGTTGACATTTAACTTTTTTTAAGGGTACAATTTTTGACGGCGCAGCACTAGTAACTTTCTCTCTTCACTCTTGTAAAAATGCCATTTGTCAAATGAGGACAAGATATATGCTCGATATAATCACTACGTGGGTCAGTTGAGTGTCGATGGCGGATGGTCGAAAATTTTTAAAATATTTTAGGTTTTTGGCGTCAACTCCATTTGCAACTGGTAAAATTATCTCAAAACTTAACTAAATTTACGTTGCTAATCCAATTATTGTGGTAAGAAGTAATAATAATCACGTAAATAGTAGTGATTTTTTTTTTTTAGTTTGTAGGGGTTGCCCATGGCAACCTTAGTGACTCCTCATGAACGAGGACGTTACTTTGAACCGTCCGGGAGATGGAAAACTTAGAAGCTCTTTAACGTTTAGTTTAGCCCACCATGAGAAATTCGAAAATACGCATTCTTCTAAGTCTTCCATTCCCGTAATGGATCAAATATATCGGCGTGAAAGGGAGAAACGTAAGGAATTGAAGGAACGCAACGAAAAAATGCCGAATAAAGGTAAGGGGGCCCGATCCAGGTCCTCCAGCCCTCCCGACAGATGGTCGGACGTCTCAAATATGGATTCTAGTCAGCCTCATTGCAGTTCGGAGGAAAGTCAAATCCCGCCAGGTCAGCAATCGCCCAGTCACGCGTTAGCCCAGTCTCATGCCGCAACTCCACCGGCTCATCTAATAGACCCACAGGAAAATAATACTCCCTCTCAGACTCCTTCTTCTCCCCTTACGCCCATTGGGCGCATAAAATATACAACCAATGATCAGGGTCCCTTTTTGGTTTACGTCCAAAAAATTGAAACGGCTCTAGATTCAGGAGTAACTCTCCACCCTGTGGCCTTCGGGCGGTTCTTACAAAACCGTAAACGAGAATTCCCCAATATTGTCGAGGGGTCAGTAAAAAGAATCGGGCGAAATCGAGTGTCGATCAGTTTCCACTCCGCTGAAGATGCCAACCTGTTTCTGGAATCTACCACCCTAACTCACAATAACTACAAGGCATTTGTGCCTACTTTTAATGTCACAAGGCTGGGACTGGTTCGAGGTATTCCTGCCGACTGGTCTCCTGAGGAGATTCTCGACAACCTCAAGGCTCCCTTAAACTCAGGAGGCCCTGTCCCTATCAAAATTAGACGCCTCAATTTTAAAAAAACGAATCAAGACGGCTCACATTCATGGCTTCCATCAGAAACGGTAATTATCACTTTTGACGGCCAAACCCTACCTAAGAGGGTATTTTTATGTTTGAACTCCTTATTGGTTGAGCAGTATCAACTTCCAACTATTCAATGCTTCAACTGCTGTCGATATGGACATACCAAAGAAAAATGCAGATCTCTTCCTAGATGCTTCCGTTGCGGTGGCGCTCATCAGGGAGGCAATTGTAATGGCGATGGTGAACCCCAACCGTTCTGCTGTGTTTGCCCTCAGGGATTAGGGGCAGGTCACACAGCCAACAGCAAATCTTGCCCCGAATATACTCGGCAGATTAATATTAAAAAAACCATGGGGGTAGAGAATATTTCGTACATTGAGGCCTTAAATCGTCACGCTAAAGTCACCCATAAATCTTATGCCAATGTAGTGTCTTCTTGCTCTTCCTCTTCTCAACCACATTCTTATAAAAAAACTATTTTCCGCCAACCTCGCACTCCCCCTCTCCTCGAAAAAGGGTATGATAAAAGAGCTCATGAGGCTTTAACAAGGGACCCGGTAGTTGAATCCAGACCAGTCTTCCTTAATCAGCATTCACCTAATGAACAATTCATAGTTTCAGAAATAATAAAATTGATTTCAGGATTTGTTAAAATGTTTTCCCCCGCCAGCCCTTTGGCTAACCCTTCTTTGCTTTCCCACGTAGCGCCTTTTATTTCATCTTTGCTAAGTCATAATGGATCAAGTAATTCTACAGTGGAATAGTCGCAGTGTAACCAATAAAAAACAAGAGTTACTCCACCTTATCAATAAACACAATCCATCTATTTTAGCCATATCAGAGATATGGCTAAAGGAAAGTTCTAACTTCAAAATTCCCAGTTACTGTTCTATATTGGACTGTCGGGCTGATGGACGTGCTGGGTGTGCCCTTTTCATAAGAGACCATATCTCCTTCTTACCTATTCCTTTACCTAATAATAGCCCTAAATTTCACGCAACTTGTGCTCGTGTAGAAGGCATTACCTTCTTATCTCTTTATATTCCTGATCCTTCTTCTAACATTCTTAAATCTCTTAGAAAGTTAATAGAACCACTCCCCCAGCCTATTATTGTACTCGGGGATTTTAATATCCACCATGTCTTGTGGGGTTGTGAGAAAAATGATGATGCTCTAGGAGAACAGTTTCTATTAGATATATTGGACAAATGCAACTTATGTCTACTAAACTCAGGTACTCCCACCCGGCGCTCTCTACCGAATCAATCAGCTAGTGCAGTGGATTTATCCCTTTGCTCTCCTTCTCTTGCATCTCGAATTACCTGGGAAGTCCTGGACAGCACTTATGGAAGCGATCACTTCCCAATTTTACTTGGCCTTCCTTTTGTTTCCTGTAAAAGGCCTACAATAAGCTGTCCCTTATTAGTTTATAATATCAACGGCGCAGATTGGGATAGATACAGAAATTTTTTGGATTACGAAACGTTACATCTTCCTCCTATTACTCCACTTTCTTTAGAGGTGTGCTCTGATGCTCTAGTTGCAGCTATTAAGATTTCTGCTGATAAGACCTTCCCTCTTAAAAATACAGTTGTGGGCAAGCTGGCTTCTCCCCCTTGGTGGGATAATGATTGCACTAAAGCTGTCAAGGTTAGAAAGAAGGCAGAGCGGGAGTATGCCGCAAATATGTCATTCGAGAATTTCGAAGCCCTGGGAAAAATTATGGCGGATACCAAAAACTTGCTTAACAATAAGAAGTCTGAAGGGTGGAAATGTTTCTGTTCGTCTCTAAGTCCCTCTACTCCTAATTCAATTGTCTGGAATAATATTAGAAAATTTAGAAGATCTTATAACCCTTGTAAATGTCCTCACCCTAATACTTTACAATGGGCTGAATCCTTTCTAGCTAAAATCGCTCCTCCATATGTTCCAGGAGTTCTGGACTCCCCTATAGGCTTGCTAGATAATCATTCATCTGATCCCTTAGATCAATTGTTCTCTCTCCTGGAGCTCAAGAATGTGCTGGGAGCGGTAAAAGACTCCGCCCCAGGGCATGATGGAATCCCCTATTCTTTTATTTCTAAAGCTGGTGATAGATTCCTTAAATATTTCCTTAGCCTATTAAACTTTATTTTGCTTTCGGGCCGGCCGCCTCGGTCCTGGAAATCTCAACTGGTAATGCCCATTCTTAAGCCGGGAAAGGACCCTAATGACCCACAATCGTACCGACCTATAGCCTTATCCTCTGTTCTAACCAAGATTTTAGAGCATCTCATCAAGAATAGATTGGAATGGTTTCTTGAAAGTCATGAACTTTTAGGAAAATCCCAATATGGGTTTCGAAAGGGAAAAAGTACAATTGATAGCCTGGCCATTTTCACTACTGATATAAGGCTAGCCTTTTCAAATCGTGCCTCGGTTCTTGCTGTATTCCTGGACGTCGAGGCTGCTTACGACAATGTTCAACTCCCCATTCTCCGAGAAAAATTCCGTAGTCTGAGAATTCCGGTGAGGTTGGCCTGTCTTATGGGTAACCTCCTTTCAGAAAGACAAATTTCTTTCCGGGGTAAAGACCCTCTCATTAACCCATCAAGACTAGTATGGCGCGGATTACCTCAGGGATCTGTCCTGAGCCCCTTACTTTACAATTTATATACACACGATTTGGAAGGGTCTGTTTCTGGCTGCCAAATTCTTCAATATGCAGATGATCTCTTAATTTACTCCACAAATAAAAACCTGGTTTCTGCATGTGCGTCTATCAACAACTCCCTCCAGTCTTTAAATAACTGGCTTTCTAATAATGGTTTGTCTCTCTCCCCTTCTAAATGTTGTGCTGTCGTTTTTACTCGTAAAAAAGCTTTACCTAACTTGAATGTATCCATCAACTTATCTAGTATTCCTTTTCGTGCCTCCTATAAATTCTTAGGGATTATTCTTGATTCTAAACTGAACGGAGACTTACACTTTGAGTATTTAGTTAAAAAATGTGAACGTGGGCTTAACACTCTCAGGTGCCTTGCGGGAGTTTGGTGGGGTGCTCATCCTACTTCCCTTAGATTAATTTATAATGCTACAGTACGAAGCATATTAGATTATGGCTCTCATCTATTGGTTCCAGGGAATAAATCTGGACTGAAAAAACTTGATTTAATCCAATCTAAAGCGTTACGAATTATCTTAGGTGCAATGAGGTCTAGTCCAATCGTGGCCATGCAGGTAGAGTGTGTCGAACCTCCTCTTGTTTTGCGCCGCCAATTCCTAGCGGATAGTTATTTTTTCCGATCGCTACAATTTTCATACCATCCAATCATTCACCGTTTATATGAACTTAAAGCATCGTCTGCCTTGAATCGTCTTGACCAACCCTGTCTTGTGAATAGCCTTAGAAAATTTCAATCTCTCAAAGATCCAGTTTTCCATTCTCGACGCCTTCCTTTATATGAATTTAACTACGCTGTTATAATTTATCAACCTCGTGTTATTTTAAATTTTGATATTTGTCATAATGATCCTCATGCAGATGAGTACCTACGTCAGATTCTTTCGCGTGAATGGCATGACTGGAACTCCATATACTGTGATGCGTCTAAATTGTCGCCATCTGGTTGTGTGGGAGTAGGTGTTTTCCATTCTCAATATGACATAGTGCAAAAAATTAAATGCCCTCCTGAAACGTCTGTATATACTGGAGAGTGTATTGGCATTTTGGAAAGTGTAAAGTTTATTCTTCTTTTCAAACTTAGGAAGACTATCATCTTCTCGGATTCTCGTAGCTGCCTACAAGCTCTTCTATCTAACCCTTTTTCGACCAAATTCCACAACCCTATTATTTTCCAAATTAAGGAGAACCTTTTAATTTGTAAAAAAAAGGGGGTTTGAGGTTGCCTTGATCTGGGTTCCAGGTCACTCAGGGGTCGCAGGGAACGAACGAGTCGATCGGGTTGCTAAGGAAGCTGTGGTATGTGGTGATAAGACTCCTTTTAGGAACTATTGTTTTGATTTAGTCCCTCTGGCGGCTAGGTGGCTCTTCCAGGTTTGGTCGTCCAATTGGGCTGCCGCCAATCGGTTCCGAACCAAGCCTTATTACCTCGTACAACCTGACGTTCCCAGAAAACCTTGGTTCTCCAAGATTTTTATTCAAAAACAGTTCTGCTCCACAGTTATAAGAATGAGACTGGGCCATTGCTGCACTCCCGCCCACTTAAAAAAAATCCATGTTCGAGACTCCTCTCTGTGTGAATGTGGAGTAGACGAAGGGGACTTAAATCACATTTTCTTTGCTTGTCCTTTATATAAACATGATGATTTTTATGCGGATCTCTTAAGTTTAAAAGTTTCTTTTCCTACTCACATTTTCGAGTTGTTGCAAATTAAGGATAGGGACACTTTGGTGGCCCTAGTCTCTTTCTGTAATCTTAACAAATTAAAGATTTAATTTCAATTGGCTCATTTATTCCTAGTTACTTATATATTGTACTAATGTTTTGATTTTTCTTTACATCTAAATTTACTGTCGTTCCTACATTCTCATTTGGATTAGCAACCTTATGTCTGATAAAAATTCGCGCCCCCGAAATAAGTTTATCAGAAATAAATCGACATGACACTGGCAATCAACAGTAAGCCATATTAAAAAAAAAAAAAAAAAAAAAGAGGACAACACTGTTAACAAGCCGAACTTCAAACAAGTCATAGCCATTTTGGTGGATACCACGGACCTAAAAAATGATCCGGACAGTGTACTTTGGCCAAAAAAGTGTGTCCACATGAGAAGTCAAAGTGGGCCGTTGCATCTCTTTCTAATTAGGGTGACAATGAGTTATATGTGGGTCTTCTGTTAACGAATCAGAAACAAAAAAGAAGACATTTTCAGAACAAGTACAAAACTGCCTTGGTGTTTACTGGAAATAATGAGTCACTTCTTGAAAACTTGAATACTACAATAAACAGACATGCGACCACAATTCAAGAACAATACGACAATCTACTGGATATACTCAAAACAGAAATTAATAATACTAATAAGCAAAACAAACAAACAGAAAATACACTATCTCCAGAAACTAAACAATTAATTAAAAAGAGGAAAGAACTCATAAAAGTAGGTAAAAACAAACAAACACGCAAAAGGATATCAGAAATAAGCAAACAGATACTAGTTAACAAAAGAAAAGATAGAAAAAATAAACGACTGAACGTTATTAAAACATCCATTGAAAAAACTGGAGGACTGAGGAAAGCTCTAAAACAACTTGATCAAAAGAAAACCTGGATGCCAAACTTTAAAAGTATACAAGAAAAGAGTACAAGCAAGAGGAAAGACATACTACAAATTGGCACAGACTATTACAGACAGAATACTTTACCAAAAACAAATAACACTTCCGAAGGAAATCCAAATGGAAAGATCCACAGACACTGAACCAGAACCAAATATAGGGACTGGAAGAAACAATAAGAGCAATCAACACACAGAAGCAAGATAAAGCACCAGGTTCAGACCAAATTTAATAACGAACGAGTTACTAAAACATACGTTACCAGTGATTGTGGGCCAAGACTAACAGAAATATTCAACAACATCCTCACAACCGAAAATATACCCAAAGACTGGACCAAATCAACTTTAGTACTAATACATAAGAAAGGAGACAAGGGTGACATGAGTAACTATAAACCAATAAGTTTAATGGCAAACATTTATAATATATTTTCAAAGATAATATTATCACGTATCACTGTCAAACTCGAAGAAAATCAACCTAAAGAACAGGCAGGTTTTCGTAGCAAATTCTCCACGATAGACCACATCCACGTCCTGAGACAAGTACTCCAAAAATACAGGGAATATAATAAAGTCTACTACTTAGTATTCATGGACTTCAATAAAGCATTCGATAGCATATATCATGATAGCATCTGGAAAGCGTTAACAATACAGGGCCATCTTGCCGCGAACCAAACTGTGAAATCGCCGTGAAGTTGTGCGAGTGTGGAGTCTACGTCAACGTTGCGGTATGTTCGCGTCGCGATTCACGCGCATAGTCTGGAGTACGGAAGGTGGAGGTAAGGAAATAAATCTCCATGTACCAAAAAACGTCATCAATTTTTTTTAAATAGGTGGCGCTACAATACCTAGAATACTTGAACAAAACAAATCAAATCATAAACAATGCACTACACTCCTTCAATAGCGCCTAGGTTCTTAGCTACTCTAGCGCTACTCTGGAGAGATTTGGAACTATTATTTATAGCTGACAGCTGGACACTTTTGCAACAGTTCTACCATAAGAGATGTCACTTCTCTTAATTCCACACTCCATAGTCTGGGGGGGGGGCTTAAACTGTCATAACCTTCTATGGCGGCTACTTGGTTATATTGGGTGCGAACTTGATCAACCAAAAATCAATTTGACAGTTCCCAATTTGAATCAGTGCCTTGACGCAAACTGAATCCGATCAGCTGACGCTTTGGCGCCATCTTGCCGCGAACCAAACTGCGAAATCGCCGTGAAATTGTGCGAGTATGGAGTCTACGTCAACGTCGCGGTATGTTCGCTCCGCGAAGTCGCGCCGCGATTCACGCGCATAGTCTGGAGGGGACTTAAGGATGGAGTCAAAGAGTAAATAAAGTAAGTATATGTATGTATATGTCTAAGCCAGCTGTCACCACACACAGCCACATTTTATTTATTTATTTCAAATAACAAATTGCACCTTACAGCTAATGCCAAAGCGGCACAAATTGGAACACATTAACAACATAAAGCAATAACACATGAGCAGCTAAGACACAGGAATTCATAACGGTATAGTACTCTCAGGCATCTCTCTTTCTAATATCCTCTTGCATTCCATTATCACTCGCCCCATTGCACTCACAAACAAATAGCACTGTGGCTGCGCCTCGAGCAGGGAGTTGAGCAGTGCGTGAGCGTGCGCGACCGGCGCCTGCGCGTGCGCCTGCGTGCGCGCCTTGCCCCCCGCCAGCAGCGGGTGCCGTCGCGCGCGGTTGTATTGGTTAGGTACAAACTACAAACAGGCGCACACAGACTTCGACAAGTTTTATACTATCAATTTTATTTCTAAAGATTGCTAATATAAACTTGGCTAAGGAGAGCGACCTTCGCAACTGTAAGGAGTCATACCCTAGTTGACCCTGTAAGAACAAGTTGGGGTACATGTAAGGATAATAGACGTATATCCTCTTGTACAAAGCCCTTAGATACATTTTCTGGACCTGTTCCAACATAAGAATATATTTATTCTCATGCGGACTCCAGACTACAGAATTCGTCTCCAGCAAACTCCGGACGAGTGCAGCATAGAGCACGCGCGATGAGAACATGATCGCGAAATGAGAGTGCAGGGTCGAAGAGCACACCTAGGTCACGGACGCGGGCCGACCGCGCTATACAAACATTACCGATGGCATACTCGTACTCAATAGGACCACGTACACGTTTATGTACGATTAACAATGAATAACCAACCTCCACTCCACTTTATATCTCCATGATCACCAAAATCAATCAAAATCAATCTCCCAGAATCAGTCCGATTAGGGGCCGGAGGCCTACTGCAATTGACGAACTTCAATTTTCGCGGTAGGCCCCCTGATAATCGTTTTCCGTTTCACGGAATATCAGCACATCGTTATCAATATTTGAAATGTAAAAAATACTTTACCTTTAATTGCCAAAAATTTTCGAAGTTTAATACATAGCATATGAACCATTTTTTTACATGTCAAATATTGTAAACGATGTGGTGATATTTGGTGAAACGGAAAAATACTCTTGCTCGGGCCCGAAGTTGGGTCTGGATGATGTAATTGCCGCTTGGCACGATTGTTCCTTAGGTCAAACAAAGCTGATTTGGCCCGGTAGCCACGAGATAGTACCGTGTGGTGTGCCAACCCCCAAAATGATATATAACTTGCCCTAGTTGCTAAGAGCCAGAAGAAATATGTACAAGTATAGCATAGATTGAACCTGGTGAGCCCTCTTTTCTCCCTCTTTTATAAACTTTATCTCGGAAACTATTCGGTCTATAGAAACAATTCTAGTCTCGTACTGTCGCAAATTTAGTCTACTATAAAAACGCCACGAGAATATCTAAAAATAAACCGAAATTTTCTCATTTTTTTTCGTATTTTGACTAAGTTGCGTTCGGCGCTCGAGGTCACAAACTTGGATTATTTATTGAGCCAACATAGTAAACACGTCTGCAAGTATCAAAACTACCGGATTTAACGCAAACGAACCCCATTACAAAAGTCGACAAAGTTACTGGGTTAACAGTCGCCGGGCCCGTGTTTTGTAGGAATTCCGGTCGGTATCACCTATTTAGGTTTATAGAACTTTATTTTTCTCAAAGAAATTATACATTTCACTTCAGAGAAATTTAGCTAATACAGAAATAAATTATAAGTAAGTATAGCGAGTGTGTACTCACTTACAAAGCACTTAACTAAAACTTAAATCTAGATAAAAACTACAACGTATGTTTGGTTGTTAAACAAAACAAAGTTTATTCCGCGCACAACGCGTAGTATAATACTTGCAGATTGTTTAATTACCTATTACCTATACAAACAATAATAAAACAATAATTAGTTATCTAAGTATAGATAAGGTAAGTTCAAATTAAAGACAACAAAATCAGTGAACAGTGGGTAGGGAAGGATCTACAAATTGTTACCACAAAATATACCAGTTAGTATATATTGTATTTTCAGAATATGGGAATAAGGTCTACAATATTACGCGTGCTGATTTTGTTTACTACTTGACTGTTCCTTGAGCCGTCCATCTTGAAACTCCCAGGGCCGGATTCAAATGTTTTTAATTACAAAGTCTTTTAATTTTTTCTTAAATTTATTTATGTTTTTGCATTCCTTAATATGTGTGGGTATTTTATTATAGAACTGTGCCCCTTCATATCCAATGTTTTTTTGTCCAAATTTAGTGCGCGTGGGTTGGAGGCATAGACTATTGGAGTTACGTAAAGGTCGTAATCCTAATTCAGTTTTTGTTTTAAAAGTTATTTGCGATTTAATTTTTTTATCTATTATTTTTCTTATAAGTATGCATATATTATTAAAATAAAGCTGGTTGAGATTCATTATTTTGGTTTCCGAATAAATTTTAGCACTTGGTGTAAGAAAGTCATATCGAAAAAGTGTTTTTACTATTTTATTTTGGGCTATCTGTAGACTTTTAAGCGTAGTCTTATTCGCACTTCCCCATATCTCTACAAGATAATTTAGGCGAGACTTCACTAGAGAGTTGTATATAGTGTATAGTACCGGGCGCGGAAAACAGTGCACAGTATTAAAGAGACAGCCTCGTAGTGATGATAATTTATTTTTCAATTTATTAATATGAGGTTTCCACGTTAGCTCGCTGTCAATTATGAGTCCTAAATACTTCTCTTCTGATGATTTTTTTATTTTGATTTTATTTATCGTCAATGGTGTTTCATCGTTGACTTTTTTGTTTTTAGCTTTAAATATCACGTAGCTGGTTTTTTCTATGTTAATAGTAAGTAAGTTACTTTGGTACCAGTTGTATAGTTTATTGAGATCATCTTGTGCCATTGTTTTTATTTCATCTATCGAATGTCCAAAATAAAACACACATGTGTCATCTGCATACAGACTAAGCTCTCCTCGTAATGGTATTTCACTAATGCTATTGACATATATTAAAAACAGAAGTGGCCCGAGGATAGAACCTTGAGGGACGCCGCAAGTAATTTTTTGAGGAGAACTTTGTTCGTTACCTATCTTTACAATTTGAGAGCGATTTTTTAAGTATGATTCAAACATTGCATATGCTACGCCTGTAATTCCTATGATTTTAAGTTTTTCCAATAGGAGCTCGTGGCTGACAGTATCAAAAGCCTTTTTAAGGTCAATGAAGATTCCCAAGGCTATTTTCCTGTTGTCTATATTCGTTTTGATATTATTAACTAGATCGATCGTGGAGGATAATGTACTAGATTCCGGACGGAACCCATATTGTTTGTCGAAAAAGAAATTAATTTGTGTTAGATAACTATTCAAACGACGGTAGATGATCTTCTCAAGTATTTTTGACAATACGGGTAATACGGAGACCGGTCTATAATTCCCAGGTTCCGTTTTGTTTCCCGATTTGAATATTGGTGAAACCTTAGCAACCTTTAGTGAGTCTGGGAAAATGCCATTCTTTAAACAGTAATTAATGCATTTCGTCAGCTTTGGAACCATATTATGTATTATACATTGAATAGATTTTGTTGTGATTTTGTCTATACCAGCACTACAGTTCGAGTCCAAATCTTTAACAATTTTCGATACTTCTTCTTCATCGCAGGATATTAACTCTGCCATTTTGTCAGTATTACCGTTAGCAATGTTAGTATTATATGTACTAGCACTTGCCTTATATAGATCTTGTGATTTTATTTCGTCAGCTAACTGCGGACCTATTGTAGCAAAGTAGGTATTAAAGTGCTCACAAATTTCCTTTATGTTGTCGATAGTTCCGGTGGTTGTAGTAAGTTTTGAAGGAATGCTGTCATCTTTTCTTTTAAAATAAGCTGGGATCACATTATTAAAACATTATATATGCACGGACTTAGAAAATAATATACTAATATGGATATATATAATTTCAGCAGATTGTTTAATCAATAAGTATTTGTTAAATCGTGTTATCTTATACCTTTAAACGAGCAATTCTTCAATATATCTATATATATATTTCTGTGATCTCGGAATCGGCTCTAACGATTTCGCTGAAATTTGATATATGGGGTTTTTTGTGGGTATACAATCGATCTAGATTAGTCTTATGTTTGGGAAAACGCGTGTTTTCGAGTTTTCATGCGTTTTTCTTTTGACGCAGATCATATGATCGCTAATTTCGTGTTACCGGCTACTGTCCGTCTGGTCCAGCGGGTTAAGACGCGGACGGCTAGAAACGAGTGTTACGGGTTCGAATCTCGCCCGGTGACTACTTAACTTTTTTTTTTTATATGTTCAAGTTTATATATAATTTTTTAATTTTTATTGTTTTAGACAAGTTTAATTTAGTAAAAAAATGTAGTTAAGATTATCACCTATACACCACCATATTACAATAAATAGTTATAACCGAGCAAAGCTCGGTCGCCCAGGTACTAAACACTTAAAAAACATAATTTAGTATATAGTAGATTAAGTGTTTATATACAATTTTAAAATTTGGTAATATGTTTATTTATACCGTTATTGTTATATGTAGGTATAATTATAAGTACTTACTCTACCCCTCGCAATTAATAAACACGAAAATATGTGAAACATAAGGTTTATTAAAGAAATCAAAAGGTATATAAATATTCAATTCAAGCAGTTAAATCACTGATGTGAGTGATGCGAGTCGTCGTCGCGGTCGGCGCGGCGCGCGCACTCTCTCCGCAGCACGAGCGCGCACGCGCACAGCAGCAGCAGCAACAACGCGGATACTGCGCACAGTGCGAACACGCCGCCGCGCAGACGACTTTCACCTGCGATAACACCAGTAATTAAGTATAATAGTAAATCACAACAACGGTGCAGGTTGAACAGACTAGATACCCAAAGTCCATTTTTTAAATGTATGTACCCAGACTACCTAGTATCGACTATACAGGTTACTTCCGTTACGTCATTGGGCCTTTGAGGACAGCTAGAGTCAGAACTTAGCTTGGTCTGACTTTACTAGATTTAATTCTAGTTTAACCCTTTTCCAGGCATAGTACGATTTATACGCGACCACATCATACCCGTCAATAGACTTTAAACTTTAGCACTCGGATTTAAGATTCAAATGAATGAACTTTCCAAAAGGTTAGCAGAGGTCACCGGCTTCCGCATCAGAGCTGGCAGCTTCGTCGCTCAAAGAATTAATTAGTCTTGCAATACAGCGAGGACATGCCGCAAGCATCTACGGCACCATGCCGCACAGGGATATTTTTTAGTATTTTATAAGTCATAAGTAATTTAATCATAAAGTTAATTTACACGTTATAAAAATGGAAGAATGGAACATATTTAAATATGCCGTCAACAAATAAATAAAATTAATTAAAGATACATATAACATCACATTCTTTCTAATAATATAAAAATAAGAATTACTTGACATCCTTTTTGTGAAAATTTAGGTATTCATCATAATCAAAAAACGGGTGCTCAACAAGCCAACGTTTGAGGCGACATTTAAAACTGCCTAAGCTCTGGGCGCTGGTGATGCTGTCGGGCAGGTTGTTGTACACGGCGGGCCCCATGATGTAGGTGAGCTTGGCGGACTTGGCCATTTTATAGCTCACGCCGACGAGCTTGTGGGCGTTACGTGTGTTGTACTTGTGTACCATGCTATGCGTTTTATAGGCTATAGGCTGTTAGGTTTGACCTCACATACACAGCCACCTGCAAGATGATTATTGCTGGTAAAGTCAGTATCTCCAGTTTTATAAAATAGGATCGTGCAGGAGTGTTGTGCGGGACCCGGGCGATTATCCTAACCGCGCACTTCTGGAAACGAAATATCCTTTCCCACTCTGCACAGCGTCCCCATAGCTTCGCACCGTACTGGATCAGTGAGTGCACCGTGGCAAATTATTTTACGTTTAGTGTTATTTATTTTTATATTTAGTTTCTATTTCTAAGTTATATAATTGAACTTATTATAAATAAGCGTCATTTTGCGGATTGGTATACGTCAAATTTTAATATACTGTATAGTTTTAATGTAAAAAAAACCGGTCAAGCGCGAGTTATTAAGAGAGGTCTGATTATATTTTTCCTGTAAAATTTATAGTAATGTTAATATTATGTAAAAAAAAAACATAATTTTCCTTCGCTAAACTTCGGAGATAAAGGGGGAGGGGGGTGTTATTTTCTTCACATTTTCCTTCATAAATAAATTTCTTTAACTACTAAAAAATTGTTTTGGAATGGTCAATTTGAGCTCTTTCAAATGAGACTAGGTCACGAGACTTTGAAATGTTGCCCCCTTTTCATATTGGGCATCACCTATAGAGATATTTAGCACTGTGACAGACAGACAGACGTACAGAGTCGCAGCATAAGGGTTCCTTTTGTACCTTTTGGTACGAAACCCTAAAAAGATTCAAATTAGATTGCACATTCCGAAAATGACTTATCATCAAATGAATCATCAAAGCTGCATTAATTGGAATAAGTAGGTATATTTGGATTTTTGGGGAAAACCTTTAGCACAATCGGAATAGGATAAACCTCAGTATGGCTTCCGCGGGGGTCGTTCGACTGGAGATCTTCTGGTGCATGCTACCCATCTTTGGAGCGAGGCAATTGAGAGGCACGGTGAAGCCCTTGCGGTATCTCTCGATGTCTCTAAAGCATTCGACCGCGTCTGGCATGCAAGTTTGGTGAGCAAGCTCCCAGCATATGGGATACCAGCCGGCCTGTGCAACTGGATTGAGAATTTCCTGAGTGAACGTTCCATCCGGGTCGTGTTAGATGGCTACACATCTGACCAATGGGCTATTAATGCCGGTGTTCCTCAGGGCTCTGTTCTGTCCGCGACCTTATTTCTGCTGCATATCAACGACATGCTAGTCCCAGATACTTTTGGGTATGCCGATGACAGCACTGTCGTGGACAGATATCTCTCCAATGCTTGGGCCAAAAAAGAGGAAGTCCAATCTAATCGACAGGCTATGGTAGACCGTCTGAATTTGACACTTAAGGTGGTATCCGATTGGGGCGACGCAAACCTAGTCAAATTCAGCGCTACCAAAACACGGGCGTGTCTGTTCTCTGCGAAACGGAGTCCTTTCGACCTGACTCCGACTTTCCGGGATGTATCCGTACCGATATCCAACCATCTCCAGCTACTTGGCATAAGTATCTCATCTAACCTGAGCTTCGGGGCGTATATTGAATCTGGCTAAATCTGCAGCTAGACGATTAGGCGTCCTTTCTAAGGTCAAGCAGTACTTCACACCGGGGCAGCTTCTTCAGCTTTACATAGCTCAAGTCCGGTCGTGTATGGAGTATTGCAGTCACCTTTGGGATGGATCCGCCAATTATCAGCTAGCCACCCTAGATTCTATAGACATACGCGCTAGGAAGCTTATTGGGGATGCGAGATTGGTAGAGGTTAGACTGCAGAGCCTAGAACACCGTAGAAAGGTAGCCTGTTTATCGGTATTCTACAGGATACATTTCGGGGAGTGTGCGATGGGATTACATAATCTTATCCCCCCATCTCCGTTCTGCCACCGTGGGACTAGACGCGGACTTGCGTTTCACCCTTACGTCGTTACTTTACCACTGATTCGCACTAAACGCTACGCATCCAGCTTTATCATGCGAACGGCTAATGAGTGGAATTCACTTCCTGCAAATCTATTCCCAGTCCAGTATAACTTGGACCTTTTTAAATCGAGAGTGAATAGACATCTTTTAGGTAAGCATGTTCCATCCTAGACTACATCGGCACTTTCCATCAGGTGAGATTGTGGTCAAATACTTACCTTTTCGGAATAAAGAAAAAAAAAAACCTCATACATATCCCTGGTACAGTCCTGAAATTTGGTATGTTAATAAATTAAAGGCCTCTTTTTCATGCCCACATCATTTGACATGTGGGGACCTCGAGGAATCACAGCCATCTTGGAAAAGTGTACCATCCTGACGAAATTCGCGTTTTACTCTAAATCTACGTTCTCTATGAAAATATGGTGTAAGGCAACATTAAATCTTATTAAATTTTACGCAAAAAGTCCTAGATATATTTGCGGAAAAAAGACATCTTGCTATAGAAAATACTTGTTGAACCCAGATTTAGCGCCTTTCAGAGGATATTCTCTTAATAGGAAACTTGTAGGAATATGAATTCCAATTTTAACTAAACATTTGTACGTGATCTACCCCAATATTAACATTTGACTCGACTAAGACTTAACCAGAAAGTAGGGTTATGGGTTTAAGTACTGATGATTCAGTACACCCTGTAGATTAGGATACTGGACGGATTTTTTTAAATGACTTATCGGTGGATTCCTCTTACCCTTCATAACCTGTATACACTTGTTTTATTAAAGAAAAATTAAATCAACCGCCTTTAGAGGACTCCGAATATTAAATCATATATTTTCTTCTAGCGCCTAAACTATTAAGCGGATTTACGTAAAATAGACATCAATAATAGATCCATAACTAGTACACGAGTGCTATGCAATACAAAGTTATTAAAATTAACGGAGGAAAAATGTTTAGGGCTAAATAATGTTATTGCAAAAACAGATTTTAGGTCTTAAATGGGGTTCAACCAATAGTGACAGTAATCAAATTTCACACCTACAATTTCTGGGATCCCTGTTTGCGTGTCTTTAAATTTGAGCTTCGGGGACCACGGGGGTCAGACGGCATAGGAAAAAGTATGCGACTTTTTTGTTCTTTGTTTTTTTTTTGTAGTGTGTAATACTAAGAGTAAAGTAATACCGTGCGTGTTGATGGGTCTGCCATCTTGTGGTCTGAATCGGAACCATAAACAGACACATTTACACGTCAAGTGTTTTCTTGTGCATAGTAAGTTCTGCCATCTTGTGGGCTACATCGGAACAAAAAACATCACATTTACGCCTCGCGCCAAAAATCTGACGGCTCCTGTGCTGCCTCCTATAGTTCCTATAGTTCATACACGCTCCCTATCGGATGCCATTAATAGAAACCGCCGCCATTTTTACTAATGTTAACTACTTTTTTAAGTGTCGCCCCCCTGGTGTAATATGAATATTGTGTGAGGCAAAGTGAAAGCTTATTAAATTTCACACAATAAATATTTGATAGAATAAGTTTTTGAGTGTTAAAAACTTTGTCTTATTTTTACCCGTGTCTGTACCCTGTATTTACCCCACCTGACCCTACAGAATATTTTGGCGTGTCGATATATAAATACGTTGACTGTACCTGCCTGTTGCGATGTCTAGTGGAGAAAATAATAAGGACTAAGTATGTAGGTATTCATAATCCTACTACCTAAGTAGAGGGGATACCTTTCTCCAAAGTAAGCGGTTCGGAATGTCCAGCCTCGAATAAGCTAGCTAGTCGCGGCAGGTGCTGGAGCCAAAAGGCGGGGTCTCGCCCTGCGTCCGCGCCTGCATCGCAACCGTCCGTCGAGCACGCTCGCAATTCTTGCACATACGCTTCCCCGGCGCGGTAGCGGCGCCACTCCTCGGGGCCTGGAGACCTGCATCGACCAGACATCACAACAGGTTTTTAATTATGGAGCTTTAATGCCATTGCAGGCATTTTCAGTGTCTATAAGGGTCAGTTGCACCAACCGCATTGAGCAGAGTCAACAAAATTACTAAGCGTTGAACAATTAAACTTCCCTTAAAAAAAAAACGGGCAAGAGCATGTCAGGCCATAGTTACACATCCGTCACAGTAGAATGTCTTGAATTAGTAAGCATCATGTACCATCGCCCTTAACTGTCCACCGGTTGACCATATTACAAAAGGCCTATAGGTCCACCGATGGAGAGTAAAGAGTGTTGCTGTTTGTACAGTCAGCAGCAAAAGGGACAAAGGGAGTACCTTTGCAGTTGTATATATTTGAACAAACAGGGATAGGTCTTTTAAAACGCATAGCGGTCTTCTTCAACTAAGTAATTTTTCATCTTCGGAAAATCGGAAAGCGAAGACTTTTTGCAATGACTCAAAAACTTTGCTAAAGGGACCGTGCGCGTTGGAGGGTCTGCCGTCTTGTGGCCTGAATAGGAACAATAAACATTTACATTTACACGTCATGTGTTTTCTTGTGCATAGTAGATTCTGCCATCTAGTGGGCTACATCAGAACAATAAACATCACATTTACGCCTCGCGCCAAAAATCTGACGGCTCCTGTGCTGCCTCCTACAGTTCATGCACGCTCCCTATAGTTTTCATTGAAAGTTTTTACTAAAGCGCCAATTACATCCACCCTTCCCGATTTCGGGCCCGAAATCAGTTCCGATTTCGTGCCTGATAAACATAATAGCAATACATAGGTCACTAGATAAGTTTTGCAATAGACAAATATGAAACAAAGGGGTGGCTTATCGCATATATTTTATAAAACTATACGAGCCCCCCCAATGCAGAAGAGTTCGTCAAGTCATAGATTATTAAGTATGTGAATCTTATATCAACTCGTTTTATTTCTAGAAAGGCATTAGCAGCAAACGATTTCTACAATACAATTATACTCCATAAATACAACGTTGCTTTTACACTATTGCACAATAAATACAATGTAAGAAAAAAAAATCCTAGGTATATTCATTCATGTATGGTTTCACAAAACAGTTCGGCAGGTTCTAAATTGATGCAAAGTAGTTTGTACATGCCTAGCGTTAAGCCTCTTTAATGTTATTACTCAAATAAATAAAAACCGGCCAAGAGCATGTCGGGCCACGCTTAGTGTAGGGTTCCGTAGTTACTCTTCCGCCACAATAAGCTAAACTGGAGCTTAAAGTATAGTAAATTGTTAACCAAGGGATGAAACGGTACCTTTCACGCGAGTTAAACAAATAGGCAAATTTGCATAATCAGTACCTAATTAGGTAAAGTAAGTCTTTTTACTATGAAGGGGGAACTTTTTGCGATAACTCAAAAACAGCTAAACTGATCATGTCCGCTATAGTTTTCATTTAATGTCTTTCTTAAGCTCTACTTCCACGATTTTTTTTCATAATTTTTGGACCTATGGTTCAAAAGTTAGAGGGGGGGACACAATTTTTTTTTCTTTCGGAGCGATTATCTCCGAATATATTCACTTTATCAAAAAAATTTTGTAGAAGACACCTATTAGTTTTGAAAGACGTTTCCAACAATACCCCACACTGTAGGGTTGAAGCAAAAAATAAAATTCACCCCCACTTTACGTGTAGGGGAGGTACCCTCAAAAAAATTAAATTTTTAGATTTTTTTGTACGACTTTGTCGGCTTTATTTATTTATATATCCATGCCGAATTTCAGCTTTCTAGCACTAACGACCACGGAGCAAAGCCTCGGACAGACAGACGGACATGGCGAAACTATAAGGGTTCCTAGTTGACTACGGAACCCTAATAAAAATGATTCAAATAAATTTGGAACCCGTTGTCATTTAATATGTCAAAGGGTTCATATATAAGTACATACTCCAAGTATTTTTTCATTATTATAAGTAATTTAGAGCAACATGGGCCGCGGAAAACCAGTCACAGAAGAAGTCAGGAAAATTATAATTTTTTCCAGTAGTGAGAGTGGAAAATCTACCAACCAAATCGCCAGAGATTTATTACTGCCAAGATCTACTGTCCAGTCAATCATCCAGCATCGCAAGAAATACGGCACAATTTCGTGTTTGAAGAAGTCTGGTCGACCGCGTATGACGAGTGCAGCTAAAAACCGAGTTTTAAAGAAAATTATCAAACAAAACCGCCGTGCTCGTGCGGGGGAACTTACAGTAAAATGGCGTGATACTCGTATGATCCAGAGAGACGTTTCAGTGGATACCTGCAAAAGGGTTCTCAAAAGAATGGGATATGGTTTTTACACGGCCAAGGAAAAACCTTTACTAACGGAGTTACAGAAAAAGAAGAGGCTGAAATTCGCTCGCGAGCACTCCAACTGGACTACTGAGCAATGGCGTCAAATAATATGGAGTGATGAATAAAAATTCGAAGTAACTGTCGGCGACGAACGAAAAAAAATCGTTCGAAATAAAGACGAAGCATTCATCAAGGACTGCCTTAAGAGAAAAGTGAAGTTTCCTGGGTCTGTGATGATATGGGGTTGCATGTTGGCACAAGGGGTAGGCCGCCTGCATTTTGTAGAAGGGACTGTTAATGCAGTGAAATACCAGGACATTTTGAAAACCAGTTTAATTCCATCTATTCCAAGCTTGAAATATGAAAATGTCTACACTTTTCAACAAGACGGGGCATCTTGCTATACTGCGAAGACCACGAAGACTTGGCTTATGTCTAAAGGAATCCCCACTATGGAGTGGCCGTCGAATAGTCCAGATTTGCCACTTGAAACATTGTGGTGGAAAATGAAAAAAAAAATTACGCACTTTTCCATTGAGGTCAAAAAGTGATTTAAAAGAGAAAATCGTTGCTGTCTGGGAGTCTATAACCCCAGAAGAGTGCGAAGAGTTGGTAGCGACGATGCCATTGAGGATCAAGGCTGTTCTTAAGAGTAAAGGCGAGACAACTAAGTGGTAGGCGAACTATTTTGCGTACTCAAGATCGATAGCCGAACTATTATGCGTTGTAGTTGATAGAAGAATTGTATTTTTTTATTGTAATACATGAATATTTTTTTGTTGTATTATATAGGAAATAAAGTTGATTAATTTTACAACACTTTTTTTTAAATTCTTGCTCCTATGCTACTAAAATTACTTACTAGATTTGACTTTGAAAAAAAGTTACTTTCAATTTTAAATAGTAGCCGAACTCTTCTGCATTGGGGCTCGTATATCCATAGTCAATTATTGGCCGGATAAGATTTACTTTCTTTTAAAAATTACTTATAAAAAAATCTTAACTTTGTATGGAATGAAAATGTTGAATAAAATATGCGTAAATCGTCCTTAACCCACGCCGACGTTTTTAAAGTTAAAATCAATTTTTTAATAAGTAAATTTAAAAATTTAAAAATTACTTTATAAAGTAATTTTTTTCCGGCCAAACATTGTCCATGGAAATATAAGTAGTTTTATAAAATATACGCGATAGGCCACCTCATTGCTTAATATTAGTCTATTGCAAAACTTATCTAGTGACCTACGTATTTGAAATGTAAAAAATACTTTGTCTCTAATTACCTACCAAAAATTTTCACTCGTTTTATATTTTTGCATATGAACCATTTTTTTTACATTTCAAATGCGACGATAACGATGTGCTGAATATTAGGTGAAACGGAAAAATATTATTTCTCGGGCCCGAAATCGAGTCTGATATCAGGCCTGAAAAAGTGGCTGTGACAGTATCGGACAGACAGACGGACATGACGAATCTATAAGGGTTCCGTTTTTTGCCATTTGGCTACGGAACCCTAAAAAGTGAGGATGTAATTGGCACTTAATAGTACGGTCGCCAAGCCGCTCAGAGGCCAGATTTAATTGACTCGGCTCGGCCTTACCCACAACCGGTATCAATGTGTTCGGACAGTTCTCCTGATCACCGTACATGCGGTAGTAAAGCGGAAAAATGGTGGAGGGGATAGTAATGACGTCACAAAGATGGCGGCCGGACCTATTCTTTTTGGCGGTGTATCTCGAAAACCACTTAACCGATTTTAATCATCGAGGTGTCAAATAATAGCTTATATTATGGAAATTATTTCCTTTTCTACAAACATTTACGTGAAACCTATAGGAAAAAAAATAATCACAAAAAACAGTTTTTTTATAAAATTATTATTTTTTATTTTGTAAAAATCTCCGTAAATATTAGCATTTCGCAAATTTTGTTTAATATAAAACATATTGATTCATTATCAAGGAATATAATGAGCCTTAAAACATACAGATCGAGTAATAAACAATGAAGCTACACTCATTTATTTGCGCATGGGTAACGATAACTGGCTTTTACCGGTCGAAACTGTGGTGACTGTTACGATACGTATTGAATGGAATTTATAGAGTATCGGTTTTAATTACTGAAATTATAATTAAAATTATAAAAACCAGACACAATAATGTTACCTTACTTCGACGTTTAGTCTCTTTTTTCGTCTTAATCATAGGTAGGTACATATTTCTTTTTACTTGAAATTTTTATACAGGGTGAACTTTTAACCACCAGTCATACTCTGCGCAGCGACTTTATAGGTCATACTTAACAACTTTTACTATGGGACCAATTCCGAAATCGCGAAAAAAATTTTGACTGTCCCATATAAAGGTGCGACCAACTTTACCAGACCAACACTTTTCCAAACTGAGCTACAGCTGTCCGATGAAGTTAAGTACTTAGGACTAACTCTCGACAATAAACTCAATTGGAACAACCACATCAACAAACGGATAGACAAGGCGGGAGTTGTCTTCTGGCAGTGCAGAAGGATGATTGGTAAGAGGTGGGGACTCAACCCGAAAATTACCCTCTGGCTCTATAAGACGATAATCCGCCCCTTACTCTGTTACGGTGCTCTGGTTTGGTGGCCAAGAACAAACCTAGGCAACGTACGAGACAAACTACAAAGACTTCAAAGGCTCGCATGCGCGGCCACCACTGGCTGCACGAGGTCTACCCCGACTGCAGCCATGGAGGTCATGCTAAACCTTCCACCGCTGCACCTACACATACAGCAAGAGGCCAGTCTCTCAGTGGTAAGGTTGCGAACCCTCAAGATATGGTCTAACATCACAGTGAGCTCTTCACACAAAATGCCTGGAAAAGGTGTATGACGAATTTCCAGTGCTTAGGTCAGGCACGGACCGGATTCACAAACAAGCTATCTTCGATAAAAGGTACAAAATACAGTTATATGAGGACGACAATCATGAAGGACTCAATCCCCGGGAGCTGAGAATCTTCACTGATGGGTCCAAAACAGACAGCGGATCGGGCTCTGGAACCTTCTCAGAAGACCTGAACATGTCGATCACCACTCCGCTAGGAGCCCATAACTCGGTATTCCAAGCTGAGTGCATGGGCATCATAAACGCGGCGGCTGCCATCACTGCAAGGAAGGTAGTAGGATCCTCCATCCGCATACTCTCCGACAGTAGAGCAGTCTTAATGGCTCTAAATAGCCATATAGTTACATCCAAACTTATACACGAATGCCACGAACGACTAATGGAGGTATGTCATAATAACAAGATCACCCTACAATGGATCAAGGGACACAGTGGATCCCGAGGTAACGATGCTGCGGACGAGCTTGCCAGGCAAGGATCGAATGCGGGGGCGATTGGTCCGGAACCGATTCTTCCGATACCATTTAGCAAGGTACGCTCAATGCTGCTGGCACGTACAGGGAAACTACACACAGAACACTGGCTGAACCAGACTGGATGCAGACAGGCAAAAGAAGCCATGCCTGGCATCAACGGAAAACTCACAAGGGCGCTCCTGCAACTAGGGAAGGTCCGACTGAGTATGGTAACCAGTGTCATAACAGGTCATGGACTATTTAACAAACATCTTTTCACAACAGGTGTCACAGACAGTCCCGTGCCGAGGTTGCATGGAGACAGAAGAAACAGCCTCTCACGTGGTGCTGGAATGCAGCGGAGTGACTCCATACAGGGCTAAACATCTCGGATCTCCGAGAGACCTCCCCGAGGTCCTACTCAACATCAAAGGTTTGATAGGATTCCTCGAGGAGCTGGGCTGGCAGGACTAGCCCACCCCCAACATATCACGCAAAATAGGCGCAAGTCGTCGAGTTGCGGAAAAATCGCCCGAATACAATACAATACAATACAATACAAGGTGCGACCAGACCGCAGCTTAAAAAACGGTCACGATACGGAATCGCAGTGACGCGTCGTATGCGTACCGTTTTTGACGCATGCTCCCCACACCGCTGTTTAAAAAACGGTGACGGTACGGAATCGCAGTGACGTGCTTCACGCGAATCTTTTTTGTTCGCAAAACAGTTGCGTCTTTTACGTCACCGGTACGGTGTCTGCCATAAGATCTCCGTGTGATATTTTTTGCGATTTTTACGCAGTTCAATTTACGGTGCGTCAGCTTATTTTAAGCAGCGGTGTGGCGAGCATGCGTCATGGACCCGGGTACGTCCTTAAACTACGTCCAAAAGAGAGGTATGGGCATTGTGAATGTCATCTCGCTTTGTGAGGTAGGGCACAGCCAGTGGGTGTCATTCCAGATCCAAATTTTCTTGCGTGATTCGGCATTAGTCCCATAATAAAAGTTGTTCAGTATGACCTGTAAAGTCACTGCGCAGAGTATGGCTGGTGGTTAAAATTTCATCTTATACCTATATTCGACACAAGTAGTAAGTACTTACAGACCAACTATGATACACATTTTGCCTGTATAGTGATACATAGTGAATAAATTAATACCTGATTTAAAAAATAAAACAAAAATAACAAATAGCATGTTATTTAATTCAGTAATCACTAATCAGTCTTAAACAATGAACATCATACTTTTAGATTAGACAACAAAATGTATATTTATACTGTGTTTCGACTTGAAAGATTTTACTGCTTTAAAACATAAGACAAACCTACCAACCAAATGTATAAAAAAAAATGTTTTTTGTGATTATTATTTTCCTATAGGTTTCACGTAAATGTTTGTAAAAAGGAAATAATCTCCATAATATAAGCTATTAGTTGACACCTCGATGAATACAATCGGTTAAGTGGTTTTCGAGATACACCGCCAAAAAGAATAGGTCCGGACGCCATCTTTGTGACGTCATTACTATCCCCTCCCACCATTTTTTCGCTTTACTACCGCATGTACGGTGATCAGGAGAAACGCCCGAACACATTGATACCGGTTGTGGGTAAGGCCGAGCTGAGTCAATTAAATCTGGCCTCGGAGCGGCTTGGTTAAAAGTTCACCCTGTATAAAAATTTTAAGTAAAAAGAAATATGTACCTACCTATGATTAAGACGAAAAAAGAGACTAAACGTCGAAGTAAGGTAACATTATTGTGTCTGGTTTTTATAATTTTAATTATAATTTCATTAATTAAAACCGATACTCTATAAATTCCATTCAATACGTATCGTAACAGTCACCACAGTTTCGACCGGTAAAAGCCAGTTATCGTTACCCATGCGCAAATAAATGAGTGTAGCTTCATTGTTTATTACTCGATCTGTATGTTTTAAGGCTCATTATATTCCTTGATAATGAAGCAATATGTTTTATATTAAACAAAATTTGCGAAATGCTAATATTTACGGAGATTTTTACAAAATAAAAAATAATAATTTTATAAAAAAACTGTTTTTTGTGATTATTTTTTTTCCTATAGGTTTCACGTAAATGTTTGTAGAAAAGGAAATAATCTCCATAATATAAGCTATTATTTGACACCTCGATGATTAAAATTGGTTAAGTGGTTTTCGAGATACACCGCCAAAAAGAATAGGTCCGGCCGCCATCTTTGTGACGTCATTACTATCCCCTCCACCATTTTTCCGCTTTACTACCGCATGTACGGTGATCAGGAGAACTGTCCGAACACATTGATACCGGTTGTGGGTAAGGCCGAGCCGAGTCAATTAAATCGTGTTTCTAGAGGGCTTTTGAGATTTGGCGACCGTACTATAAGCTTTACTTTCACGATTTTGTTCATATTTTTTGCACCCACAGTTCAGACGCTCTTTTTAGGGTTCCGTAGCCAAATGGCATAAAACGGAACCCTTATAGTTTCGCCATGTCCGTCTGTCTGTCTGTCTGTCTGTCCGAGGCTTTGCTCCGTGGTCGTTAGTGCTAGAAAGCTGAAATTTGGCATGGATATATAATTCAATAAAGCCGACAAAGTCGTACAATAAAATCTAAAAAATTAATTTTTTTCAGGGTACCTCTCCTACACGTAAAGTGGGGGTGAAATTTTTTTTTCGCTTCAACCCTAGAGTGTGGGGTATCGTTGGAAAGGTCTTTCAAAACTAATAGGGGTTTTCAAGAAACATTTTTTGATAAAGTGAACATATTCGGAGATAATCGCTCCGAAAGAAAAAAAAAATGTGTCCCCCCCTCTAACTTTTGAACCATAGGTCCAAAAATATGAAAAAAATCGTGAAAGTAGAGCTTAAGAAAGACATTAAATGAAAACTATAGCGGACATGATCAGTTCAGCTGTTTTTGAGTTATCGCAAAAAGTTTTCCCTTCATAGTAAAAAGACTTATTTTAATTAGGTACTGATTATGCAAATTTGCCTATTTGTTTAACTCAGGTGAAAGGTACCGTTTCATCCCTTGGTTAACAATTTACTATACTTTAAGCTCCAGTTTAGCTTATTGTGACGGAAGAGTAACTACGGAACCCTACACTGAGCGTGGCCCGACATGCTCTTGGCCAGTTTTTTTCTTTAGAATCGATTATTCCTGAAGATATTTACTTTATAGAAAAAATAGTTGTTGAAGTCCGCTATTCGTTTTAAAAGACTTATCCAACGATATCCCACACGATAGAGTTGAAGTGAAAAATTGTTGTTATCCCTTTAGGAGTCATACTAAAAAAATATTTTTTTCCACTTTTTATTCTGCCACTTTTAGTTAGGTATCGTGATTGATTTATATACCTATCTAAGCCAAATTGCAGCTTACTAGCACTAACGACCACCGAGCAAAGCCGCGGATGGACAGACAGACATAGGGACATAAAAACGTTAAACGCGAACACCAGCCGTTAGCGTACTGCGTAAGTAACAACAGCTTGGGACAACTGACCTTAAGTAACAGTTTTGAATGATTCACGGTTGGTGGTTGGTTGGGTTGGTTGGTCGGTACACAACTTTGACACCCACCCGCTATCTCCAGTTACCCGTGAACAAGATGCATGTAACTGCGTCTAAATATCGGGATCTCAATCAAAACAATATACAAGATAATCACGGTTTATATCCCGGTCGATTTAAGTGTAGTATTCGGTCTACGTCTGACTTTTTTCAGCCAAATCTTAACTTTTTTTTTTAACTTACCCAAATTTTACGAAGTTGGTGATGTACTTTTGAAACACTGAAGAAATTCTCCTCTCATCTCTAGTCGCTGGCCGTCGCGCTATTTGAAGCATCAAAGCATCACCCAACAGGGCCACCAAATCTGTTCCGTGTACGGCTCCTAGGGTAGAGGAAAATTGACGTTTTATTTATTTATTTCCTCTGATTTATGTATTTATGTTAAGAAACGCACTGTTATTACTAGTTTCTTGATGGAAGTTCTGTTATTACTAGTCTCATAAAAATAAGGGTTCCTAGTTGACTACGGGACCATAAAAACACTTCCGTTCGGGCTTCCTAATGTCGAAACCTAACTCTATAGTTCGACAGTAATGAATTACCTCACTCATCAAATATCTGCCTAAATGCTCGAAAGCATTTGAGAAAATGTACCGTGAGATGATATAGAATTCACTGTACCTAATCTAATGACTTCAGAAGAGTCAGAAAATCGAAGCATGCAACATGATAATTATGAACCATAATACCAACAGCAAACAGCAATAGAAAGGTTCCGGCGATTGAAACACGACAGAAAGCTTGGTGATTACCTGTATAATTGATCTGCCTTCCTTGCAGGTCGACCCCACTGGGCTGCGAGTAACGGTACACGAACAGGCGCGACACGCGACGTGCCAGCCGCGCGGCAAGCAACGCGCCTCCCGCCCCCCATGTGGCCGCTGTCTCTGTGCGCCCTGTTGCCTCTACGCGGGCCAACACAGATCCCTCAGAGCCCCGTGACATGGGGCCCCAATATTCCCAACGAATCGCTTCGGATAGCTGCGGATTGGAAATATGGGTGGTCATTCTTTATACACAAGAACTTTAGCATTCGAAAAGTTACTACTTATCTAAGTGAAAAAATCATTAATAAAACAGTTAATAGTAGATAGATAAGTAATTTACCACTGATATTGCATCGGACTTATCCAATGAAAACATTCGCAACAGTTTTGGTATAACTTTAGTGTCAGCATATTCCGTAACATACGCCGCTCCACGCTTCAATAGTTCATCATATTGTCCGTCTGCAACAGAGGAAAGCGATTTGCCACAGATTGCATTTGTATTTACTGAACCTTGACCGAAATTTTACAGATATATGAAATTCAAACCGTTGTAGTTAATGGCTTCAAGGTCAGTTGTTCCTAAAAGCAGGTCAAGTTGTATGGTTGGTTGTTTAGTAGCCGAGAGTGCAACCGAAAGTGAATTCGGTAGGTAATACTGCGATTCCGGCAGAAAATGATCTGGTACGGGACGCATCACACTGCTCCATTTTGAATTCTGAAAAATGCGTTAAATTTATAAAAATGACTACCTTAGCACGAGTAGAACCTTAACACTTTATACACCTAAACCTTCCTTAAGAATCACTCTAATGATAGGTGAAAACGCATTCAGCATGAAAATCCATTCTGTAGTTTTCGAGTATATCCCAACATACAGAAAGACAGATTTTGTTTCACAAGATGTCAATGATGATACCGATATGAGTTTTAAAACACTTTTAAGTAATATTGAAAACATGTAACCGTGAAATTACCGAATATACGGCTAATATGTCAGACAAGGGGCGTGTTCTCAAGCATCGAATTATTTCTAAGTCTACAACACTTGCGCAGCCTAGAGATCTAGCCAACTCGCGCGAGATCTTCTCAGCATCCGTGGCATTATAGTGCATATCTTCACCCAAGGCCTGCCATATATCACGAGGTGACATCACTATCGCACGCTGAAATAAACCTGTCAATACAAGAAGCAAACGGATTAATAATTTATCAGTTTAGTTTAAAATACCAGGTTTTATATTTTTTAAGTTTTACCAATCGCACGTGGTGACGTAATGTGATGTAATATACTGTCAGCACCCGCTGAATGCCCTAAGAGGGTTATTGTGGTTGGGTCACCACCGAAAGCGGCTATGTTTTCGCGAACCCACAACATCGCCAAATATTGATCAAGCAGGGCGAGGTTTCCGCGAGCAGCGATAGAGCCCAGTGTGAAGAAGGAGAGAGCGTGGAGGCGATACGCTACGGTTACCACTACCACCCCTTCTGCAGCGAGCTCTTGGCACGGCAAAGTCACTCCCCCGCGAGACCATGACTCGCTATACAATATCACCATCACCGGTAAAGATTTACCATCCGCTCGCTTTCTGAAAAACGTTACACGTTAAAGTTTATAAGTTATTATTTAATAAGATTAAAAAAAGGTTGATGGAATTCTCAATTATTACCCGTGGTGTCCAGATGTTAAGGAAAAGACAATTTTCACTGAAGTTGTCGCTTTCACTATCGTTCAACTGCGGACACCGCTGTGGCATCTTGTGTGCAAAAAATGTACGACTCCATCCAGGATGTCGTGTAGGGGCCTGAGTATAATAAATGGTATTCAAATGTATAGATACTCCAACGTTCCACATTTAAGTCCGCCATTTGTACTCTTTTTGTAAATTTGTGCAATAAAGTTTAAACAAACAAACAAACAAACAATCAATTTTGTGACACTTACAGCAAATCTATGTGTAAAAGCCGAAGAAAAATCATTAGCAGCGTAGGGAACTCCAAAGAAAACTTCGACAGGAGTTAAAGATGAACTTGTTGTGTAAACCCTTATCTGAAATTATTTTATATTAACAGCTGACTAAATAAGATTAATAAGATATATATACATATATATGAAGAGAAAATGTCTTTACTTATCCTATAAGTAGGGACAATAACAAAGAGATTCGGACAAGTTTTGACAGACTTGGACTAGAATCTGTATCTTTTTCGATTACTTTCTCTGTTTCCGCTATCCAAAGGTTGACTGGAAGAAATCTGTTTAGCGATAAGGCCATCTATTGTCTGCCTCTACATCATCATTCAATCAATGTTTTTTTTTATCAATTGTTTTTTTTCTTCTCTTTTGTATCTCATAGGAATTTCAAGTATAATAAACACTCGCAAACGGGATTAAATTGCAAATTAATTTATTTATTAAAAAAGTTATCAAGGTAGAGGTCTGATTTTATTTTTCCTGTAATCTTTATGATAATGTTATTATTATGTAAATATTTCATAATTTTTCTTTGGTACACTTCGGAGATTAGGGGGGGGGGGGGGGTATTTTTTTCACATTTTCCTTCATAAGTCAATTTTATATCACTAAGAAAAAAAATTGTTTTGTAATGTTCAATTTGAGCTCTTTCAAATGATACTCCACTTGTACTAGTAACTAGACTTTGAAATTTTGCCCCCTCTTTATATTGGGCATTCACCATAATTAATAAAATAAAAAAATAACATACCAATGTGTCTGGGTTAGCGTTATTCATAAATATTCCAAATTTGAAATCGATAGCTTAAGTAGTTTTCGAGATATTTAGCAATGTGACAGACGGACGGACGGACGGACAGAGTCGCATCATAAGGATTCCTTTTGTACCTTTTTGGTACGGAACCCTAAAAAGATTCAAATTAGATTGCACATTCCAAAAATGTGACTTATCATCAAATGAATCATCAAAGCTGTATTAATTGGAATAAGTAGGTATATTTGGATTTTTGGGGAAAACCTTTAGCACAATCGGAATAGGATAAACCTCATACATATCCCTGGAACAGTCCTGAAATTTGGTATGTTAATCAATTAAAGGCCTCTTTTTCATGCCCACATCATTTGACATGTGGGGACCTCGAGGAATCACAGCCATCTTGGAAAAGTGTACCATCCTGACGAAATTCGCGTTTTACTTTAAATCTACGTTCTCTATGAAAATATGGTGTAAGGCATAAAACACTAACGGCGATCGGCCGATAGCATATCCGCACCACTGGACTACGTTTTAGAGGCCCGATGACGATGTGAGCCATTAAGTTGTAATCTGTACGATTTGTGAACTAAACAGAAATCATATTACGTGTATGTGTGAACACCCACCAATGGTTTCATAATAAAATTGTATGCAGCGAGAGGTGATGGCCAACGTTCCCATAATTAATATAGGCAACAAGGACCTAATACATATAGCAATAAGTAGGTTCAGGTGACGAAGACTGGAATTGAATTCATTATTTTCTTAACTAAGAACAGGTAAACATATGATGCTCCTAGAGCAGTTGGTGCCAATAAGCTTTTATACATAAAACAAAAGTAATGTTTTAGGGTGGACATTTTATCCCAAAAAAGAGATCACCATACAAAACTTCATTTTTTAAACACGATTCAACCTATCTAATGTAATAGGTGGCAGTATATTGAGTACCTACGAGGGCGGTTTGAGAAGTCAGTGACTTTATGTAAAACGAAAATCATTTTAACATATAAACTTTTTAATTACAATTCTGAAATCCTTGGTAGCTGGCAGTTTTTTTTAAAGGCGGGGCAATAAAAAAGTTGTTCAGGCATATGTCAAATACGATCGGAAAATTGTTGGAAAATGGAGAAAAGCGAATTTCGTGTGTTAATTAAACATTACTTTTTACGTGGAAAAACTATTAAAGAGACTGAAAACTGTTTAAAAAAATATTATGGGGAATCTGTTCCTTCTCATGGAATGGTACATAAGTGGTTTACAGAATTTCGTTCTGGACGTACCGCTACCGATGACGCAGAACGCTCTGGAACGCCGATTGAAGTGACCACTGATGATGTCGTGAATAAAGTTCACGATATTGTTTTGGATGACCGTCGAGTGAAGATTCGTGAGATAGCTGAGACTGTACACATTTCATATGAACGAGTTTTTCATATCTTGCATAATATTTTGAATATGAAAAAGCTTTCCGCAAGATGGGTGCCGCGTTTGCTGACAGCCGATCAAAAACGACTTCGTGAAACAACTTCCGAGCAATGCTCAGCCAAATTCAAGCGTAATCCTAATGAATTTTTACGTCGATTTGTGACGGTAGATGAAACGTGGATCCACCATTATACGCCAGAGACGAAAAATCAGGCAAAACAGTGGATTTCTGCTAATGAACGGGCCCCAAAGAAAGCGAAAACCGTTAATTCGGCAGGAAAAGTAATGGCCACTGTTTTTTGGGACAGCCAGGGGTTATTTATATAGATTATTTAGAGAAAGGTAAAACAATAAATGGCCCTTATTATGCTACTTTTTTTGAAAAATTTTCAGTCGTGTTTGGCGCCATAAAACTTTGAAGGTGTGCATTTTTAAAATGGTTGAGAAAAACAGGCATGGGGGTGATTTGTCGATAAAATTCATCGTAGATATAGGTACTATACGTATATCTGGGAAAACAACTCCCTCTGACTACCAAAAAAATAGTCATGGATTCAGAAACAGTAAAGTGGTCTGGGCCGCAAGGCTCAAGCGGCCAAGGTCGACCACGTGGCACGTGGCAGATGGTCAGATGAATTAGTAGCAACGGCGGGTTCAAAATGGCTAGAGACAGCCCAAGATAGAGAGAAGTGGAATACCTTGGGGGAGGCTTTTACCCGAAAGGGGCCCACATATTTTTAAAGTTAAATTTTAAGTCAAATTCTATTATTTATTTAAATTTCTATATTTATCTTGTTTTTTTTTTTAAGTATGTGTGGAAGAAAATAAAGCTCATTATAATTAATATTATACCATACATGGTTCGTTAACCACGTATAGTATAATAATAATTACTCCAAATAATAGCTGCACTATACGTGTACAAACACATTGTATACTTTCTCGTTCGATTCGTGACAAAATTTTGAATATTTTTATATGTACTTTGTCGGTGAAGGAATTACTCCATATTTTTTCATGTGTTAAACAAGAATATGGAAAAGATATAGCTAAACGAAAAATCGCAATCATACGATAGGTACATACATATACAGTGGCGTAGCGTGCCTTGGCGGGGCCCCGTATAAAAATTTGTTTGGGGGCCCTTAGGAGTGGCCCGGGGGCCCCGTATAATTGATACGGCAGATACGGCAGTAGCTACGCCCCTGTACATATATGAGATAATTTGCACTACAAATAAAAAGGTTCAGATTTCTCCGGTTGACGGTGATGATATTAGACACAAGAAACATTTTATTAATAAAAAAACTGTTAAATTATTGGAGATGTTAATTGAAGGAACATTTGCAACACGCAAAACCTCCTTATACTCTGTATCTAAATAAAAATAAACAAACAATTTGTACATTTTCGGGTAGTTATAATATTTATTGATTATTAACCTACCAAAAACAAAACCGCCTGGATGTGTCACTGAACAACCTGGCTTTAACCCTTGGACTAATAATACTGCGAAAATTTTTCCAACAAAGTAGCATAATAAGGGGCCATGTATTGTTTTACCTTTCTCTAAATAATCTATATAAATAACCCCTTGGCTGTCCCAAAAAACAGTGGCCATTTCCTTTCCTGCCAAATTAACGGTTTTCGCTTTCTTTGGGGCCCGTTCATTAGCAGAAGTCCACTGTTTTGACTGATTTTTCATCTCTGGCGTATAATGGTGGATCCACGTTTCATCTACCGTCAGAAACCGACGTAAAAATTCATTAAGATTACGCTTGAATTTGGCTAAGCATTGCTCGGAAGTTGTTTCACGAAGTCGTTTTTGATCGGCTGTCAGCAAACGCGGCACCCATCTTGCGGGAAGCTTTTTCATATTCAAAATATTATGCAAGATATGAAAAACTCGTTCAGATGAAATATGTACAGTCTCATCTATCTCACGAATCTTCACTCGACGTTCATCCAAAACAATATAGTAAACTTTATTCACGACATCATCAGTGGTCACTTCAATCGGCCTTCCAGAGCGTTCTGCGTCATTGGTAGCGGTACGTCCAGAACGAAATTCTGTAAACCACTTATGTACCATTCCATGAGAAGGAGCAGATTCCCCATAATATTTTTTTAAACAGTTTTCAGTCTCTTTAATAGTTTTTCCACGTAAAAAGTAATGTTTAATTAACACACGAAATTCGCTTTTCTCCATTTTCCAACAATTTTCCGATCATATTTCACATATGCCTGAACAACTTTTATATTGCCCCGCCTTTAAAAAAAAAGTGCCGGCTACCAAGGAGTTCAGAATTGTTATTAAAAAGTTTATATGTTAAAATGATTTTTGTTTTACATAAAGTCACTGACTACTCGAACCGCCCTCGTACTTGATCATGTAATGATTTCATCTACCCTTAACTAGCTTACTGAGTTTTCGCCAGTTTTTGAAATCCACCCTATACTTATGTATACTTACCCCAACAATCCGTCCTTGTGGTAAAGTTACAGTAGGATCTTGAGCAATTACACAGGAGAGTGTAAACAGGCACCAAAATAAGTATACACTGTCCATTTTGTTTCCATGTACAATAAAATAAAATATACGGATGTTCAAATACCGTGGCCGTTTTGCAATCTCGCGCTTTATCTCTGTTTTTCTCTTTGATTGGACGTCGCGATAATACGTGCAGGAACAGTCGTTCGGTCAGTCAGGACGATGGAACTCATGTGAGATGAGCATAACATTATGTTTCGATGGACATTCAGCACAATAACAATTAGATCGTACAATGATTGCGCTCCAACCCATGACGGGCACCGTAACGACCTACCGTCATTGTTCTAACACGAACAATTCGGTTTGCGACAGTATTTTTGAGGATGTAAATTACTTAATTGTTAGAAATAAACTAGGTGCATGTTGGTTAAACAAGTACATTAGGGCTTTGTGCACAAATCATGCGAGATGTTTTCGGTTACTTTTTGAAGTGCGATATGAAAATCTTCATAACGAAAACGAGAAAAAGTATCTCTCTCATGTGGTAGATATTTTTTCTTTGTTTCATTCATGATTCATTGCCTGCCATAGCCCACCCGTGATCTGTCGTGATTTTGTCGTACGAATCGAAACTCGCGTGATTTGTGAATAAGCCCTTACGTAAATACGTACTCAAAATATAGATAGGTAATTAAAACGTAACCGTAATTAGTAACATTCCAGGCTATTAAAAATTCTTTATTCCAATTTTGTAAGTTGTCTTACAAAATTACAATATTACTTACGATAAATTTAACACATAAGTAATCAAACAACAATCATACCATATATCTAGGTACCAACTATTTCTGAAATCAAGATTTAAAATCAAATTTACTCAGTAATGATTCGTAATAGTGCTGCACTGGTTGGTTATTTGCAAATCCGATGGTCGCCAACATTAATCCGTATCCGAGAAGTATTGAAAATAGTTTATGTCTTGATACCCATTGGCATAATCCGCGCTCTGAAAAATATGTTCCCATTCAAAGAATAAATGCTTAAAATGTAACTCAGAGTCACCTCTGAGAAGGATAGATTTGGATAAGATTATTATTATTCCCTTTATTTCATTTTTTCTTATTATTATTTGTATGTCTTTCCCATCACGGAACAATGGTTTTCCGGACCTTTGGGAGGCGTGCGCGGAGCCGAAGCCAACACGTAGATGCCCTTTTGACACTTTAATGAAATGTAAGGGGTACACCTATTACCTTATATTATTATTATGAGCCTATATTGTCCCACTGCTGGGCAAAGGCCTCCCTCTTATTCTTCACTTGTAAGATAAGATAGATAAATAATTTTCATCACACTTGCTCGAAAAAGATCTTATTTCATGCAGGTGTACTGAAGGACAAAGGCCAAGCGCGGGAGTTATGGATTGTGAAAAAATAAGCTATAACTCCCTTTTTTAGGGTTCCGTAGTCAACTAGGAACCCTTATAGTTTCGCCATGTCCGTCTATCTGTCTGTCTGTCCGAGGTTTTGCTCCGTGGTCGTTAGTGCTAGAAAGCTGAAATTTGGCATGGATATATAAATCAATAAAGCCGACAAAGTCGTACAATAAAATCTAAAATGTTAATTTTTTTTTGGGTACCTCCCCTACACGTAAAGTGGGGGTAAATTTGTTATTCGCTTCAACCCTAGAGTATGGGGTATCGTTAGAAAGGTCTTTCAAAACTAATAGGGGTTTTCAAGAAACATTTTTTGATAAAGTAAATATATTCGGAGATAATCGCTCCGAAAGAAAAAAAAATGTGTTCCCCCTCTCTAACTTTCGAACCATAGGTCCAAAAATATGAAAAAAATCGTGGAAGTAGAGCTTAAGAAAGACATTAAATGAAAACTATAGCGGACATGATCAGTTTAGCTGTTTTTGAGTTATCGCAAAAAGTTTTCCCTTCATAGTAAAAAGACTTACTTTAATTAGGTACTGATTATGCAAATTTGCCTATTTGTTTAACTCGGGTGAAAGGTACCGTTTCATCCCTTGGTTAACAATTTACTATACTTTAAGCTCCAGTTTAGCTTATTGTGACGGAAGAGTAACTACGGAACCCTACACTGAGCGTGGTCCGACATGCTCTTGGCCGGTTTTTTATTATTATTATGTCACTTATTCATACAAACCAAGTAGCAAAGATGAGTTTTACTTTTAAAATTCTGACGTTTATAATTTAATACTTTTGTTTATGTTTAAAAATATTTAATTTGATTAATTTAACAGACGTTTAAAATATTTTTACATAATTTTGCCTAACCTTTGCCTTCGATGCCTAACCTGTCAAGAAATTACAAAATGGCGGACGAATGTTTGATGTCACCGTATTTAATAATTATTGCGCTTAAAATTTAGTTTTTTCTACGCAAGTGTGATGAAAAACATTGAGTGTAACTCCGGGGGTAAGAATATTGCAAACTCGGGTCTTTAATTCCCTCTTATCCAAAACTTCACTTACCCCCTCGTTGCACAATGTACTATTACTTGACATAAGGGTAAGTAGGTACCTACACCTATATGTATATTCCATTAAAGTGCTGCAGCTCTAGGTTGAGGGCGGGCGTTACAAAGTTAACCCCAAATTTAGTGTTTGTCTCGTGTGTTTACTATTAAAAGTCGCACCATTATGCCTGTTACCGCTCGTGGTTGGAAACCTCATGAAAGTCGGTTGCTTGGCATACACCAAGATGTAGCGCACGCGTATCAGATCGCTGTTGGTAACGATGTAGTGAGCGGCAGCTCTGGGGTCGGCAGTGTGTCTGTCGTATCCGGCTCCAGCTGTGTCTCCGGAATAACCTATATTAAATAATAAATTCAAAAACACAGTCATTACACAGAAACAAATATACACATTTTTCCTACTTATACATATATTTGTGTTTTCGTTCAGAGACTTTAGGGGGAGGTCACTAATACAGACAGACATAACTAATCTGAAGTTAACAAGAGAAAACATCCATCAACAGCGCGCAATTTCAATCGATAATTTGATTCGAATTATGTTATAAGTCGGTATTATAGACTGTACGGAAAAAGAGTCGTGGAATTTGGCAACCAATACATTACTTGACTCTTCTCTTTCCGCATAGACAGACTATTTGGATTTAGTCCGTTTAAAGAGAGATTCAAATAAAGAAGAAGAAGAAATTAATTAAAAGATAGATTTAAACCCTTTACTCCTTTTATGGTAATTGTTGTAAATTCTGACCTTCGTTAGAGTTTGGTTTCTGGTAGTTGATACCCTCCGGCGCGTCGATGACCTCGCAGAGCGCGACGCAGGAGATGTGCCCGCCGATGCAGCTGGCGCCCCAACCGAACCCGCCGCGGCTGTACGGCAGGCAGGCACTCAGCTCGCTGGTTAGGTACAGGCCGTTTCCAACCATTGTACTTTGCTAGTTAATAAACATTAATACGATTGGGATAAATGTGAAAATGTAGGTATTGATTATACAAGGTGGCCAAAAATGTGTGCATTATTCCCTTTCCAGGGAGGTTTTGGGATTATACTGAGCAACTTTTACTATGGGACCAACCCCGCAATCGCGGAATTATTTTTTACCCTACCATAGAAAATGGATCAGTTAAAATGTATGACACAGCCAGAAACTTTATTCGCGATTTCGGTGTTAGTCCCATAGTAGTTGCTCAGTATAAACCCAAAACCTACCCTGGCAACGGGAATACACATATTTTTTGGCCACCTTGTATATTTGACTAGTCTAGCCTTCAGTCCATCTCCCTCTTTTTTACCCAATAGCTTATAGGCAAAGATAATTTGAAATAGAGGTGGATTGTCAAAGAAAACTTTGTAGCCACAGTAAATTTACTGCTATTGAATCAAAGTCAAATGGCGTTCTAAAAGTTTTCATCATTTGTCGAAAGATGGCAGTAAATTTACTGTGACTACAAAGTTTTCTTTGACAATCCACGTCTATTTCAAATTCTCTTTCCTTGTAGGTAAAAAAGATTTTTTCCGAGCGGGTGTGTAGAAAATATCTAAATTGGGCCATAGAGTTTATGGCTTCTACTAGAAGTACCTTATTCAAATGTTGTTGCACACTAAAACTAAGCATCGAGTAAAAGTTTTCTAAGTGGCTTCCATGATAAGCGTAGACAATGTTATGGTTTTTCGCCAAATCCTTCCATTTCTGTTCGGCGTTGGATTTGGAAGCACTCAACACTTGGAAAATGTACTGAGGTCTTGGTGCGGACTCAATGGAGTCAACGTAGCTTAAAATCTGTTCATACTGCAATACAGAAAATGAAAATTTATTAGAGTTACATAAGGTTTGGTATTATGAGCTGGAAGTTGGACCTGTCAACGGAGAATGACGAAGGGCGATAGAGATAGATAATGAAATTCGGTTTTTGATATTTGCGGTAGGTAAAGCCTACAGATGACCACATCGTTCGGCGGTATATTAGCCTCTCTATAGCTCAAACATACCTCCAAGTGAATCAAGTGATATACCTACAGGCAGATTTTAAAACCAAAATTTAGATGTGCTCGCGAGTCTTTCTCACGCAACCACGAGACGGTGAAAATAATATTTTTGTACAAGTGAATTATTTCAATTGCGGGTAATTTTGATTTATTGCTAAGTAGTCGCCTAGTCGGGATATAATTTACAATGGTCGTTCGTTATCGCTTTATGGCTCCTCTACACGACGGCCCAGCGCTGGACCAGCGAGATATATGGCTATGCGATGGTTAGGTACTGTCTGTGTGGGAAGAGAAGAGTCGTAGAATGTATTTGGCCCACAACACATTCCACGACTCTTCTCTTTCCGAACAAACTCCACTGGCTCTTATTATACCTGCAATGAGAGGCAAGTAAAGATAATTAGATTTTCGGTGGTAGGGCCGCTGACACGTCACGTCATGCTAAGCTACGCTTGAGCTGCCTGAATACAAAAATAATTAACATACCGAATCTTGTTGCAAGGTTTTGAGTGCGGGTTCCTTTAGCCGCACAAGAACATAAAACAGTAGGTGTATTATATCGCCGACTTTACTCAAGTCCTCTAGGTTTATCAGTTGTTCAAGTACGAGATCCAATGCTGGGACATCGCTAACAACGCTCAACTGAAACAAATTGATAAGTTAGTCTATTATCGACAAGCAGTTTATACCTATATAAATTATATGCTACACACGTTCACGAACAGTGCTGGAAATAATTTTCAAAGAAAAAAGTTCTGTGGGACAGCTGCGAACAGCGTCGAGTGGATCAAAAAGAGTCTAAAATCTAATCTAATTTTTTAAATCTTCATAAAACTGTCGCGTATAAACGTTTCTATACACTTCAAGCGGGTTTACCAGTCCATCCATGTCCTTCACCCCATTTTTTAAGAAAGCTGGAGGAAATGGTCTTAGGCAACTTTCGTATCTGAAACTAAACGCCGCTGCAACGAACAAACTCCATTTTATGTCACAGGCTTTGAAATCCTTTTCAAGAACACATCTGCAACATAAAATTTATCTTACAGATAATGTTTGTAGTTAGGTAGGTAAAATAGGTACATAATTGAAAATGCCTTTTATTAGGTTAAAATTCGTTATTCCAAAGTGTGCACCTTTATACTATACTCAAATATGTATTTTATTCACTCTTATCCCTAAGAATTTAAGTACAATCGCTTTTATACGATTTAACTCAAATGGGTTTTTAATGGTTACCTTAGGTGAACAGCTTTTTTCGCAAGAGTGTCTAATTTTGGCTGACTGTTATCTGGTATAGCTTCAGATGTGGACACAATATTGTAAATAGTGCCAGTATCAGATAACACGTCTAGCTGTTTTTCCATTATATTCTATTCGTAATACATTAGTGCATTTGGTTTGTTTTCATCACATGTAAATCATAATTTTAATAACTTATTTTGCCAAATATTACAGATAATGACATATTATTTTTTGAAATAGCTTTTATTTTTTTAAATAATTTGTTACAATTTCTTAGTGGCCAGATATTATTTTAAAACTTCCCGCGTTACTATTTTTCGGATGGTAGCTCTCATAGAAATATGGCAGCCCTAATTTATGTTGCCAGAAATAAATATTAAGCAATGCAGTAGATTTTTGTTATAATTACATACCTCGGGATTTTTCTTTGATATGTATTATTAAATTTATACACATAATTTTAAATTTTCCATTCTTAAAAAAAAAAATGACAGGTCTCGTAAAAAATAAGGAATTTTGGTAGAAAAGTCTATTACCAGTGGCAATAAATGGAATGTCTAGTAGAAAATGCCAAACGTAATAAAAATGGCGCTTATGTTGAGCAGTTTACGATAAACATACGTTTGCAGTGCGTACTTTATTGATGTAATTATTTTGTTGTGATTTATAGTAAATTGTATTATTAGAAAGTGATACCATATCGTGGACTAATGAGTTTATTGACCGATGTCTGCCGTGGCTCCCAATATCCCCGGTTGGTGTTCTTATTTCGTTGTGTTAACATGAATTTTGTTTCCATCATTTAGATTCGGTTTGATCGCTAGCCATTGTGTATATAAAGATGGTAATCTAATGCATATTATTTAGTATTCTCACGTTGTTCTAGCATCCGTTATATGTTATCGACCATACTGACGTTGTCCTGAGTTGTTAGCAACGTTAAAAGCCAAATAACACATCTACTTCTTTAATATTTGACACAAATTTCTGAGACTTCTATTTATTATTCATTTTGTTCATAGCACAGTTAACGATAGCTGAAGTGACATGATTTGTTTTGTTCATTGTTGCTGACTGGTGGTTTTTCATAATATAATTACGAATTTTTCGAACGAGTGCTTTCTAAGTTCTATAGGGTGTTTATAACTTTTAAGTTAACTTTCCCTAACATACCACATAATGTTATCTTTAGCTATTAGGTATAAAGTCCAGTGATAATGTAATGCTTTGTGGTTAGTATTTGTAGTATGCACTGTACTTGACCTAATTTTAATTGCAATAAATTTGTAAAATTTACTTATCATAATTGAACATTTATGCAACAAATATGGTAATTAAATATAAATGCTATCAATAATTATTTCTGAACACTATTGTGGCTGTAAATTCATATCGCATAAAATAAGCAAGCTAGTACTTGTTGTAGGGGCTGACCCAGCAAAGGATATACAAAAGCGCCGTGCTGGCAGTATTGGGTGAGTCTTATTTAATTTGCAATGTGTGTCACTCATGAGTTGATGTTATACATTCTATGCAACACAGCATTTTGATGCACAGCGCCTGTGTATGGTATTTATTTCATCTAAATACTGAAAAGAAAAGGTCTTTTAGATGTTAACAATCTCACCAAGACCACAATTTACACATAGTTTTTTTTTAAAGTTCTGTTTGTATTGGATATTACATATAACTTACAGTTAGGGGTCCAATCACATGTACTGGTCCATGTTCTCGTAGACAGACTGCTTTATAAATATTATGTTTAGGCTTTGATTATGATAAACCGCCGTAACATCCAGAGAAGTAGTTTCGTAGGTGGTTATTATGAGGCATTGGCAAATATTGAGGCTGTTTACTCAAAATAAATGTTGGAATTGAGTTAGATTTCTATTTGCAGTATTAATCAGCTAGAAAGAAGTTCAGTCTATGTAATCCCAGTTACTCTATCCAGATAAATTCTCATACCCTGCAAAACTATGTGTTGCACATTGTTCATATTAAAAAAAGGCCCTTAAATGCATTATTTTGCCCTGTTTGACTAACAAATGAATCAAACAACCACATCCTAATTGGTATGCCAATGCTGGTGGTCATGGGCTCAAATTTTAGTAAGGGTACTTAATAGACTTCTTTAAGTATGTTTTGTGGTCACTGTGTAAATTTGTACACAAATATATATGTATATGTTGTAAATACCTATATTTATAAAATGTTTGCATGGCCCCAGGCTCCCTTAGTGATTTGGGATAATACAAATTAGATTATGTGAGACTCATGTGTGCATTTCTTAGGATGTCTAAATAATTTGAATGAAATATCAGTTTCTCAAATATATTAAAATCTGTAAATTCTGTAATATTCTAATGAGATTTTAATAACTCGCTGTACTGATTAAATAAATGTGTTGTTTTTGTTATCAAAATGTAAGGTAGACTGAGAAAATGTAACTATGAGATAATGGTGTCTATTTATTATTTCTCAAATACATTTTTCATCAATCAAATACACTTTATTCTGCTAGTATCACTAGATGACATGAATTGTTGCATTTACCTTTATGATCCTGGGTTTAAAGTTTAAATTTATCCTTATCATCTTGAGCAATCCTAATAACTTTAGCTTAGAATTGTCAATATGTTAAATAAAACAAGCAAAAATTAAGATTGCAGAGTGTGGTACATATGTTGCTTTTTTTGCAATTTATAAGTGTATAGAAATCAATCAATTCAATTGGGCAATTAGATAATGCTATACCTTCTGATGTACCAATACTACCACTGGAAAATCATCTAAATTGCATAATTTTCCATGTGAAAGTTTCTTAAAAAACCTTCATACAATTAGCTGTTACCAAAATTGAAAGTTTGTTTATGTATTCATTTTGAAATATTAGTATGATATAATAATATTTCTGATAATTTCTCTACCTTTCCGAAAATGTATGGTACTAAACTTGTTGCTTTCACCTTGGAAATGCTTCTTATCTTAATAAATGCTAATTTGTATTGTATTGACAGATCCGATGAAGACGACGCAAGTGGGGGGAAGTACACAAGGATGGAGGAGGATAATATTCAGGACAAAGAGAGGTTTGCAAGGTAAGAAGTTCAAAGCTTTTTAATTTGGAATTAATAATACCAAATGAGGGCAAGTGGTTGGTTGTGGTTGACAATCAAGAGGTACAGGTAGAGATTTTTTTATAAATAAATAATAAATAAATATTATAGGGACATTTTATTAACACAAATTGACTAAATCCCACGGTAAGCCAAGAAGGTTTGTGTTGTCGATACTCACAACAATATATATAATATATATACAAATACTTAAATACATAGAAAACATCCATGACTCAGGAACAAATATCTGTGCTCATCACACAAATAAATGTCCTCACCAGGATTCAAACCTGGGACCATCGGCTTCATAAGCTCACTATTCACCAGTCATCAGAGATGGATTCGCGGTGGCCCAGTACCTAAATAAACGCTCTCAAAGTGTTGTACTGGCTAGTGAATACAAAGTATCTAATTGTATGCTAGATATTTTGTTTTGACTTACACCTGGTTTGGAATGTCCTGTACATTCTTCATATATGTATAAAAAACAGCACCTGGGGACCTGCCGCGACTATTTTAAATCGAAGTTCTGTCCAATTGCCTTTCTGTAATCTGGGGGCACGGCAGAGCCCCCGCTAAGTCGAGCAAAACTAAGAGGCACCGCCGTACTATCCTTTTTTCAAAGCCATTCAGGCCATTTTCAACCTGTTATTTTGTGCTGGCTAAAGCTAGAACCCAATTTTTTTCAGTGACCTTGGTTAACCTTTTCAACGCCAAAGACCACTAAAACGGTCAATCGGTCATCGTCTGTCGTGCCCGCGACGCCAATGACCATTAAAAAGGCTATGGCGGACGTTGTCAAAGCGACTTTCCTACTGTCAGTTAAGCTTCATATTCGCTCTTCATTAGTTAACTTTTTGGCGTCCATGGCATTTCTTGACACGTGTTGAAAAGCGTTGAAAAGGTTAAATCATTTCATGTATTTAAAAAAAGAAAGATGTCTAATATTGACACGGTTTTAAAATAGGCAAATGATAGCTACGTCATCCGTGTATGTTTTAAAAATTTGTACCTACTTTATATTAATTAAAATGTACCTATACGTTTCAATTGCTTTAAAAATATGGTTACATTAAGCTAGCGAAGCCCGCGTAGCTATATAACTACGTCATTAATATGGGTGAGATGACTTTCAGCATTAAGAATCTAGAATAGGCTTATATAAAAACAGGAAACCATAAAAGTACAAAAAAAGTTTTTTAGAATCATATCAATGTGTCTCATTGGATACGGCCTCTATTGTCACCGTGCTCCAAAGATAGCATCGATTCTCGGACTAGTTTACCTGCGCAAGATTTATTAGCCTTATTTTTAGGGTTCCGTAGCCAAATGGCAAAAAACGGAACCCTTATAGATTCGTCATGTCCGTCTGTCTGTCCGATTCTGTCACAGCCACTTTTTTCCGAAACTATAAGAGCTGTACTGTTCAAACTTAGTAAGTGGATGTATTCTATGAACCGCATTAAGATTTTCACACAAAAATAGAAAAAAAAAAAACAATAAATTTTGGGGGTTCCCCATACTTAGAACTGAAACTCAAAAAATCTTTTTTCATCAAACCCATACGTGTGGGGTATCTATGGATAGGTCTTCAAAAATGATATTGAGGTTTCTAATATCATTTTTTTCTAAAATGAATAGTTTGCGCGAGAGACACTTCCAAAGTGGTAAAATGTGTGTCCCCCCCCCCGTAACTTCTAAAATAACAGAATGAAAAATATAAAAAAAATATATGATATACATTGCCATGTAAACTTCCACCGAAAATTGGTTTGAACGAGATCTAGTAAGTAGTTTTTTTTTTAATACGTCATGAAATTAAAAAAAAAAAAAATTTTATTCATACCCATACATGTGGGGTATCTATAATAATGGGGATAGGTCTTCAAAAATGATATTAAGGTTTCTAATATCATTTTTTTCTAAACTGAATAGTTTGCGCGAGAGAACCTTCCAAAGTGAAAAAAAGTGTGTCCCCCCCCCCCTGTAACTTCTAAAATAACAGAATGAAAAATCTAAAAAAAATATATGATATACATTACGATGCAAACTTCTAACGAAAATTGGTTTGAACGCGATCTAGTGAGTAGTTTTTTTAAATACGTCATAAAATTAAAAAAAAAATTTTTTTTCGTCATACCCATACGTGTGGGTTATCTATGGATAGGTCTTCAAAAATGATATTTAGGTTCCTAATACAATTTTTTTCTAAAGTGAATAGTTTGCGCGAGAGACACTACCAAAGTGGTAAAATGTGTGTCCAAAGTGGTAAAATGTTGAACGAGATCTAGTAGTTTAAGTAGTTTTTTTTAATACGTCATAAAGGAACCCTTCATGGGCGAGTCCGACTCGCACTTGGCCGCTTTTTAAACTTACTATTGATATGCATTCAACTTTACGTATTACGTTGACCAACCAAGAATGGAATTTAATTCCAATTATATTATGGCCTCAACATTTTGTCAGGTTACTTTGTTAGACTACTCAATTAGATTTTTTTAAATCGAGTTTTTCATTAACTACCTACTTAATTGTGTAACATTTTAGATAATAATTTGTACAGTATAAATCTACTTTGTCATTTATTCATTGACCCCGTTACTAACAACGTTCAAATACTTCAAGTAAATCCTATCTCGTTAAATTGACATTTTAAGGAGGTAACGCATTGATCAACGTGAAAATATTTTTTCCCACCGTCTTCAATGTGCCGTTGGCGTGTGATTGGAAACGTGTCTTATCACGCGATACCTGCACTTTTCCTTTACCTTAAAATGCCAATAATGATGTATATTTTATTAACTTGTGTCGAGAGTACAAGCTGCAGTGACAATTTAGATGTTTGTTTACGATGCTTCGGCGTATAATCATTCAGATAAGAGAATGGATATAGGTACGTATCTTAGGACATAGGTGTTTGGTTTGGTTATTACATATAGGCCATATAGCGAGTTTGTTGTACTAAGCAGGGATCGGAACCGGTTTTTCGCAAAAACATCGAAATAACCATATATTTCGGTTTATTTTATACTCTAAATGTAGGACTCAGTTGCGTTTACAAATAACGACTTCGTATTATTAGATTGCCTAATTAGAAATGCAGTAATTAACAAAGAACGAAAAAATACCGTTTTCGTTCCCATACAAAAAATACCGGTTTCCGATCCCTGGTACTAAGTACGTATTCACTAATGTCAAGCAAATAAATATCTAGTCTGCTTTTTAGGGTTCCGTAGCCAAATGGCAAAAAAACGGAACCCTGATGGATTCGTCATGTCTGTCTGTCTGTCCGTCCGTATGTCACAGCCACTTTTTTCCGAAACTATAAGAACTATACTGTTAAACTTGGTAAGTAGATGTATTCTGTGAACCGCATTAAGATTTTTCACACAAAAATAGAGAAAAAACAATAAATTTTGGGGGCTCCCCATACTTAGAACTGAAACTCAAACATTTTTTTTCATCAAACCCATACGTGTGAGGCATCTATGGATAGGTCTTCAAAAATGATATTGAGGTTTCTAATATCATTTTTTTCTAAATTGAATGGTTTGCGCGAGAGACACTTCCAAAGTGGTAAAATGTGTCCCCCCCCCCCCCCTGTAACTTCTAAAATAACAGAATGATAAAATTAAAAGAATAGATGTACATTACCATGCAAACTTCCACCGAAAATTGGTTTGAATGAGATCTAGTAAGTAGTTTATATTTTAATTCGTCATAAATGGTACGGAACCCTTCATGAGCGAGTCCGACTCGCACTAGGCCGCTTTTTTGTTTTCTTCACCTATAGTTCTTCATTCTGAAGACCATAAGCTGGCGAGGCACAACCTGGAAAGTTTTTGGCATAAATTTCATTTTTGGTACAAGCTTTTATCGCTGATAATTCTAAAAACCCCAAACAATTAGGTTGCGTTGTTTTATCACAGAGTTCCTGTGGCTACCTCCTGTCTCCATCATCAGATCAGCTCGATGGTACTATACTATTGCATTGTCACCCGACTTACACATGTATGCAAATTTCCAGCTTCACTGGAAACCGGGAAGTGGGTCAAATTTAACTTGCAAGATTTGATTACAGACCGACAGACAACGGGACAGGTCATCTTAGTTCAATTTAATATAAGTACCTAGAAAAATCAGGTTATTTAAAATTTATGTCTTGAAAATTGTGTTTAGGGTCGGGAGTAAGACATAAGAGGTTGCTTGATGTGGTGCGATGATTTACCAAATCCGACCGGTTAAAAGTCCATTACCTAGTTGGTTACTAAGTTCTGTTATTCGATTTACAACCTCCTTATTTCCGTTAAAACAAATGCTACCGAAAAAATAAAAAAATGACATAATGTGGTGGATTTGTGAGCTATAATTATATTATAACGCTGATCTCGTCGTATCTATAATGAATTGGGGCCTAAAAGAGAATCGTATCGCAGTAATTGCGTTGCACAAATGTGGGCACCCGCCAAACATGATTCTGAAGTTGCTTGAAAACCTAAAAAATCAACAAACAATTTGTTTATCGCACAATTAATAGATACAATAGTAAAGTAGTGAAAAAAAAATTACCATTGAAGAATGTTGTAACCGCCAGAATGACAGAGTGTATGCAAAAAACAGTCGAGAGGCGATTGCGGGTGAGAGTCAGAATGGCGGGTGTACCTAAATAAAATCAAATGAAAAGCATACCATATTTTTGTACCTAATTTGTACTATTTAGTACCTCGTTTAAAAAAAATTTTACCTCACGGTACGTAAAGTTATCATCAAAAACAGGTCACCCGCCATCCTGACAGTCAGAATGGCGGGTGTACTTTATTACGCTATGTTCCCGTGGTTATTGATAAATTCTATAAAAGCCAAATTTTTGTACCTTTTTTGTACCTTCATATTCAATTATAATACGAGTCATTTTATTTTTGGTTTCCAAGTTTTACTCATTTTATATTTTGCTTGCTATTACAATTTTGCAGGCGTTATAATTTTTCAAGTTATCGATTTAATTTTTAAGAAAAAACGCTAAGGTACAATTATTTTTATTACGCCAGGATTTAGTACCTTTAATGTTTAATCTGTTAAGTTCAAATAACTCAGAAAATCATGTCTTAAAAATGATTTTTCTTAGGAAGATTTCTTTGAATTAGCGCCTAGTCTTTTTTAACGCTAAGGTACAATTATTTTTATTACGCCAGGATTTAGTACCTTTAATGTTTAATCTGTTAAGTTTTAATAGCTCAGAAAATCATGTCTTAAAAATGTTTTTTCTTAGGAAGATTTCTTTGAATTGGCGCCTAGCCTTTTTTAAGACATGATTTACTGAGTTATTTGAACTTAACAGATTAAACATTAAAGGTACTAAATCCTGGCGTAATAAACATAATTGTACCTTAGCGTTTTTTCTTAAAAATGAAATCGATAATTTGAAAAATTATAACGCCTGCAAAATTGTAATAGCAAGCAAAATATAAAATGAGTAAAACTTGGAAACCAAAAATAAAATGACTCGTATTATAATTGAATATGAAGGTACAAAAAAGGTACAAAAATTTGGCTTTTATAGAATTTATCAATAACCACGGGAACATAGCGTAATAAAGTACACCCGCCATTCTGACTGTCAGGATGGCGGGTGACCTGTTTTTTGGTGATAATTTTAAGTACCGTGAGGTACATTTTTTTTTAAAGGAGGTACTAAATAGTACAAATTAGGTACAAAAATATGGTATGGTTTTCATTTAATTTTATTTAGGTACACCCGCCATTCTGACTCTCACGATTGCGGCTGTTCCGAGCATTGAGGTATTATGTAGTACTAGAGAAGACCACTCGAAGAAAATGTTTCCGCACATCAATGAAGTGCCGGCACTTCATTGCGTTTAGTACGTCTCCGACTACTGGCAAGATGCCGCACATCTATAGAAAATTAAAATAAAATATTAAAATAAAAAATGCTTCCGTGCGTGCTCAAAAGTTGTAATAATAATACAAAAAAAATGTAATAAAAGCGATGGAATAACATTCCACCGGTAAGCAATCGAAAAACTGATTACTTATGAAAATTTAGATTATTACGAAACGTCACTTTGGAACATTCGCGTCTGGAAGCCATTTTCTTTGGCGCAAAGATTAATTTTCTCAGAGGTGACACATTGGTACCTACTAAATGGTTGTATACGTTGTTGGTTAATAGCACAAAAGTTACGAAATATATATTTTTTTAATTATTTATTGAATGTTTGAGTTATAATTTTGTATTTTATATTATATTTAAGGTGCAATAAGTGTGATTTGTGCAAACTTGTTACCGAAATCAAATAGAAAATGTGATGACTCGTTTAAAATTGTAATATCGTCCGTGTTACAAGTATATCGAATATTGCATAGAAATACAATTTTACGAAAGAACCCTCGATTTCTCGTGTGCTATATAAAGTTATAAAAAAACCGGCCAAGAGCATGTTGGGCCACGCTCAGTGTAGGGTTCCGTAGTTACTATTCCGTCACAATAAGCTAAACTGGAGCTTAAAGTATAGTAAATTGTTAACCAAGGGATGAAACGGTACCTTTCACGCGAGTTAAACAAATAGGCAAATTTGCATAATCAGTACCTAATTAAAGTAAGTCTTTTTACTATGGGAGAAACTTTTTGCGATAACTCAAAAACAGCTAAACTGATCATGTCCGCTATAGTTTTCATTTAATGTCTTTCTTAAGCTCTACTTCCACGATTTTTTTTCATATTTTTTGGACCTATGGTTCAAAAGTTAGAGAGGGGGGGGGGGGGGACACATTTTTTTTCTCTTTCGGAGCGATTATCTCCGAATATATTCACTTTATCAAATGTTTGTTGAAGACCCCTATTAGTTTTGAAAGACCTTTCCAACGATACCCCACACTGTAGGGTTGAAGCAAAAAATAAATTCACCCCCACTTTACGTGTAGGGAAGGTACCCTCAAAAAAATTAAATTTTATATTTTATTATACGACTTTGTCGGCTTTATTAATTTATATATCCATGCCGAATTTCAGCTTTCTAGCACTAACGACCACGGAGCAAAGCCTCGGACAGACAGACAGACAGACAGACGGACATGGCGAAACTATAAGGGTTCCTAGTTGATTACGGAACCCTAAAAAGGTAACTTACATTCAAATTAATTTTCGCTAGTTTGATGGTTCTGTTGACATTTTCTATTGGAGAATCCATTTTTTGCGTTTTCGTGGTTGTTCCCATAATAAAAGTTGCTCAGCATGACCTATATATTCACGTAAAATATTGCAAGTCATTAAAAAACAACCCTGTATGTAGGCAGAATATGAGTAGTTGTCATAACAGTTTCGTGTCTGGCTAGTTACGCTTATTCTTTAGCTTAGTGACAGACGTCAAACTCGAAAATGGCGGACACAATTTGTTCTCGATAGCTGGTCTAGTACATATAAGTCAGTGGTTCCGAGAGTGCAACGAGGCCATCATCCCTCTTATGTGATGATTTGGTTGGGTGTGTCATACTCAGGGCTAACGCAGGTTCATTTCTGTGAAAAAGGTGTGAAAACTGGGGCCAAAGTTTACCAGGAAACCGTTCTCGAACCAACAGTGAAGCTCTTAAGCCACACCCTATTTTAAAACCAGCCATGGGTCTTTCAACAGGACTCAGCTCCTGCACATAAGGCAAAAACAACTCAAGCCTGGTTTCGAAGGAACAAAATTGACTTTATTGCCCACGAAGACTGGCCGTCCTCCAGCCCGGTCCTTAACCCCCCGGATTATGCCATATGCCAGGTTATTGAGGAGAAAGCCTGTGCTAAACCCCACACAAATCTTGACTCCCTCAAGCGGGCCATAGTTAAGACAGTGACGGAATTAAACATGACAATCGTGCGTGCCGCTATTGATGACTGGCCTCGTCGTTTGAGGGCCTGCGTCAAGGCCAGAGGAGGCCATTTTGAATGATATTGTCATATGTAATTCCTGATTTTGTGTACTTCATTTTAATATATAGTTTATTCAACTTTCGTTCGTATATTTTATGTAGATAAAGATTATTGCAGTAACATAATTTAGTAACCAACTAGGTATGTATACTAAAATCTCTAGAATCGTGATTCCGGCTGATAATAACAATTGAATATGCACTGCTTTTTTTTCAGTCTCCAAAATTGGACGAAGTGACACTGATGCAAACATTGAACGGATTTTAACTTCATCAGCCCTAGTTACCTCGCACTTCCCACGGCGCGTGGCCAAATGTTTAAAAATCCGTTACTTACCGGTATCTTAATTCGCGCCGTCCTAAACGCTATTTTGCTGTATTTTACAACCCGACTTGTGTCTATTTCCATATCAACTCTTTACAATCCTGCACCAAACTAACTATTTCTGTTTAGCCCAATGGTTGACTGGTAGAGAATGCCTCAAGGCGTTAAGTCCGCCATTTGTACTCTTTTTGTAAATTTGTGCAATAAAGTTTAAACAAACAAACAAACAACCCTGTGGCTTAAGACGCTTTATTAGAAGGTTAGGGGATAAACCTAGTTTTGTGCATTTATGTTTTAATTACTTAGTATAATAGTAGTTCATGTAGCCTTACCTTCAACTGTTATGATAATAATAAATTCATTTATTTCAGATACATGTGATATATAATTACACAATCAATAAATTAGAGAAAAAATTGAAATACATTAAAATTACAGTCGATAATAATTAAAACGAATAAAATAATACTAATATATTCGAGTCAGTTAGACGCCCTGTGCAGCTTGTCCCAATTAGGGCATGCAATCCGTGATCCCGTGATCACGAAATCCCGGGATCACGGGCCAGTTTTACGATATTACAATACCGGTATTTCAAAGGACCAATATCGAAATATCGGGATTTCGAAATTCATTTTTCTAAGTAGATTTCTAAAGAAATAATACACGGCAATTATTACCTCTATCTCTATATTTGTTATTATTAAACACTTTAGATGGCCTGGTTTGAAAAAGTATTTAAATTTAAAATAACACATGGTGGTGCATAGCACAAAGCTCGGGAAGTCGGGAACACTCGGGGTTTTCCGTCAGATAATCGAGCCGCGCCGCAGGTAAACGGTTTGCCGCCATGAAGGACTGGGATTGGACCATATCGTTATCTATTGTTTTTGCATAGATAGTATTAGGACATAACTGCATGCCTTAGTTGCTAAATAGCCACGATCACCGAAACTACGTATGTGTAGCCGATTTGTAAACAAAAATACACTATTTGGTTTATGTTGGTAGCTGGTGCTTAACTTTTTATTTGACTGACGTGACATATGAATTATGTTGTGTGTTTTTTAGTGAATGTTTATGTACCCGACAACGGAGGAAAATGTAAGTAATAGAAACCTTATTTATATTTATGTGAATTTATATTAGCTTATCGGTCTAATAAAATTATCGTCAGTTGAAGTCAGTGGTCGCCTGGCTGGTCACTGGCCATATTAATAATATAAAACCTAATAGTTTAAGTAAATACAATTACATTCTCGTAAATTCTCTCATAAAATAGATCCATGAGCATCGATGTCGAAGTTTTTACTGTATTGTAATAGTATTTATTTTATGCCTTGAAAAAATCTGCGATCGAAGCGGACGGTGCCACTTCGCGGGATTGGAAACCTTAATAAGGAAGGACTTTATTCATTAGCCCGGATCTTGCGTAAAAAAAGTAATTAAAATTACATCTAGTATTATTTATCTAAAAATTAAACACTAAAATATTGCATTTTTTTATTAAGGACACGCACTACTTAACATGATCCCAAATCATCCCAAATTAAATATAGGACTAATACATAATATATATAATATAACATGGTTTATAGGCTATTGACTCCGTGTATCTAATTTACCGTCCGCTACTCCGCTGCGATGACTGAAGCTGGCATTATCACTACTAATACGTTGTTATACTTGGCTACTTCTTAGACGATACTGATTTATACAATTTTATTTCAGGTCTGCGCCAAAAGTAACGTATAGTAAAAACAAGAAAAGCTCCTTAGACATTTGGAACCATTTCGAGAAGGCGAGTGACAAACAATCTGCAAAATGCAATAATTGCTCAAAAGTTTTGAAAACCACTGGCGGGACAACTTCAGGACTGCATGTACATGATTTTCTAATCGTCATTTAAAATTAATAACTACTTACGATTACGATACTGTTTTACGATGTTGATTTTTTTGCATTTGTATATTAGATTCTAATTATTTACTGTTATTAAGCGTATTTTTAATGACAATTTTATTCTTAATAATGACTGCCGCCTTTAAAAACAAATAATGACTAATATTATGATGTTGGTTTCTTTGAATTTTTCTTTATTTTTATTGTTGTTGATTTAGCGTTTATTTTTATTTACATTTGTATTTTAATGTTAATATTGTTGATTTTTATGTCCATTTTATCCTTAATAAAGACTGATTTACCACTCAAAGGACTTTTTTTTTAAATATTTCTTAATCCCGGTATTAATCCCGTGATCCCGGTATTGGAACTCAATATCGGATTTCAATATCGGGATTGAAAATGGTCCGATATTGCATGCCCTAGTCCCAATCAAGCTGGAAAGGCTGGTTTTAAAGTGTCACACTAGCCGTTTGAGTTTAGCTGTATCACGAACGTAATACCTACATATAAATGTGTTTCGCAGGGTCGAGGCATCGGGGCATATTCGTTAAAAGTATCACCAAGGCCGTTTTTAGACTTATCTTGACGGTCACGGTTTCTACAGCAATAGCTGACTGCTAAATGTGACCTTAAGTCTTTTCCAGTCATAGTACGATTTATCGACCGCATAATACGCGCCAATAGAATTTCAACTTTGGTCTTCCGATTTAAGGCTCAAATTAGATTGCACATTCGAGAAATGTGACTATTCTTCAAATAAATCATCAAAGCTGGATTAATTGGAATATATTTAGATTTTTTGGGAAAATCTTGTAGATCGGTGCTGCCTGGAAAAGGGTTAAATGAAATCTCCGCTCCGATTGATATCGGTGCAAAATCAAACGGAAAAGAGCAATGGCAGTCTTTTGCGTCAGTCAAATCTATTGGCAGCAATCAGCAATATTGGGTGTATTTATTATATTGATTACCAATAGATATGATATATCTAATTATTTAAACTGTTTTGAAGGTCGAGCTTGGTTTAACTACCGGTTTGAATGTTTTTTTTTATGAAACTTAAGAAATACCTAGTTAGTTATTATTGATATTTGTGACCGCGGCCGCCAAAACGGCCCACTTTGTCGCTTGCCATAAGGACGTCTTGTCAGGTTATTCGTATAAAGATACATGCAAATCCCGTCTTTATGGCAAGCGACAAAGTGGGACGTTTTGCCGGCCGCGGTCACATGTTAAGGTGATTGTCTAGGGAGGGGATGCCGATTATCGGCCAAAAGATGGCGTATGTATAAATTGTAGATTTTCACCGTTTCTTCCAAAATACAAACAGTTTCATACGATGTGTTGATATTGGCGCAAACAATAAAAAATATTACGTCCGAATCGATACATGTTTACACTCAACAGTCTCTCATTTCAATATAATGTACTTTTCAGAACTGCAAAATATTGCATTCACGCACACTTATATTATGCCTAAAGTCAGTGTCAAATTTCAGTAGATTTGGAAAGTAACATAGTGGGCGCAGCGCATGAAATGTCATTTGATGGAAAAAATATCGAAATTAAATTTTAATTCTTATTTGAGACATTGACAAGTAACTATTACTACTACTATCTGTTAAAATATTTATTTACATAATGGATATATACAAAGGTATAACAGTAACGCAAATACTAAACTAAATTAATTACTAGCTTAAATCTAAAATAGGCCCTTGAGGTATTGTACCAAGGATTTTCTGTTCATGTGGACCACTAATGTCAAAAAGAAGTACCCACTTAGGGCGGCACGTATTATAACCCTAATATGAGGTTCAGAACATTACGGCCCAAAGAATCTGGCATTTCCTGGATTCAACGGGCATTAGTAGTGAACTTTTAAGGCTGTGGGCTGTGGGCTAAAGGCCCACAAACTCCAATAATAATAATTGTACGAGGATTGATTGAAAAATTCGCGGCCTGGCCAATTAAAAAAAACTTTTTTCTTTTTTCTGCCGCCATTTTGAACTGTCATTATTCAACTGTCTTTCTGTGAAATTTCAATTGGCGTCTATATTTAAAAGCAATTTTACGGCATATTTAAAGTTACGTGTCGGTAGATATCGTGAAAATGGAGAAATTAGAGCAGCGTGCTGTGATTAAATACCTGCATAAAAAAGGATTGACACCGAAGCAAATTTATGATGATATAAATAATAATAAATAAATAAATAAATAAATATTATAGGACATTATTACACAAATTGACTAAGTCCCACAGTAAGCTCAATAAGGCTTGTGTTGAGGGTACTTAGACAACGATATATATAATATATACAAATACTTAAATACATAGAAAACACCCATGACTCAGGAACAAATATCCATGCTCATCACACGGATAAATGCCCTTACCAGGATTTGAACCCGGAACCATCGGCTTCGTAGACAGGGTCACTACCCACTAGGCCAGACCGGTCGTCAAAGTACATATATATTACATTAGGGCAATCCTGTCCATCATATACGATGGTGAAAAAATGGGCAGCTAAATTCAAGCGTGGACGAGATAGTATCGCAGATGACCCTCGTCCCGGGAGGTCAACAACGGTGACTAACACGGACAATGTGGCAATTATATGCGAAATGATAATGAATTTTGAAAATTATTTTTTTGTTTGAATTTATACATATATGTACAGATTGGTCCCGTTTTTGTCAAAACTCAGTTCTGATGATGGGATCCATCAGGAATCGAGGGAACTCTTCAAATGTGAAAGGCATACATATAATGATTTTTGTATTTCCTGTCACAAATCAAGCATTTACATTTAAAAAAGTGACATTTTATGAAGTGGAACTACTGATGATGATCAGAATGGAACTCATCAACGACGCATAGTACACGTTTGGCGATTTGTCCTCTTCGCTGTGTTTGTTAAGCAAATTAGATTTTCAAGACAAATTTTTGGCATACATTTAAGTATTCTGCATAAAATTTCCTACAAGAAAGACTGTAAAAATTTTCGCTAGGATCTATATTCAAAAAGATATTAACGCGGGAAAGTTAATTATAATGAAGTCTTAAGGTCTCGTTTTTTACTTTCTCGTAAATAACTCTTAAACGGTGGCCAATAGCAAAAAAAGTTGTAAAACGTATTTACGTTTTACAGATTATTTAATCTACACAAAATGTCTACATAAAAGATAAAGTACACTTTTCGCGAGGATCAATATTTAAAAAGATATTAAAGCGGGAAATTATAATCCATTTATTTTTTCGTAAATAACTCGTAAACGGTAGCACAAAGATGGCAGTACATTTACTGTGGCTACAAAGTTTTCTTTGACACTCAACCTCTATTTCAAATTCACTTTGCTATGCTTCATATTGTTGAAATCGGTTCACATGATAATGAATTATCCCTGATAAAACCAACATACAAGGTGCCCACGAGGAAACCGAAAAAAAATTAACCACGTATTGCTGAGGTCATAAGAAGAAAAAAATCCTCTACCAATTTAAGGGGCTCCTAACGCCAATGACCTTCGATCTGAATCCCTTAGTTATGTAATGTTTTTTGTAGCATATCATATTAACAGCAACGGCTGTAAGCGGTGTAGTGTCACATATTCACTTCAAAGTTTACTGTCTTTCGAATGCAGAAGCGTGCAGTGCGAGGCATCGTAGGTATCCGCAGTGATGAATCAGTCCGCAACCACTTCAAAAACCTACGCATTCTAACACTACCAAGCATGGTAATCTTTCAAATTGCTACCTTTACCTACACAAATATAAATAAATTTAAACGTAAAGGCATAGTGACCTCACATAACTTACGAAGCAATACACATCGAGACCGCCTAGTTGGACCGCTTCACAAACTCTCAAGGTCAGAACAGTCGCTGTACGTCACAGGCCCCGCGATATACAACCGCCTCCCAGAAAATATAAGAAATGCATCATCTCACTAATCCCTTAAAAAAATTTGGAATCGTGGCTACTCACAAAAACCTTTTATACTTTTAACGAAATTATGGAATTGCCACTGACTATGTAATACGAGGGTTGCTACTTATATATCCGGAAACAAAAAAACAAACAAACGTACACGGCTGAAAATGGTTTTATTGTTTTTCAAAGTATTCCCCTTGATGATCTATGCACTTTTGCATTCGTGTGAACCAATTTTTGACGCACTTCTGCCACTCCGCCTGAGGTACCTCCATAACGTGTTTTTTGCATGCGTCGACAGCATCTTCAGCGGTCGAAAATCGTTGACCGCGTAATTTATTTTTTATATTGGGAAATAAATAAAAATCATTGGGTGCCAAGTCAGGGCTGTACGGCGGATGACCCGTTAATTCCACATTTTGAACTTCCAAAAATAGAGTTGTTTCGCGTGACGTATGACAGCTGGCATTGTCATGATGAAGAATGATTCTTCGTCGCTGGTTAGTTTTACGAATTTGTTCAAATGTGAGAGTCAGAATGGCGGGTGTACCTAAATAAAATCAAATGAAAAGCATACCATATTTTTGTACCTAATTTGTACTATTTAGTACCTCGTTTAAAAAAATTTGTACCTCACGGTACGTAAAGTTATGATCAAAAAACAGGTCACCCGCCATCCTGACAGTCAGAATGGCGGGTGTACTTTATTACGCTATGTTCCCGTGGTTATTGATAAATTCTATAAAAGCCAAATTTTTGTACCTTTTTTGTACCTTCATATTCAATTATAATATGAGTCATTTCATTTGTGCTTTCCAAGTTTTACTCATTTTATATTTTGCTTGCTATTACAATTTTGCAGGCGTTATAATTTTTCAAGTTATCGATTTAATTTTTAAGAAAAAACGCGTTGGTACAATTATTTTTATTACGCCAGGATTTAGTACCTTTAATGTTTAATCTGTTAAGTTCAAATAACTCAGAAAATCATGTCTTAAAAATGATTTTTCTTAGGAAGATTTCTTTGAATTAGCGCCTAGGCTTTTTTAACGCTAAGGTACAATTATTTTTATTACGCCAGGATTTAGTACCTTTAATGTTTAATCTGTTAAGTTCTAATAGCTCAGAAAATCATGTCTTAAAATGATTTTTCTTAGGAAGATTTCTTTGTATTGGCGCCTAGCCTTTTTTAAGACATGATTTACTGAGTTATTTGAACTTAACAGATTAAACATTAAAGGTACTAAATCCTGGCGTACTAAAAATAATTGTACCTTAGCGTTTTTTCTTAAAAATGAAATCGATAATTCGAAAAATTATAACGCCTGCAAAATTGTAATAGCAAGTAAAATATAAAATGAGTAAAACTTGGAAACCAAAAATAAAATGACTCGTATTATAATTGAATATGAAGGTACAAAAAAGGTACAAAAATTTGGCTTTTATAGAATTTATCAATAACCACGGGAACATAGCGTAATAAAGTACACCCGCCATTCTGACTGTCAGGATGGCGGGTGACCTGTTTTTTGGTGAAAACTTTAAGTACCGTGAGGTACAAATTTTTTTAAAGGAGGTACTAAATAGTACAAATTAGGTACAAAAATATGGTATGGTTTTCATTTAATTTTATTTAGGTACACCCGCGATTCTGACTCTCACGTTCAAATACTTCCGGTAAGCAAATGGTCGTGTATCAATCAGAATTAACCGGTTTTCTAGTGGCACTGTAGCTACATGGCCATTAATACCGAAGAAGCAGGCCACCATTTGTTTCAATGTACTTTTTGCACGAGTAACTATCGTAGGGTTCGGCTCATTTTGAAACACCCATACCGTTGATTGTTGCTTCGTTTCGGGATCGTATGCATAGATCCAGGATTCGTCACCTGTATAGATGTTATAAACGGCCTTTGAGTCACCACGGTTATATTTTTTTAACATTTTATTGCACCATTCGACGCGAGCATCTTTTTGCTCCTTAGTTAAGTTGTGCGGTATCCAACGTGAACAATTTTTACAGCTAAATGATCATGTAATATGCTATTAATGCTAGTCATAGAAATACCCAGAGTCGCCTCTATCTCGCGGTACGTAACATGTCGATCGTCCATTATAAGTTTTCGCACAGCCTCAATATTTTTTGGTACAACGACCGATTTCGGGCGACCTGCCTTAACTTCGTCCGTAAGCATACTACGTCCACGATTGAACTCGCTAAACCAGTGATACACAGTAGTTTTAGATGGAGCTTCATCACCAAAAGTTGAAGTTAGTTGATCTATGCACTGTTGTTGCGTTAAACCACGCCGAAAATCATAATAAATCATAGCACGAATATTTTCACGAGTGAGTTCCATTCTTGCAGCGACATTTAAAACCCGTTAAAAACAAAACACTAGCGTTAATAAGAAAGAAAAAATATACCGGCCAGTATTTAAAAAAGTTCAAATTTTACCATGGTGGTCAAATATACTATTTAAGAAGATTGTAATCCCGGTTTCCGGATATATAAATAGCAGCCCTCGTATTTTTATTTTATTTTATAAAGGACAACTGACATTACTAATATTTCGTACGAAATAAGTACTCTGTAATGTGGAATTTGTATGTTTGTTATACAAAATTGTATTTGACTTGTACCAGTACGCTACCAATACAGTTTATCTTATCTTGTCTTCGAGATATTTGGCATCAAAGTTGAACAATTTTAGGCCAAAAAAGTGGTTTACTGGCCCAAACTTTTGTGTTAATTAGTTTAAAATTAAATTAAATCCAGTTTTTAGAGACCCAAATGTGTAGATTTCGTACATGTAAAATCCTTCACAGCAATCGAGTAATGAAAAAAGTGGTTTTTTACACAATGTTTAAAAAAAAAAGTAAGTGTTCATTTCTTTCAAAATCTGGTAGACCAGAATGGAGATAAAAGATTAAAGAATCGATAGCTGTTTGTCTTATAATTCTATCTGTAATGCAAATGTAGGAGTAACGACTCAAAACTAGTCAACAATGGATGTAAACCGCGAGGCGCCCCTTAAGTCAATTCTGCCAAAAAAAAGTTTTTTTTTAACCTTTTTGTATGTTTTTATACATAATAAGTACGTGCTCTTGGAAAATTTATGGATTAAGTCCATTCAAAGTGTTCCTTGTCACTTTGATATCTGTCAATAAGGACGTCTAGATTAGGTCCCATATTGGCGACATCACCATCAAAAAGGCGTTATGCACTGAAACACAATAAAAAAAACGTTTTTTTTAAATTGGTATTAACTCTGAAACTAGGCGAATTAAAAAAAGTTTGTATGACATTTTTGTCTCTAAATACGATCCGGAATATACTGTTAAAATATTTCCGTTTGCTCGCGGGCACCGTGTATATGCTGGTCGCGCAAATTAGGTACCCAAAGTGCAGGTAGATGTCGCTGTACACAATTATGCGTAGTAAACTTCTGGTCAGTCTTTCGTGATTATAGTTACATGAGAAAATTAAAAGTACGGAACCCTCGGTGCGCGAGTGAAATGAACTCGCTCTTGACCGGTTATTTTTAAAACCTTGTCTAATAATACACAACCTCTCTGTTAGCTGGACTGGGAGGACACTTTATTATTATTGATATTATGATATGTTAATAGAAATCACTCTTCATTAAGTGCAATTTTGGTATCAATTAATTACCTACTATTAAGCAGTTTTTCATATCCAACCCCAAAAAACACTGTTCTTTTTTTTTAATTTTGTCTAATACACAATTTATCTGTTAGTCGGGAAAACCACTGTGAGATTGAACGACGGCGAAGAAACAAGATGACGGCGTACATAACAGAGTTGTCGGACATGGTGCCAACATGCTCCGCGCTGGCACGCAAACCCGACAAGCTCACCATACTGCGCATGGCAGTAGCTCATATGAAAGCATTGAGAGGTAAGATCAGGTGCACATGTAATGAATATAGCCATCTGTATACCAGCTGCTTTTCACTCTTTCAGTCACTCTATGCCCTATAAAAATATATCTGTCCGTACGTATGTCACAACCTTTTTACTCGAAAAGTATAAGGTATATTTTATTGAAATTTGTAATATAAAATAATGCCCCCAAGTCAATGATGTCTTTAAAAATACTCATTAATGGCTGAAAAAGCATCCCGTTTAAAGTTATGACGTGTGGCTTATAACGTGTTAAATTAATATTATCCCCCTGGATTCCAGAAGCAATGTTTTGTTTTTGAATTTGGAACCATGTCTTGTTGAGTGAAAGTTAAAAATAATGTTTTGGACTCTGGGACTCAGGAGGTTGGTTATACGGTTCGTAGATCGGTTTATATATAGTTTTCCTATTTTTCAGGCACAGGCAATACTTCCACTGATGGCACATACAAGCCATCATTTTTGACTGACCAGGAACTCAAGCATTTAATCCTTGAAGCGGCTGACGGATTCCTGTTCGTTGTTAGTTGCGATACTGGTCGCGTCATTTACGTCAGCGACAGTATAGCTCCAGTACTTAATTATTCTCAGGTATGAGATTACTTATTTATAATATTTATTAGTTTATATTAATTACACTGCAAATTTATAGGAACGCGTCATCTGTCGAATTTCACCCAGCCCGAATCCTGAATGAATGTAATTAATTACACTACTACTAAATACATATAACTTCTATTTTGTAACCATTTTGGATGAATTATTAATTTAACTTTTATATTGTAGGGAGAATGGTATTCCTCATCTTTTTATGACCACGTGCATCCAGAGGATACCGAGAAGGTTCGAGAGCAGTTGAGCACTCAAGAACCACAAAATACAGGACGCATTTTAGATTTGAAAACCGGAACGGTGAAGAAAGAAGGACATCAATGTAAGTTTATTAACAACGCTCTTTTGACGTTAATATGTAGCAATTATAGAAAATGAATAGTATAGTATAGACATTTAGACGGCGCGCGAATTTACATGCGATGTGAATTATTGACGTGACATCCAATTCAGCCGACCAATCAAATACCCCAATGTAACGAAACTCGCATGCGAGTTCTTGCACTGTTTAATTAAATGAGCCCTTAGTGAGGCTGATGAGTGAAAACCTGCACATATCTATGCATCACAAAGTTGTCCCTAATCCATAGTTCTAGGGGACTGCAATCCAATTCCTTCCGTCCAAAAGAGGAAGTGGAACGTATAAGCAAGATATAATAACATAACATATGCGAGACTTAGTGGCAAGGGGGAGCGCGAAATGTCATAAACAAGAAAAGAGGGAAATTAACCAATTTTTTATATTGCCAAACAGGGCTCGAAGCAAAAAATATTTCCTTTGCAATATAGGCTAATTTAGATGATGTTTGAATAATGTTTGGTTTCCGTGCAGCGTCCATGCGGCAGGTGATGGGCTCGCGGCGCGGCTTCATCTGCCGCATGCGCGTGGGCGGCTCGGCGGAGGGCGCGCACCTCGGCCGTCTGCGCGCGCGCAACTCGCTGGGGCCCTCGCACGACGGACACAACTACGCCGTCGTCCACTGCACCGGCTACATCAAGAACTGGCCGCCTACAGGTACACCATCATATGCTATTTTATTTTTCTGTTTGGGGGCATTTTCATTTAAAACCAAGCGGGTAATTAGGGCCATCGGCCGCCACTATAACTGATTATCAATTTGAAACGGAAATTAATCGTCATCTATTTATAACTTAGTTTGTCGTAACAATAATACTGGAATGAATGAAAATGGTCATAACTTTACAATAATTTTATATCACGTCTTCATTAATTAATATTCAATTTATTCAATACTGTATTGTCATGTACATAATAGGTGTTATATTATATAAAGTTAGATTATGACACCCTGTAAGGGCACACAATATTATATATATATATTAATATATTAAAGGACATTATTACACAAATTGACTAAGTCCCACAGTAAGCTCAATAAGGCTTGTATTGAGGGTACTTAGACATCGATATATATAGTATATAAATATTTATAAATACTTAAATACATAGAAAACACCCATGACTCAGGAACAAATATCCATGCTCATCACACGAATAAATGCCCTTACCAGGATTTAAACCAGGGACCATCGGCTTCATAGGCAGGGTCACTACCCACGAGATATGATATTCTACATATTCTATTCTTGAGTAAAGCATAGTCCATATACACTCGCGTGCAAAAGTATTGCATCACTTTGCATTTTTTCAACTGCACCCAATAATATTGTAAACCGGTTATTTTCGATTAATTATTTTAATGGGATCATGTCCCTTGAAGTTTTAGCTTTACGAAAAGTTAAAAAACATGGAAAACGGCCCAGTATTTTTCAAATTATCGGCATTTTCCCGATTTGTGAGCGGATTCGCGTTATCACGCGCACGAGTTGCGCTACCCTTGACCCCTATAAAACGGGGGGTAGGGGAGGGGTTGTTATCAGTCACTTATCAAAAGTTGACCGGTACACAACTCCGCATATTTTCCCGTGAAGAAGACCTGTGAAAAATGGAAACCACTGAAGCTGAAGTCCGCCAAGTCGTCCAGCTCCTGCAAGAGGGGCGTAGCCAACGTTCAGTAGCTGCCACGCTGAATTTAAGTCAATCTACAGTTTGCAGAGTTTACCAGAGGTTCCAACGGACTGGATCCTTTACTTCAAGACCAAGAAGCGGCCGCAAAAAGTGTACATCAGAGAGGGACGACCGCTTCACTGTCACAACATCTCTTCGAGATCGACACCTGACAAGCGTTGCCATCCAGCAGCGTCTGCGTGAGATACGAGGAGTGGCTGCCAGTGAGTGGACAATAAGAAGAAGGCTCAAGAAAGCGAACTTGACACCCAGGAGGCCTGCAACGGGGCCCAGATTGCTGGCGCGACACCGTACAGCCCGAAGAGAGTTTGCAGAAAATCATATGGACTGGACCATAGAGCAATGGACCCCAGTTCTCTTCTCGGACGAGTGCAGAATATGTTTGAATGGATGTGACCGAAGAGGAAGAGTCTACAGAAGGCCAGAAGAACGGTTCGCCCAATGTTGCTTCTCCGAAAGGGTCGCCTATGGCGGTGGGTCCGTGATGTTCTGGGGCAGCGTTTCCTACGACGCGCGAACAGAGCTGTTTTCGTGCCTGGCGGGGGCCGTGGCGGTGGATTGACCGCTGCAAAATACATTACTGACATCCTGGAGGAACATGTTGTTCCTTATGCCGGTATTTTTGATGAGGGGTTCATCCTAATGCAGGATAAATAGGATAATGCCCCGTGTCATACCGCTAGGGCCACCGCAGGCTACCTTCTCGAAGTGGGCATCGACACCATGGACTGGCCAGCGATGAGCCCGGACCTTAACCTCATTGAACACGTGTGGGACTACCTGAAAAGGAGGATTCGGAAGCGGAATCCTGCCCCGGCCAATGTTGAGGAGCTGAAGGGAGCCTTGCTGGAGGAGTGGGACGCTATTCCACAAGATTTATTAGGTCTATGAAAAACCGCTTGATTTGTGTGAGGAGGGCTAGGGGTGGCAACACCAGGTATTAATTTAATAATAATAATTTATTTTGTATTAAATAAATGACTTTTATTCTTAACTTTCCTAAATTTATTTCTCGACCATTATGTCGCTACTTTCAGTTTCTGATTTTTTTCAGTCTTCAGATTTGAAATTTCCACCAACATTTTCAGAATCGGCTCTAGAATTACAAAGATATTGAGTGCAGTTGAAAAAATGCAAAGTGATGCAATACTTTTGCACGCGAGTGTAGAATTGGCACATAATTAGCAATGTTTAAAAAATAATAATTCCATGGCGGGAAAATAATTGACAATTACAGTTCAATCACCAACCTTCAAAGTATTAATGGTGAAAATATTATTTTCCTAGCTTTATACATTTTAAAGTTTTCGACCATGAAAATTGAGAACAGGAGATTGATCGTGCACAAATACTTCGAAAATTCTTATCGATCCCGGATAAAGACATCTAAGTCGCTTAAGATGCTAAAAGCTAGTATTTGTAGGGTCATCAAACGTTACAAGGAGTATCTATCAGCCGACAGGAAAACACAAACTAATCGGAGGCCTAGGACAAATAACAAGATTTTGGGAAAAAAGTCCCAAGGTCACTCAAATAAAATTCAGGACGGTCTAATTATGATTTATCCCAAAAATTCAAAGAAAGTTTTAGAAAGATAAAGATCATTCCCCGCAGAGGTGGCTATAAGAGCTATCGAGCAATAAAACAGCCAAATCGGACTGTTAAACAGATCCGACAAGCTAAAACACTAGCTGGACTATTGTACGACCCAGTATTGACAAAATTTGAAGGTTGCTTGTTGTTGGACGACAAGACGCATGTAAAACTCGATTTTAATCAACTACTCGGTTCGAAGTTTTATATGGCCAATAATAGAGGTAATTTACCCGGAAAATATAAGTTCGTAAAACTTGATATGTTCGCAAAAAAACATGATATGGCAAGGAATTTATAATTGCGGCTGTAAGACGAAAAGTTTTATAACATAGTCAACAATGAAGTCGGACCTTTTCATTAAAGAGTGTGATTGTCGTGTGCAGAAAATACAAAAAAAAAAACAGACAAATGAGTATTGGCATTTATTAGAACCCATAACGGTCCTGTGAAATGTTGGCCAGATTTAGCCAGCTGCCACTACTCAAAAAAAGTTTTGGCATGGTATGCTAATAATCAGGCCAATTACATACCCTGCGAGATGAATCCTTCGAATTGTCACCAATTTCAATCTATCAAAAACTACTGGGCAATCATGAAAAAAATTAAATAAGACTAGTCAAATTGTCCAGGATATCAATTCATTGCGATCTACAAAAAATCAACACGCCAAAAATGTCGACAAAAGTGTTGTGCAGAAAATGACGGGGGTCCATTATGAAAACAGTTCGTAATTATTTACATAACAGAGATTTTTTTTTAATTTATACATATTTGTAAGCTAAATACAATTTAAAATTGACCATTCATAACTTTCTTATTTTATTAACTTAAAAAAATACGCACTACATAGTCTAAGAATTCTTCTTGAAAAACATAAACAGATAAAAAAGGACCTTTATCTTGCCTTTATAGACCTTGAAAAGGCCTTTGATAGAGTCCACGTCAGCTAATCGGGCAATCTCTCCGCGCGCAATTATTACCGGAATTGTACATCCAAGTAGTCACTGACATGTACACTGACGTCCATACACAAGTGAGAAATCCAGCGGGAGTAAGCGACGACTTTCAAGTAGGAGTAGGTGTACACCAAGGTTCGGCTTTGAGCCCATTACTATTCAATCTAGTAATGGATCACCTAACGGCAAACCTACAGAAGACGCCGCCTTGGGACCTATTGTATGCGGACGACGTCGTTCTTATCAGAGATAACCTCAGTGACCTGGAAGAATCCCTTGAAGTATGGAGAGCCGCTATTGAGTCAGGCGGACTAAAAATAAGTCGACAGAAGACGGAGTACATGCGCTGCTGCTACTCGGATCCCAACCAGCAGTGCAATCCGGTGAAACTGCAAAACCATCAGCTCCGGGAAGTCAGCCAATTTAAATACCTTGGATCGGTTGTAGCCAATGACGGTTCCATTGACGCTGACATAGTTCACCGCATCAGCACGGGGTGGATAAAGTGGCGGGAACTATCGGGTGTGCTATGCGACAGCAGAATGCCGGTGCGTGTGAAGGGGAAGGTGTACAAATCCGCAATCCGACCGGCTCTCACCTACGGCGCTGAATGTTGGCCTTTGAAGAAGGTCCATACCACAAAACTGCACACAACAGAAATGAAGATGTTGAGGTGGGCAGGCGGTGTCACTCTACTTGATAGGGTTAGAAACGAGCACATCCGCGGCAGTTTTAAGATCCGGCCCATAGAAGATAAGCTTTCCGAATCTCGCCTAAAGTGGTATGGCCATGTCATGAGGAGGCCAGAAGATCACATGACTAGACAAGTCCTGAGCATCAACGTTGGCTCCAAAAGATCGGGCAGAGGTAGACCCCTTACGACCTGGATGTCCGTCATAAACAACGACCTTAAGAAAGCTCAAACAAATGTCTCGACGACCCAGAACAGATACGCCTGGCGAAGAATGACGAGGAGAGCCGACCCCAAATGACATGGGAAAAGGCTAGGCAAAGAAGAAGAAGGTTAACTTAAAAAAATAACAATCTTCTAGTGCGTACCAATTCTATATGAACTATGCTTTATTAGGTAACATAATAATACCATTTTACTTAATAATAATTAAATAAAACGAAAGTAAAGAAAAGTTCACAAATTTCACTGTAGTTTCACAACATTTCCCATTCTTTACCAAATTTCCGATTGATTTAAAATTTAGCGTTACAGTGCTAAAGGGTATTCGAACTCTTTACGGTGGGTCAAGTCTTAAAATCAAAAACGCAAAATTGATTTATATATTTAATCTCCTTGGATTTCACGGGCCTATAAATCCCGTTCTTTTGATAGGCTTGCGTGGGGATATAGATCCAACACGTAGAGGCTCTTTGGAGAGCTTTAATGTCATGTAGAACGCCTGCTGGAACCCGTTCACAGGCCCAACAATAGACACCCATGAACCGGTTGCTGCAGGCATTGGGACTATTGTAGTAAAAGTGAACAGTATAACGGTCTATGGATTGAAGTTTGGGTGGACAATGAGACTGGGTTATTGCAAAGACGTATATTTAATTATTATTGCTATTTGCTTTTTTAATGTATATGTTACCGGAAATGTATGAAATCTAGGAATTGTATACAAATCCTAGGAAATTTATACAATTCCGAAGCTATTTAGGAAATGTATAAAATATGGTTTCAAAAACTATTTAATACATACTTGTCCTAGGAAATATATAAAATTCCTAGGAATTGTATATAATTCCAATATCGGATTAGGAAATGTATAAAAATAATGCTTTCTGTAATAAAACACGTTGTTAAAATGAGAATAATCATTTTTATTAAAGCACTCGTTGAGACAACAACGGTCAGGTAACAATCATATCATAAAATATAATAATCTTCATATTATCTTACTAATGAAAGCTTCGAAAAACAACATCTAGTAACTTTTAAAATGTATTTATCACAAAATCGACTTATATTATTCTTATAAAGTGAAACTTTCGTTTGGTAAGTAATCAGTCTGTTATTTAAGTAATTTTAAATGTCACAATATTAAAGTAAGTCTTTATAATTAATAGAATCAGGCGTTACTTTGCGGAAATCCATGCTTATTAAAGCAAGAAATATTACTTTGCTAATCCCCGAGAAAATAACGTGTTAGTTAATCAGTGCTAGCCCGTTATACGTACTTGCGTATTTTTACATGCAATTAATGTTCCCACCCTTCCACCACAAAAATAAATACGCAAATAAATATAACAACCCACACCACCAAAAGTACAAAACTCGACACGTGTATCGCCTCTCTACGAGGCATCCTCAGGAGACGCTGGAGATGTTGACGGTCTGACACCCAACAACTGAATGAGCTGTCTAGAATGGTCGGCCACACCTACGCCAACGACGTCGCAGCCAGACGCCGATTTCGACGACGAAATCGCCGAAATCACGGACGCCGCAACAACCGCTCCCGCCGACGGCTCCCCAAAGCCGTGGCACTCGGCCGACGCAGCCCCCGGACGCACCTTCTCGCCGGTCCCGCGGGAAGCTCAGCTCCGACTTACCCCTCTCGAGCTACCCCGCAGCCTGCACCCGGCCCTAAAAAAGCCACCGACAGCGACACAACTCGCACCGAAGCCCCAGTGCCGGACCCCCAGGCCACAGGACCTAGACCCAGCACTAGCAACAGCTACGCGGACGCCGCAGCCCTCCCCTCGGACTCAACAGTCCCGTGCTCCGCAGCCCCCGGCAGCAAGGCTGCCAAAAACAAAAAAAAAATAACAGCAACCAAAAAAATAATACAGCTACTAAAAAGAGCGATAGTAGCGCGCAGCCTTGCAGCAACGATGATGTGGGTATACAAAAAAAGAAAAAACTCAGATACCCTGCCATCGTTGCCGACATATTGCCGAGCTGGCCGAAGGTCTTGGAGGACCTAACGCAGGAGCTCGGGGAGCCGCCCTCCACTAAGCCGAAAGGGGAGGGCATCCGCTTTGAACCCCGCTCTGAGGCGGAATACCGCCTCATCATACGCCACCTGACGAAGATGGAGGACGCAGCGATCGCCTCCATCGAAGAAGCTAAGAAGAAAGGGGAGGCCACAGACGTCATCAAGCCGCTCTTCAACATCTACGGGCTAGAGACGGAAAAGATCACTGGGCAACTGTAAACTAACTTTTACTTTACACCCGAAAAGTGCCTCATAAGGAGATTGCTTAATACCAGCGTGAAAAGCTCTGTTTTTCATGAGTTGCACTAATCTCAAACCCTCACTCCAATGTGAATTATTATTATCTTGCATCCACGTGGTCAACATATTGTCAATATCCTGATTTGCTCCTTCCACACTCCCCTGACTTTGCTAATGCCTGGGTTTACAATGAATAATTTTTAAAGTAGGCCAATATGTTTTTAAATTCTCAATAATTCGGTTGGATGGAACCTCCCCTCGCCCCGCTATCCCCGCGTACCCATTGATATCTCAACTATTTTACATTTCCGATTGCTATATAGGAAATGTATAAATTTCCTAGGAAATGTGTCTAATATAATTTGTTTTACACATTTCCGTGCGATTTTAGGAATTACATACATTTCCTAGGAATTGTATACAATGACGGATTACATACATTTCCGGTAACATATGTTAAGAAAAAGCGGCCAAGTGCGAGTGGGACTCGCGCATGAAGGGTTCCGTACCATTTATGACGTATTAAAAAAAAATCTACTTACTAGATCTCGTTCAACATTTTACCACTTCGGACACACATTTTACCACTTTGGAAGTGTCTCTCGCGCAAACTATTCAGTTTAGAAAAAAAAATGATATTAGAAACCTCAATATCATTTTTGAAGACCTATCCGTAGATACCCCACACGTATGGGTTTGATGAAACAAAAAAATATTTTTATTTTATGACTTATTAAAAAAACTACTTACTAGATCTCGTTCAAACCAATTTTCGGTGGAAGTTTGCATGGTAATGTATATCATATATTTTTTTTAGATTTTTCATTCTGTTATTTTAGAAGTTACAGGGGGGGGGGGGGACACACATTTTTTCACTTTGGAAGTGTCTCTCGCGCAAACTGTTCATTTTAGAAAAAAATGATATTAGGAACCTAAATATCATTTTTGAAGACCTATCCATAGATACCCCACACGTATGGGTTTGATGAAAAAAGATTTTTTGAGTTTCAGTTCTAAGTATGGGGAACCCCCAAAATTTATTGTTTTTTTTCTATTTTTGTCTAAAAATCCTAATGCGGTTGATAGAATACATCTACTTACCAAGTTTGAACAGTATAGCCCTTATAGTTTCGGAAAAAAGTGGCGGTGACATAATCGGACAGACAGACGGACATGACGAATCTATAAGGGTTCCGTTTTTTGCCATTTGGCTACGGAACCCTAAAAAGGGGGCCCAGTCCGTTCGCGGGCCGTACTTTGTCACCTGTTCGATTAAGCTGATCCAATGATGGTGTTATAATGTACTTCGTTATTACAGAGTTCGTATACTACACATTTACAGGAACTATTTGATATAAAAACTCTTCAGTCCCACTGCAATGTCGCCTAATGATCAGTCTCAATGAAACATTCTTGCTATAATATAAATGAATATTTATAATAGTTATGTTGTTTACCCATTAAAGAACATAATGTTATTTGCTATGGGACATTAGACTTGTTTCCAGGCATGCAGATGGACCGGCCGGTCGAGGACGAGCTGCACGCTTCTCATTGTTGCCTCGTTGCCATCGGACGACTACAGGTCAGTTTGACAATAACTTATATACATATAAGTTAATAGTATGCTTTTAAAGTGAGACACTGTGGGGAAATTGTAAATTATAGAAGACAAGAAAAGTACCTTAAAAATATTGATTGCTTTTTTGGGATTTCAATTTTGGTTTGTTTTTGCATATGTTGTCTGCAGAAAAAGCAGAGTGTCCTTCTATAAAAACTCTGCCTAGTTTATTCATTATTATCTTATTAAATAATAAAAAATACCAAAAATTTAAGAAAATAAATATTATCATTTATCGGAACATTAAAGCCAAACTAGAGAAAGCGCTTTGTCACCTCCACGCTCTTTATAATTATATCCGTGTAAATACGTAGTAGCTTTATCTTATCTCTGTTACTACGAGGCAGCCGGTCCGGGCCGTAGCAACTACGCTCGCACTCTATTGCAAATTGTTTCGATTTGTTATTTCACTTACCCACCAAAAATGTTTTTATTTTATTTTATTGTGTTTAGTTTAACTTTTCGATTTTTCGTTTAAGTCATACATGTACCTACGTTTTTTGTTATAAGTGTGCGCTCACCGCTAAAATGTTTTTTTGCATGAAAAAAAAAGAAAAATTCTCATGTAAGTGAATATTTTGTATTCTTATGAGAAATAAAGATCTTTAAACCTAATAATGAAATATTATAGGGGAAATCTGAAAATATAAAGAATATTGTTTTAGAAACGTTTTGTATTAAAGGTACTTATATTGTATTAAATTAAAATAAATCGGAACAGCAGAAGTTAGTCAACTTTGACAAAAATACATTTTTCATTCAACAGATCGGTGCAAACTGCACTGCAAAGGGATCAACCCTTCTCCATGTTCTACAAGTTGCAAGTGAAGACATTTGACAATTCCTTACTTGTCAACTTGAACGATGAATAGTTATATACTAATGAAAAATGTTGTAGTGATAGAAAAAGTATATATAATGCGTGTGATTTGTTCCCTATCGGCGCAGGTGACATCGACTCCGAACGCGGCCGAGGGCAGCCTGTGCAGCGGCGGCGTGGAGTTCGTGTCGCGGCACGCCGTGGACGGCCGCTTCACCTTCGCGGACCAGCGCGCGGCGCAGGTGCTGGGCTACGCGCCCGCCGACCTGCTCGGCAAGCTGTGCTACGAGTTCTACCACCCGGAGGACCAGCAGCATATGAGGGACAACTTTGATCAAGGTCGGTGATGAAGCCGAGTTAGGTGAACCACCTCGTTCTCGTTTTTTTCTTTTACAAAGAGTGAAGCGAAGGTCTCTGTTTCAGCTTGGGCAAAAATAGTTTCGTATGTCCAGATGTTGTGAGAGCGCATTTTTCACCCGATGCAAGTGACATGTTTTTTTCTGTCTTTTTATGATAGAGGAGGCAAACGAGCAGACGGATCACCTGATGGTAAGCGATTACAACCGCCCATGGACACCTGCAACACCAGAGGGGTTGTAATTGCGTTGCCGGAATTTAAGATCAGAGTACGCTCTTTGCTTGAAGGTTTGAAAGTCGTATCGGTCCGGAAATATCGCAGGCGATAGTTCATTCCACAGTTAAACTATGCGAGGCAGGAAGTTTCTGGAGAAATGCACAGTCGAGGACTGCCAACCGTCTAAGTGGTGAAGATGGAAATGTGGCCGCGTAGGGCGATGGCGGAAATAAGCGGCAGGATTAATCCGAACAATCCTCAGAGCAATTCCCGTGATACATGCTACAGAAAATACAGAGTGAGGCGTGAGTTTGTTCACGTGTGTTGCGTGTGTTACGAATGATTTTTACATGTCTAAAATCACATCAAACCTCTTTTTTTATCGATTCTTATTGAATAAAAAAGAATAGCATACCTTCAGATCCACAGCGCAGGCTTCGTCATCTTACAGAAAGGTCATCCACCTTAGGTTTCTCGGCACAGACGTCCTCAATATACCACCGGTGTTCCCGCGTTAAATAGCCAACGATATACGTTGAACCAGGTACGAACCACGCATAATAACATATTGCATAAAATATGCATCTACGACTGGCGCCGTTCTCAAAGTGTATGTCGTGCGTGGGATTGATAAACGATTACGTAACAACACCAAAGATACATGCGCCGACAAATGCCGCAAGTGTTTCATAGATTCCGAAAGCGCTATGCTCTTCTCCTGAACCACTTGACTAACCCCTTCTGGAAAAATCGGCGCCCCAAGGACAGCGATGACCTCTCCAACAACCTCAACTCGGGCAAAATTGCTTCAAAATCAGCTATAGATCCCCTAGAATGTGGCCTGCAAAGAAATAATTAGCACTTTTCACCATTTATTTGCAAACCAACAGCCTAACCCAACACAACATCTGGCGTTCCACCCAATGTTCTATCATTCAAATACCAGACTTTCAAAGGGGAGGCTAACGATCTTACAACACTGTACGGCCAGACAAAAACGAAGAGGCCCCAGCGGGTCTCCCTCCTGAGCAGCACCTACCCATGACGCAATCGAATAGTACCATAGAAGAGATTGCTCGGTGAGAAATAACACTGATGAAGGAAAGGATATAACGAAGGTCTCCACAGTATTAAAAGCGTTATCAATATCCACTTTCAGAACCACACTAGAAACACTTTCGGAGCCATAGCATAAGATCGCAAGGCCTGGATGGCTGCCTCACACTCCAAAGGCCATCTGCAATGGCTGAAGATATTTCGCCATCTCCTCCTTGACTGCACGACAAGCAAGCTCGGAAACAAGGTGTCGTAACGTGTTCCCAACCACAATATGCCTAATCCCACTATCCCACGTAAAAGGCAGGTATAGAGCCTTGTAAGAGATCCAATACTTTCCTCCCATTATCACCAGCTGACAAAGAATTTAGCTCTTTTAAATGTTGGGGGCGCAAACCACCCGGCCCGAAGCAGACCCACTGTAAAAGGACCCCAAAGCCTACAACCTCCTCCTGTGTCACGGTTAGGAATGGACTAGACAGATCAGGCTCGGGGGCAAATTCAGCTGCCTCGAAGGTGCTGGGTGCTTTTCTACCAATGCCTCGATTCAGTTGGGTTTTTTATAGTTCCCATGGCAGTTAGCAAGGTCTACAACTCACAGAGCCTCTTGTAAGAATTTATAAGAGTTGTCATGAAACTCACAAAGCGTATCTTTTTTTTTCAGTATTAAAATTGAAAGGCCAGATCATATCCCTCATGTACCGGTTTCGTACCAAATCCAGGGATTGGATATGGCTGAGGACGTCAGCCTTCGCCTTTTTGAATCCGTACAACGACGACGTTGAATATATTGTCTGCACAAACACGCTAGCAAAGTGAGTACCCCTTTTAACTAAAATTATTCCCAGTTTCTAAATTGATGTCTATGTCCCATTATTTTATTTATTTAGTTGTTTTGTAATTTGTAAGTAATTTGCTGTTTGAATTGACCTGAAAGGGGCTGCTAATTTCTGAAATGCGATTTAGCATTTTTGGACTATAAAAACTCCAAGTCTCTTAACCAACCAATTCCAGGACCTTATGTTTGCGAATTGGCAGTTAAGAAGATAATGGATGACCGTTTCTCCATACAAATGTAGTCTTCATTTTCCTCCCTCATCTCCCCATAAGTTAGGGGCAAAAAACAAATCCTATACAAATTTTGAAAAATTTCGAACTCTTATATAGGTCATGTCATTCACGAAGACGCGTGCCTTGACTCTTAATGTCATGATATTAAAGATTAGATAGGACATATCTGCGCGTCATCGTACTCATCGTGGATGAAACGAACTATAGTAGTAGAAAAATCGAAATAATCTGACGAAGGGGCATAGCTGTGGTTTTAATCCGAGTCTGTCGTTACAAAACTTCGGCCCTTGAATTTTAATAACCCTTATTATGTACTGCAGTAAAACAATCACTTTTGAAGAATACGTACAATTTGGTCACTTCACAAAAAAAAAATATTCCCGTATTTACATTCACCCTGTATAAAAAAAAACTAAAAAAAGACAAATTCGTAAAATTTAATCTAACGTTAATATTCTCACAATATGTCATGCAATATACAGTGGATTCTTGCCTTCCGCATGTAGGGCTAAAAGAATAGACACAAAATAGACTCGGCTGAAAATTTGGCAGTGAAGAAAAAAATGGATTGATGTGATGCGAATGGTATGGACGATGATGGCTGATAAACTGAGTGAAGAAAACCTAAATTTAAAACCGAATATTTTAAAAAAACGCCCGACGAATGGGGCTATTTGAATTTTGAGAATGTATTAAAAAATGCGCATTACAGATATAAATGGTTGGCAAGACTAAATAATATGGGACGAAAACACAATGAATACATTGCTAGTTACAAAAAAAGGAATCGAATTTAAAACGTTAAAAATTTAAATTAAATAAAATTCTTGAGCTCCAGGAAAATGGTAAAAAAACTATGGAATAAAACGCGCGTTTAAACGGCAGCTCGGCGAAACCTAAATTTACTTTAGGAACCACGCGGCATACGGGCTCGATTCCTCCAGCTGAAGATGGCCTGCCGATTGTCGGGAAACAATCCGTACTCAGGAAAGCCCTCCGGAGTAGTCTCGACGGAGGGTTCCAAAGCTTTCCGTGGCGCAGGCGATATCCGTTATCACGGACCGATCAAGAACTCCCGTGTACTCCCAAGTACGGAGAAATAAATAGCACTGGCGTCACAATATAGAAACGGGAAACTTGTACTGGTGACAAAACTCTTGTTAGGAATTTAATTATGTCTTGTTAAACTCCCAGTGAACAAAATGGACTTTTCTTTCCAAGAATCGTACACGATCTGTCATCTTCGAAAACCCCTTTCAATTTTTTTCTATCTCGAACTCGTCAAAAATTTAAATTCAAAATTAGCGCGAATATTATCTTAATTTGATTACAACCGGCCATCAATCATCAAGTTGATATATTCCTGGTAATGTCTCTTGATATAAGCGCCATCTAACGGTTCTCGCGTGAATCAACAACAGTGAAAGACTACCAATTGCTAAACAATCTGGAAAACTAGATACGGAAGTAAGGTCACTGTGGGCAAGACCGTCTACAAGGCAAGTCCGTCAACACATTATAACTTTTGAATTAGAAAGCGTTTGCCGCTTTGGCGTCGAGTTTATAAGTCAGTTTTTCGCGCTAGTTCCCTCACTCTAAAACAGATAGCGCTGTGACAACGAACTTCAGAGCAATCCGCGTAAACAAGTCATTACGTGTAAGGAACTCGAAGTGATAGTGCGACAGTCTCTGCAAATAAAATTGTTAAAAATAGTTTGTGACAAGATTTTGCACCAGAATTTGACTACGTAAGTAATATAAGACCCGGCAATCTTTATTATGTGTTTAAATTATCAGATATTGGCTTAGTTTTGTAATTATACGTTCCATCATTCATCACATTAAAATTTTGCTAAGTTGGAAAGTCCGTCTACTATGCACCAGGCAAGTCCGTCATATGCCTGACTTTCCTTGAATCAGAGGTTACCAACTGTTAAATGGCGTCAATATTATTTATTACGATTTTATAAGGTTACTACAGATACGCATCTTTACGACATTGCGCATGATGTTTGTGTTTTGTGTTTATTAACAATTTTAATCTCGAAACTACTAAAGAAATGTGTTCTTCATCCTCAGCACTATGTAACCGAAAATACAAATAAGAAAATACCTATTAAGTAAATAAATAAATATTGGCCGCAAACTAAGCATAGCTTAGCTTTTACTATTGGTGCTAGGCGACGACATATACAAACTTATATAGATAAATACATAAAAAACAAACATGACTGGAGGAACAAATATCTGTGTAGATTATACAAGCAAATGCCCCTACCGGGATTCGAACCCATGATCATCGCCTTCATATGTTATATTATTATACCTATGACACATATTACTACCCTTTTTACTCCTCTTGAATTTTAGAATACGGTTGTACAGTCATATTTTCTTGACAGTTTTGAAGATTAAAATCATTGCAGCCATATCAGTCCGTACGTATTTTTTATTTCGGAACATTTATTGTACTTATCGTGGTTTAGCCGTTTTGCCTACACCGTGATACAAGGTTACGCGCCACGCCAATGCTGTACCGCGCGTGCCACGCCGCTATGTGACGTGGGTTCTTCGCCTTACTTATCCTGAAAATTTACGTATGTAGGGTACCTACTTCTGTTATGGAGTTTGATTTGCCAATCACTATTTGATTTAAACTTAAACGGTGTTCGTAGTTTAAAATTGCTACTACTATGAGTTTATTTATGTAACCCTCTTTGATCTCCGTAAATTTAAAACAACGAGTAAATTTAAAATGACTATTGGTATTTTATTTGAGAAGTCCAAAAAATAAGTACGTATAATTATTTTCCAAAAAAGGTTTACCACCCCATTTACGTAATATATTACGTAACTTACCTTTTAATAAGAAAATTTGTGTTTATTTCGAATCTAAACCCTATATTAACAAGTTTAGAGTACACTTTTCATTGTCTTGTTTCATTCTTTGTAAGAATTCGAATACGAACACATAAGCACCCATAGTATGGCTGATATCGTTACTAGACGGACTTACCTTAAACTACACGGGAAGTCCGTCTACTCGCCGAATTTTTAAAAATACTATTGTTTTTGCTTAATTTATGATTAAAATGATCTGTCACTATAGCTTAATTATTATTTATGAAATTCTTCATGGTATGTGATTACAAGCGGTCACGTAAGTGAATAACTAACGGAGCTAGAATACTCCAATGTAAAAAATAAATAAAGTATGCCGGTCTTGCCCACAGTCACGCGTTTTCTGCATAAATTTCTTCTATTCTAAACCCTTGGTAGTTAGAGGTTTTTGATATTTGTTAAGGTCTTAGCACACTATTACAACTCAACAGCCACTCGACTCAAAATTAAATATTGAAATTAAAGCCTTATCTTGTATGTCCTACAGTACAAGTTTAACATTTAGGTAACTGTCGGGTGGTCTACGCGTCGTCCACTCGTCCTCCACTAAGCTGAACCAAAAGTGAGTTGAGTTGGTGTGGAATTGATATAGTGTGCGAAGACCTTAAGGCGTTCGAGGGGTTAACTGTTTTGTTTGCGTAGCCGGTCGCTAGGCAGCGCGAGTGGCGAGGCGCCGCCGGAGGAAAACTACGACTACCACTTGCGGCACCGCGACGTGTACCAGGCCGCGCAGCAGCCTGTGCTGCACCAGCAACACCATGCACCGCCTGGTACGACTCATTTTACTACTGACTTCTATTTATCAGTCTTAGTCTTTCATTAAGATAATTGTGAAAATGGTGTTTTTTGAGGATGACTCGATCTACATTTGCTACCTTTTTAGCTACCACAAATTGTTACGCCATAAAAACATCCACTTGATTTTTGTTGATAATTTTCGTGATGGAGCCTTTAATGCTTAAAAGTAGTGACAAAATGTAGTTTTGTTTTTTGTAAATTTACTTTTTAATGCGTATTTTGAATCGAATTTCGCTAATATATGTATCTGCAGTAATATGCGTTAGTTGCAGCCGGCAGCGTGGGCATGGGCGCGGCGGGCGCGCGGTCGCCGGGCGCGGCGCCGGCGGCGGGCGCGGGCTACGCGCCGCACTACGCGCCCGACTACTCGCCGCACCGCGTCGCCAACACCCCGCCCGTCACCACCTGGACCACGCTCCGACCCGTATGTCATACAACAACCAATGCCAATACTAGATTATCTCACAACTGCAAAATCAAATAATTACGTCGAGGGCGTACATTGAATCTTAAGGAGGCGAAAGATTCAATGTACGCCCGCGATGACAAAACCTATGCTGCTTTCACACCACCTATGAAGAAAACATAAGACTGTAATATACGAATACAAATAAATGGTATGAAATGAGAATTATTGTATCATTTCGTCGGATTCATATTTAGGGTTTAGTATAACTTAAAAAATTTCAAAACATATTCTCCCCGCATTTTGCCGCTTTACTCGACATATTAGGACACAAAAATTATACATTAACAGTGTTTCACTGTTTGTCCAGAGCGGCGGAGCCGGCGGCGAGAGCTACGCGTACAGCGGCGAGGCGCCCGCGGCCGGCTCGGGCACCGCGCCCGCGGCCGACGGCTCGCCCGCGCGCTCCCCGCCCGCGCCCGCCTACCTGCCGCCCGCGCACTACCACCACAACCACCACCCGCACCCGGCGCACGGTCAGTATACACGTACAGCGGCCGGCTCGGGCACCGCGCCCGCGGCCGACGGCTCGCCCGCGCGCTCCCCGCCCGCGCCCGCCTACCTGCCGCCCGCGCACTACCACCACAACCACCACCCGCACCCGGCGCACGGTCAGTATACACGTACAGCGGCCGGCTCGGGCACCGCGCCCGCGGCCGACGGCTCGCCCGCGCGCTCCCCGCCCGCGCCCGCCTACCTGCCGCCCGCGCACTACCACCACAACCACCACCCGCACCCGGCGCACGGTCAGTATACACGTACAGCGGCCGGCTCGGGCACCGCGCCCGCGGCCGACGGCTCGCCCGCGCGCTCCCCGCCCGCGCCCGCCTACCTGCCGCCCGCGCACTACCACCACAACCACCACCCGCACCCGGCGCACGGTCAGTATACACGTACAGCGGCCGGCTCGGGCACCGCGCCCGCGGCCGACGGCTCGCCCGCGCGCTCCCCGCCCGCGCCCGCCTACCTGCCGCCCGCGCACTACCACCACAACCACCACCCGCACCCGGCGCACGGTCAGTATACACGTACAGCGGCCGGCTCGGGCACCGCGCCCGCGGCCGACGGCTCGCCCGCGCGCTCCCCGCCCGCGCCCGCCTACCTGCCGCCCGCGCACTACCACCACAACCACCACCCGCACCCGGCGCACGGTCAGTATACACGTACAGCGGCCGGCTCGGGCACCGCGCCCGCGGCCGACGGCTCGCCCGCGCGCTCCCCGCCCGCGCCCGCCTACCTGCCGCCCGCGCACTACCACCACAACCACCACCCGCACCCGGCGCACGGTCAGTATACACGTACAGCGGCCGGCTCGGGCACCGCGCCCGCGGCCGACGGCTCGCCCGCGCGCTCCCCGCCCGCGCCCGCCTACCTGCCGCCCGCGCACTACCACCACAACCACCACCCGCACCCGGCGCACGGTCAGTATACACGTACAGCGGCCGGCTCGGGCACCGCGCCCGCGGCCGACGGCTCGCCCGCGCGGCGTATCTAACCCATTTTAAATTCCTGAAATGCCGCATAACTCTTTTTGGTCTGCATAAAAACTAGCTGAACAACAAATATCAACAGGACTTCGGAGATATTGCATTTCTAAGGATTTACTAAATTTCTATGGAAACAGGGTTGTCACATCAGAGTTAAACTTTATAGCAAGATTTTAGTTATTTTTATCCTGTGCTATTGGTGTCTTTCAATCGTACCTTTATAATTATAAATATTAACCAACTGAATAAAGAGGAAGGTTCATATTTTAAATGTATTTGTGTATACTTAATTTGACGGCCGGTTAGTTGGTAAGTACATAACACAACAGTATTCAAGTATATGTGTATAAGCCTAATAGAATTTACTGTGGGTGTAATGTCGATGTGCAAGGCTGTGAAATTTGTTTATTTATCTAGTGGAACAAAGGGTTTTCTGCCGACAATATTATATGATTTACGTCTGGGTGCAATGTAGTATCATTGGTAGAATATTGAACTACATTTTCCATTGACGGTTTTAAGACTTGGCATTACAATGATATTATTAGACTTTCAAAATATTACTCCAATGGTACAGTTGCCAGAAAAAATTAAAAAATGCGGAATTTGATTAATTTACAATTTTTGCGGCCTATAAACTAATTTATTTATTTATTTTAATAACAGTTTATACCGTTTCAAATTTGATACTCCTTAATGATTATGTAACTAAAGTCATGTCTGAAGGTAGTCAAGTAGATGTAGTTTACACAGACTATAGTAAAGCGTTCGATAAAATTGACCATAAATTGCTAATCCTCAAGTTAATTAATATGGGTATTCACGGTGATCTGTTGCGCTGGTTCACGTCTTATATTGACAATAGGTCGCAAGCTGTTGTCATTAACAACTATGTGTCTGGCTGGGTAACTGTTCCCAGTGGCGTTCCTCAAGGATCGTTGCTGGGGCCTTTCCTTTTCAATATATTTGTCAATGACATCAGTGATTGTTTCCACACTTCCAAATTGCTATGTTTCGCTGACGACATGAAATTTTTTACCAAAATTAATTCATTGGATGACTCTGCTCTTTTACAAGATGACCTTACACGTCTTGTTGCATATTGCCAGACCAATAAATTAGATCTAAATGTATCTAAATGCTTTACTTTAACCTTCACTAGACAACAAAGTTCAATTCCAACTTCGTACAAGCTAAATGATCATGTGCTTAAATCTGTGTCATGTATGAAGGACCTGGGAGTCACCCATGATTCAAAGCTTTTATTTGATACTCATATAGATAATATAGTAACTGGTGCTACCAAGACTTTGGGATTCATAATGCGTAGTTCTTTACATTTTACCCAAATTAAAACTATAAAAGTTCTTTATTGTACATATGTCAGAAGTAAACTTGAATATGCGTCTCAAATTTGGAACCCCAGTTATAATATTTACATTAACAGAATAGAACGTATACAGAAAAAGTTTGTAAAATACCTCTGCTTTAAAATGAAAACTCCTTATAATTCATCCAATTATGAGAATATTTGTAAAAAACATCACCTTATCCCACTACATAAACGTCGACAGATTGCAGATATTACTTATATACTTAATATTTTAAATGGTAACATTGATTGTCCTGAATTGCTCGCTAAGCTCTCCTTCAATACTCCATCTAGGTCTAAAAGATACTTCCCTCCCCTCTCAATTCCTTTTTCATCACGTAATTACAGAAAGAATAGCTTTCTACTACGAGCTGGTAAAAGTCTAAATGAACTAACGAAGGAGCGGGATATAGACGTTTTTAATAGCAACATCACAACTATAAGACGGATTCTAACAGACAAATTACTTGAGTGAGCGAGTCGTATGTGTTGGCATATTATTGTATCGATTAACGTATTAAGATTACTAATAAGTTTTGGTTTCTTTGTTCAGTATATAATATAATAAGTATTAATATTTAAAAATATTAGTGGTAACACGTTGTAAAAAAAAAAAAAATCTAGTGCTAACCACCAATTATCTGTTAACCTGTTGCTACCGGTGGGAACCTATAATTGGCTCTTTGTTATCTATATATATAACTATTGTACAATCTATAGCTGTTGGTTCTCCGAACAATAAATAAATAATAATAAATAATAAACAGGTCATAGTCAATTTTAAATGTTAGCATAATTTATTAAGCTCATAGCTAACAAGGGAATTGGAAATGAGATATCCAGTTTATATGGTTTTCATAGAGATTTCCATAGATTCTTATTAACTTCATTACTAAGCCAAATATAAATATAGTTTCTTATCCAAAGTTGTATTATTTAATTATATTTATCAAATGAAATCATAAAACCACATGGCCGCAACTAAGGCATAATCTCACACTGTGAGGTGTAACCTTGTATATAAATTCTCATGCTCGTAAAGTCGGTGTTTAAGTCGCTTGCAAGCGACATAAAGCTGTGTTTTATTATCTAATGCTAACAAAAATCATCTATTTCGTAATAAAGCAATAAAGTCAAAAACCTGGCATACAAACTGCCCAGCTGGCGGTCGGCGTGTTTCCCATTAGCAAAGAGAATTAAGAATACCAGGAGTGCTCACTCCATACAACGTTTTGTTACCAAAAATACTAATATTTTCGTAGTCTACATCTAGCGTCAAGTATCGGAACTCTCAGTACTGCTACTCGACAATAGATATCCCGGCAAACAAAAAGTCTAATGCTCAATGTAGGTAGAGTAAGCGTAGGAGTTGAAAATAGAGTTCCGGTTACTCTGGTTATAATATTAGCTGTAAATCGTTGAGCATTAGACTTTTTGTTTGCCGCGATATCTATTGTCGAGTAGCAGTACAGAGAGCTCCGCTCAGCGATTGATAATAAACATAGATGACGAACTAGCTCTGTAAAATGACCCCACACACCTTGTGCCGAAGCGGGCGGGGCGTCAACTTTGTGCCGCGGAACCATTTAGTTTGCAAATGGGGGCCCGTTGTCACAGTCGTAGTAAGAAGAATGCAAATTATATCTTTAACAAAAGAAATATGCCTTATTGTGCGGATAAATGATGTGCTAGTCGTTCCAACAAACACTGGAAAAAATATGGGATTACTTTTCACGTATAGTTTAACTAGGATCATATTATTTAGATTTCTCTTGATCAAAACAGGTTTTATATGGGGATGATGTTATGCATTTTAAACAACCATTGATATTAAGAAACATTCATTTTAAATTTGTTCAGGTTGTTGTTTCAATAATTTAAATTTGTGATAGTAAATACGAATCGTCGTTGTAGGTGGAGGTTTTTTTTAACCAGTAGGTATAGACGGCCGAGCGTAGCGCGGTAACAAACACAAAAAAGAAAAAAAAAGCAAAAAAGAAAAAAAAAAAGCATAATGACAGAATTGTACTTATAGGTATTTTATGGTTGTATGCAAAGACGTACCATAATTTGACGTTTAAAAACAAAAGAAGGTTGCCTTACAGGCCTAGGTGTGTAAGGCTGTATGAAATTCCTTCACATATAATCTTCACTCATCGCACCTGATATGTAGTATTTCCGGACCCGATTTGAAATAAATCATGTCAATATTTCATTACAAGTTTGAGAAAAACATGTTCTATATTGCATGAAACCGTCTACCTAGAGTTGATTTCCATTGTCATTTATTTTCAAGTGACAACGCTACAGCCAATCATAGCGCATAACAGTAAGTGACATATTCTAAACGACATTCTGTAGATTCACGGCCGCCGCAGCCTGGAGTGAATTAAATACTTCTTACCCCCGGAGTTAAACACAATGTTTTTAATCACACTTGCGAAGAAAAAACAAAATTTTAAGCGAATTAATTCTTCCGTCACTTTTTGACATGTAACAAAATAAGGATCTAAGTCAAATGGCGTTCTAAAAGTTTTAATCATGTGTCGAAAGATGGCAGTAAAATAACTGCGGCTACAAAGTTTTCTTTGACAATCCACCTCTATTTCAAATTCTCTTTGCACATACTAATGACGTGGCTCATCATCAGAAAAATCAGGCCGAAATGATGCCGAGATGTTGCCACGGCCTTTTAACACTAAGCTAAAACTTGATTTTTTTATTTGACAAAAATATCAATACATTTTTTGTAATAATGTGTTCAACTAGTAGTTCTAAAACTTGTCAACATCACTATTCTGTAAAAATATTTTAAACGGCTATTAAATGAATTAAATCAAATATTTTTATACATTACAAAAAAAAATAACCTTCAGTATTTTATAAGTACAACTCATTTTATACCTTGATTTTAAACAAGTATTTTACTTATAACTTCTTGGTTTGTATGAGGTAGTGACATAATAATAAATAAAAAAAAAGCTATGACTCTCGTTCCCGCGGAAGTAAAATGGACTTTAGCTCCCGCTGCACTTGGGTGTTCCTGTGCAAGTGTGATGAAATGTGTCGTTTTTAAGTAAAAAGTCTAATTTGTCGCTTGCCATAAGGACGCTTTGACAGGTTATTTGTATAAAGATCCCGTCCTTATGTTAAGCGACTTGGGAATGCAATCCCGATCCCGCGGGATCCCGATCTCGCGAGATCCCGTGTAATTTTTCGGGATCAATCCCGACGCATTATATGACGGGATCCCGTTCGGGATTGACGGGATTGGGCGGCAGTCGTCAGCGACGCTACACACGTCCACTCGGGGCGCAAGCGGCGCGCTGAGCCGCTGACTGACAGCCGGGAGTGGCGGGAGCGCCGAACAGCGTTAGAAAACTAATCCGAGTATTTCCGAATATTAACGAAAGGTGACGAGCGTGACAGATAATATACAACAGTGTCGAGTGAGTGAGAAAGAAGTACATGCGTGCGGAGAGGCGGCCATTTGTTTGTTTACATTGCTAATTGTTTTAGTTGTGCAGTTGTATTGATTATTTTTTCTTAAATTACGCATTTTTTACTGTTTATATGGATTAAATAAACATAACTTGGATTCCTATAAGTGTTAGGTTGTTAATACCTTAAAATGTCGACAAGTAATCCAGATCAAGCGTACGTGGAGTGTAGCAGCCGTTTACCGGTATGGAGATATTTTCAGAAAGCAGTTAATAATTTGACTGCTCAATGCAACTTGTGTAAAGCTGTTTTTGATTACCTTTGTTAATTTCTAAAGAAAGCTGATGATGATTTAGTTATTAATATTAAAGAATACAGGTTTTTGTTTTCTGTCTATTAATATGTTATTTTAATTAACATCACCATAACAAACATGCCGTTATTATCGTTTTAATTCAATCGAGTTTTACTTTTTTTTTATCTACGCGGGATCCCGAAAATTCCGGGATCTAGCGGGATTGATATTTCTCGAATAATCAGGAGTCGGGATTGCATTCAGTATAAGCGACAAAGTGGGACCTTAGGCTAGACTAATAGTTATTAGTACAACAAGAGTAAAGTTTGATATTTCTTCGGGTTTACAACCACCACCTATCCGTGCAAGCGAAAGATTTAAGATAATATGATATCATGAGCGTACGAGTAGTAAGGGACTCAAAATCTCACGAGATGTAAATAACTTTTCATCTCTCCTGTTCGGAAAGTGTGATTTTCATGAGCTGGTCTATCTAACCGGGTGGAAAATAGCTTTTCCCACCCTAGGGTGGAAAGTAATTAAGTTATGATGAGCAAGCTTATGCTATATAAAATAGACCCAGTGTCTGTACCTCCATTCATTTAAGGCGGTACAGACACCTATTGCTATCTCATTCTGTCTCTTGAAAAAAGCTATTCAAATCATTCTACTATTCCACTCATTCATGGTGGTACAGACACCTATTGCTATCTTTTTCTGTCTCTGGGTGGGTTGGGTTTTATAGACTGAATTACCCAATTTATCGGGATTGTATCAAAAATCGTTTGCGATTTGTTGCATGTGTTTTGGTGTCTATAGAGTAGAGCCCATTACACTGAAACTTTAATTGGAAACAAAATCATAGAAAAGGCGGGATAACGGATAAAACAAGAAAATTGTTCAGTTCTGAATAAAAATGGATTTATCGTGCGATTCCAGCGACGAAAAAATTAATTCAACTCCCGAATAGATAAAAGTAGAGGCGAAAACGGCGATCGATAGTTTGTTACCGGAATGTTCTAAGGAGAGATACATGAAGGCATACGACCACTTTATAAACTGGAGAAACGCTAAGAAAGTAAAGTCTCTTTCGGAAACCGTGTTTCTGGCATATTTCGCAGAAATATCGAAGACATTAAGAGTCCTTATTCCTACAGACGAGCGTATTTTGTAAAATGCTTCCTTTTTCATTCAAGATTACGACGTAACTATTAGTATTTATTCAAAAACTGATAACGTACTTAAATAATCGTTTCCTAAACTAGCGGCTCCAACAGTTCAAATTTTCATTTTCTCTTTTAAACCTCTTTTTTAATGAGGTTTTTTGGGAGTCTTTTCCAAATTTTGCAGTGAGATGTGGCGTTTCGGTTCTCAATTTTGCTATAAACAAGAATCATTTGGTACATGAATGACTACAATTTGATTCAACATATCTCGTACGAGGGGCTGGAATGATTAACAATCGAAGATTCATTTGAAAAAACTGATAAAATACCTTCCGAGTTTTCTTCATTTTTTTGGCGAAAACAGGGTTTTATTATATTTTATTTCCGCAAATTGTACGCATATTTTGCTTTAAAAATAATATTATAGCAAACTGTAACTTTATGTTAACCTATGAAAAAAAAATCGTAACTATGGGACCTACATTGCCGTAAATTTATATTTTTTTAAAACACGTATAAATCACGCAGCAGCGACGCCCCGCTCTCAGTCCGCGCGGAGCGCGCTTAGAGGACGGACCTGTGCTCGATTGTCAGGCATTCGTTGCGATCGTAATCAGCTACGGAGTTCCGAGAAGTGCTATATACTGCGATTAGAAAATCTTAATAAAAGTTCATTTTTTACGGTATGCCTAACAGACTCGCTTATTGATGGATTTTCAGTGTTACTTTTTTTTTAATACTAAGTCGGTGGCAAACAAGCATACGGCCCGCATATGTACGACTGCAACTCCAGAGGAGTTACATGCGCGTTGCCGACCCTAACCCCCTCCCGCCCCTCGTTGAGCTCTGGCAACCTTACTCACCGGCAGGAACACAACACTATGAGTAAGGTCTAGTGTTATTTGGCTGCGATTTTCTGAAAAACGCATTTTCACTTGAAATTACGTTAGGGTTTACATTATAATTTTTGACCCGGATGAAGTCCAAGTTCTCATGATGGAGTCAGGAGTTGGTCACCAGAACTCCTAATCTACTAATTATAATCCCATCGTGTTTGGGCTCAAAAGATTTGCCCTGACGAACACCATCGGTCTAGATGAGGTCCAGGGTCTCATGATGGAGTCAGGAGTTGGTCACTAGAACTCCTAATCTACTCATTATAATTCCATCGTGTTTGGGCTCAACAGAGTTGCCCTGATGAGCACCTTCAATCTAGATGAGGTCCAGGGTCTCATGATGGAGTCAGGAGCTGGTCACCAGAACTCCTAATCTACTCATCATAACTCCATCGTGTTTGGGTTCAATAGAGTTGCCCTGACGAGCATCATCAATCTAGATGAGGTCCAGGGTCTCATGATGGAGTCAGGAGCTGGTCACCAGAACTCCTAATCTACTCATCATAACTCCATCGTGTTTGGGCTCAATAGATTTGCCCTGATGAACACCATCGATCTAGATGAGGCCCAGGGTCTCATGATGGAGTCAGGAGTTGGTCACCAGAACTCCTAAACTACTCATCATAACCTCATCGTGTTCGGGCTCAATAGATTTGCCCTGACGAGCATCATCAATCTAGATAAAGTCCAGGGTCTCATGATGGAGTCAGGAGTTGGTCACTAGAACTCCTAATCTACTCATTATAATTCCAACGTGTTTGGGCTCAAAAGATTTGCCCTGATGAGCACCATCGATCTAGATGAGGTCCAGGGTCTCATGATGGAGTCAGGAGTTGGTCACCAGAACTCCTACTCTACTCATCATAACTCCATCGTGTTTGGGCTCAATAGAGTTGCCCTGACGAGCACCTTCAATCTAGATGAGGTCCAGGGTCTCATGATGGAGTCAGGAGCTGGTCACCAGAACTCCTAATCTACTCATCATAACTCCATCGTGTTTGTGTTCAATAGAGTTGCCCTGACGAGCACCATCAATCTAGATGAGGTCCAGGGTCTCATGATGGAGTCAGGAGCTGGTTACCAGAACTCCTAATCTACTCATCATAACTCCATCGTGTTTGGGCTCAATAGATTTGCCCTGATGAACACCATCGATCTAGATGAGGCCCAGGGTCTCATGATGGAGTCAGGAGTTGGTCACCAGAACTCCTAATCTACTCATCATAACCTCATCGTGTTCGGGCTCAATAGATTTGCCCTGACGAGCATCATCAATCTAGATAAAGTCCAGGGTCTCATGATGGAGTCAGGAGTTGGTCACTAGAACTCCTAATCTACTCATTATAATTCCAACGTGTTTGGGCTCAAAAGATTTGCCCTATTGAGCACCATCGATCTAGATGAGGTCCAGGGTCTCATGATGGAGTCAGGAGTTGGTCACCAGAACTCCTAATCTACTCATCATAACTCCATCGTGTTTGGGCTCAATAGATTTGCCCTGATGAACACCATCGATCTAGATGAGGTCCAGGGTCTCATGATGGAGTCAGGAGTTGGTCACCAGAACTCCTAAACTACTCATCATAACCTCATCGTGTTTGGGCTCAATAGATTTGCCCTGACGAGCATCATCAATCTAGATAAAGTCCAGGGTCTCATGATGGAGTCAGGAGTTGGTCACTAGAACTCCTAATCTACTCATTATAATTCCAACGTGTTTGGGCTCAAAAGATTTGCCCTGACGAGCACCATCGATCTAGATGAGGTCCAGGGTCTCATGATGGAGTCAGGAGTTGGTCACCAGAACTCCTAATCTACTCATCATAACTCCATCGTGTATGGGCTCAATAGATTTGCCCTGACGAGCACCATCAATCTAGATCAGGTCCAGGGTCTCATGATGGACTCAGGAGTTGATCACCAGAACTCCTAGTCTATTCATCATAACTCCATCGTGTTTGGGCTCAAAAGATTTGCCCTGACGAGTACCATCGATCTAGATTAAGTCGAGGGTCTCATGATGGACTCAGTAGTAGGTCACCAGAACTCCTAATCTATTCATCATAATGGTAATTTGATGGTGCTTGTCGGAGTAAATCTATTGAGCCCAAACACGATGGAGTTATGATAAATAGATTACGAGTTCTGGTGACCAACTCCTGACTCCATCATGAGACCCTGGACTTCATCTAGATCGATGGTACTCGTCAGGGCAAATCTTTTGAGCCCAAACACGATGGAATTATAATGAGTAGATTAGGAGTTCTAGTGACCAACTCCTGACTCCATCATGAGACCCTGAACATCATCTAGATTGATGGTGCTCGTGAAGGCAAATCTATTGAGCCCAAACACGATGGAGTTATGATGAGTAGATTAGGAATTATGGTGACCAACTCCTGACTCCATCATGAGACCCTGGACTTCATCTAGATCGATGGTACTCATCAGGGCAAATCTTTTGAGCCCAAACACGATGGAATTATAATGAGTAGATTAGGAGTTCTAGTGACCAACTCCTGACTCCATCATGAGACCCTGAACATCATCTAGATTGATGGTGCTCGTGAGGACAAATCTATTGAGCCCAAACACGATGGAGTTATGATGAGTAGATTAGGAATTATGGTGACCAACTCCTGACTCCATCATGAGACCCTAGACTTCATCTAGATCGATGGTACTCGTCAGGGCAAATCTTTTGAGCCCAAACACGATGGAATTATAATGAGTAGATTAGGAGTTCTGGTGACCAACTCCTGACTCCATCATGAGACCCTGGACTTCATTTAGATCGATGGTACTCGTCAGGGCAAATCTATTGAGCTCGAATACGATGGAATTATAATGAGTAGATTAGGAGTTCTAGTGACCTACTCCTGACTCCATCATGAGACCCTGGACTTCATCTAGATTGATGGTGCTCATCAGGGTAAATCTATTGAGCCCAAACTCGATGGAGTTATGATGAGTAGATTAGGAGTTCTGGGGAGTTCTGGTGACCAACTCCTGACTCCGTCATGAGACCCTGGACCTCATCTAGATCGATGGTGTTCGTCAGGGCAAATCTTTTGAGCCCAAGCACGATGGAATTATAATGAGTAGATTAGGAATTCTGGTGACCAACTCCTGACTCCATCATAAGAACCTGGATGGGCTTCATTCGGGTCAAAAATAATAATACAAACCCTAACGTGATTTCAAATAACACTGAAACTCTATAGCACTAATGTGCGCAAACGATTGGCATCTTGACTACGCAGCATGGGTGCGTAGCCACCATGCCAATCGATACGACAACGAAACACTATCTGTCTCTCTCTCGTACTAATATGCACAAACGATTGGCATCTTGGCTGGGCAGCATGGGTGCGTAGCCAACATGCCAAACGTTTACGATACGACAAGAAAACACTATCTGTCTCTCTATCGCACTAATATGCGCAATCGATTGGCTTCTTGGCTAGGTATCATGGGTGCGTAGCCAACATGCCAATCGTTTACGATACGACAACGAAACACTACTCTCTCTCTCTATCGCACTAATATACGCAAACGATTGGTATTTTGGCTAGGCACTAAGCAAGTGTGTGGCCAACATGCCAATCGTTTACGATACGACAACGAAACACTATCTGTCTCTCTATCGCACTAATATACTTTATTTATACCTGCAGTCATTTAGTAACTTCTTCATTTTCCATTGGTGTGAAAGAGACAGAATAAAGAGCAAGGGTTATAGTACACTCTGTAGTTTGTACACTTAGTAGTAGTGTACATAAAAAAAAAAAACTACTGTGCATATACAATAAAATAAAGAGTGCCCATATGATATCATATGACACTAAAATTAATGTTGCTTGAAATTATATTGAAAACTATCAAGATTATTCTAGTCTGCATTGAAACGCGCGTCGCGTTGCCGGCGCTCGCGTACCGAGCGCCAACGCCATCTATCGAGCGTTATTTCGTGAAATCGGAGAACGCTCCAAGGATTAAGGGCTCTTAAAACCATCTACACTTTGGAGCACGTATACAATGGTTAAATCAACTATTCATAACAAGCATCAAGTTGATTTGAAGAATTTTACGAACTTGTTAACATTTATAAAGACGATCGGAAAACTTTAAAAGCGAATCTTTTTCGAATTGTTCAAATTTCTCTGTAAACTTCAGAGACATGTCAAACGCTTATCCTATTTCTATGGTAAACTTTAACTAATTTAATTTCATTGTTGTTATGTCGTTTGCCTATCGCTGTAAGTATGTGTCTGTTAATAATTTGTTCTAAAGAAATATATCTATAATAAACCTAGATTTTTTGTGTTTGAGTTTCCTCATAGTCGAAATGAAAAGTAGAGTGTTTAACTCGGGTAAAAGTAACCATCTCACCCTCGAACTATTGGCCAAAATATCTCGGCTGATATGGTTCACTTTCCACCCTTGGTTAACTATCTACTATTGATCTCTAGTAGTAACTAAGGCTTTTCGTTTCGCCTCAGCAGTAAGAACATATTTAGGAAGGTAAAATTACAACATGAAAAAATGTAACCTTTCTTCATCACTATTTTTGTAATGTAAACTAATGTTTTGTAAGGTATTCAATTCTAACAATTAAGTTTAATTACCGAAATAAAATACTAAAACAAAACGAAAGAAATTTCAATCAAATAATATGAGAAATAACGAATATCAATTGACAGTTCAATCGACAACTTTTAGAGATCGTTAAATGTAGAATTATTCATTTATCTTTGTATTTTTTTAAGAGTTCTATTGTAAGTTGATTGTATTCACAACAAAACACGTAAAATATAGTGTTTTTATTAAGTTTAAAACTTTTTAAAAAGTAATTCATTATTACGAATGATACTCGTAGTGTGTTTTGGAACGATGCGGACTTATTTCGGGGTTCTATTATAAACCGTCGAATGGCGTTTGAAGTTTTTTGTTTCTTATTTTTGTTAGTGACGTGAAAGGGACAGAGAATAGAATCCAAATATTTCGAACTTGTATTAGGCCCCGCACGTTGAAATGACATTCGAATATAAGAATTCGAAGAAAAAATACTTAACTTTGTACGGAACCCTAGGTGAGCGATCCTGGCTTGCAATTTGTCCTGGGTTTTTTTTTTAAATAGACGCCTGATTTTTTTTAAAGTTGTGATGTTACTCACAGTATAGTGGTAGAATGATACTTGTGTGATTGTGCATGCGGATGATATTGAAACTTTAAAAATGAAACTTAATTATGTAATAAACCAACTCGTCAAATAATGGTTTAATGCTAATGGTATGGTATTAAACTTGGATAAAACGAATATTATCCACTTCCAGTTAAGAAACACGATTAAAACAAAATTACATAAAGTTCTTAACAACACCCAAATCCCTCAGGTTGATACAGTTAAATATCTTGGGTTCGAAATTGATGCCGGGCTGACTTGGGGTCCACGTATCCAGTCGACCTGCGACAGGCTGGCTTCTGCCTGCTATGCACTGTCCAGGTTAGCACCCAGCCTAACTTCGGATAATCTCAAAAGAGCGTATTACGGATATTTCCATTCGATCCTTACATATGGTGTTGACCTCTGGGCCACAGCCGCTGAACGTGATAGGGTGTTTAGGATGCAAAAACGTGCTCTCCGCATAATCGACGGTAAACCCCCTGACCACCCAGTACAACCGCTATTTAAAAAGCATAAAATATTAACTTTGCCTTGTATATTTGTACTGTCGGCTTGTATGTACGTCAGAGCAAATATGCATACGTATAAAACTAATGCATCTATACGTACCTGTGACCGGCCGCCCCGCAGGACTCCCAAACTGGTTGCTCCGAGTTGCCGACTCGCTAAGTCGAGACGGTCGCTTAGTGTAATCGGACCAAAATTATATAATTCACTACCATCTACATAAAAGGACTCGAAAACTGACTCAATTTTAAAAAAAATCTTAAATTATTACTTATTCAACACGCATGCTACTCAATTGATGACTTCATGTGTATAACCTTAACCAAAGATCATTGACCCAACACCGTGAAACGAAATATTTTTTTTCTATTACTGATTTGTTTTATTGAATCTATAATTATTAGTTGTAAAATTGTATTTTATTTTGACTTGTAAGACGTACCTTTATTTTACCAATAAAATTCTGTATTCTGTAGAATGCAGTTGCATAATCTGAGGTTGTATTTCGCAGGCATGTGGTCGTGGCAGGGCGGCGGCGCGGGCGCGCCGGGCGCGGGGGAGAGCGCGGCGCCGCACGAGCTGTCGGACATGCTGCAGATCCTCGACCAGAGCGGCGGCGCCGCCTTCGAGGACCTCAACATCAACATGTTCAACTCCAACTTTGAATAGCGCCGCGGTTCCCGAGGTTGCCGTCCCGCTTAGTCGCGAGTCGCTCCACCTATTCGATTCCCGATCGACGGTAGTGCCAGAGACAACAGAACTATCGATGACGCATCAATTCGAAAGATAAGTCGCAGCTTTACTGGAGGACGCTACCCTACGTCGGTGACTTAAAAAATCTATCATAGACCGCAGTTGACATCAGTTCAGTGTCTGTAGGTTCGATTGCCTGTGGTAGCACGAAACCCGAGCGCGTCCCGCGTCCGCGACTCTGCGTGTTGACAATTCAACTAGAGCTTTATCGCGGGATGATATAGCTCTCAATAAATGGCAACCAACTGTACAAATCATGTACCTTGTAAAAATACACAAATTCACCTTACTCTTATTTGACGCTTAAGTTTGTGGAGACTAGTTTGGTATTGTGTTATCGACTTATTAATTGATGGGCTAAAAGGTAGAGCGGTGGATCGGCAGCTAGTTACTTAACATACGCATATATTTTTATGTAATAAAGTTAATAAATAAAAACATAGGTTTAGGATAGACATTTATATGATAAGATAAACCTTTTTTTATTCATTAGGCGGTTTAGACATTTAATTTTTAAGAACAGGGTGCGTAGACAAGATGCCGATCGTTACGCTCCGTAGCGAACGAAACGCAACTGTCTCTGTCGCACTAATATGGAAGAGTGATAAAGAGATATAACTCGCTACTTTACGAACGATTGGCATCTTGTCTATGCACCCATGAATAAGTTAAATCCAACTATTCCTGGCTGAATATATTTTAAATTATCTGACAGATGAATACTGTATTTGCTGTTAAATTTAAAATGTTTGTAGGAAAACTTATTTCGTAATTGCTTTTAAATTGATACCTACCGAGAGCTTCTAGATTTTTTAATCGTCTGCTAGACGGTCGCCGACAAGCCCCTCAGACCGTGTGCCCTTGGTCTGGACAGACCGTGTGACCGTTGGTCTGCGAGCGTCGCTAGCGGCCGCGGTCAGTGCGGTTTGGTTGAGGCGGTCTGGAACCGTATGACCGCCCGTCGCCGATGACCGCACTAGGCCGTTTCACTCGGAGAACGCACCGTGTGCGCACGGGTCGTAGTCATGACAACTACTTAAAAACTTTCTTCTCTATTCTGAGAAAGTTATGAATGTCATCGTAGTCCTCAAATTTCCTCAAATTATTTAACATGCAATGTTTGTTTGTAATCTATGATATTATATAACTATAGGTAGGTTATACTCATACATAAGGAGCACAAAGAATACTTCCATATTTATTTTTTAGGTGACCATAGGTACTCTGTGATAAAACAACGCTAGCTAATTGTGTTTGGGTTTGTAAGAATTGTCTCTGTGAGTACTAGTTGTCTGTTGCAAGAAAAGTACAGTCAGCGACAAAAGCTTTATTATTTGTGTATTTTATATGTATTTTATCAAGTTTTTCAGTTGTTTGCGATAGTTCTAATAAATATCTTATTTCTTTCTCCTTGCACTATTTTTACATGTATCTGTTTAGCCCGATCATTGTGGTATTTTGTACAATAAAGTTTAAATAAATACTTGTAACAAAAATTAAAATTTTGACGAAAAACTTAATTAAGTTAGCGTTTTACCCACTCTTTTCTTAATTTAATTGAACAAATAAGCGTGCCACGTCAACTTAAAATTTCTATAGGCTAGAGGCAATTTTGTGCGCTTGCATTACGTGTTGTACGTCCGCGAGTTCTGAACACACTGGTTTGCCAACCGTCTAGCCACGGCTTTCACGACGACCCCCGGATCAAGGTCAGACGTTCTGATGCTTGTCAGCGACCGTCTGGCAGACGCTTTAGAATTTGTTCTGAACATATTTTGGATAAAGGTGTCACTTTGATGGATGACAACATCGAGCAACACTGGCTTCCGACACGTCGGAAGGGAGGAGCCCAAGCGATATCTTACTGTACAAATAATTCTGCCATTTTTTTGCGGGGGGACACTTGCACACTGTCGCACTTCTCACTCACTACATACTAAGTCCTATCTGCAATGACGACACAAATACATAGAAAATTACAAACACCTCGATCTCATTTTGCGTACGGACGAGTCACAACACGTACCGCGCTATGCCCAGTTCCCAGTTGTGCATGTGCTTCGGCAAAGGGGAAATAGTGCGAATGCCGACTGTTGTTGCTCGAAGTCCCGATGTTGCTCGAAGGATGTCAATGATGACGATGGCAGTAGTATTGACGACGGACAAATCTATACGCATTCCACTGAGTTAGGATGGCGGGTGTACCTAAATAAATAAAAAGCATACCATATTTTCTATTTAGTTCCAAAAGTCTCCTTAAAATTTTTTTTACCTCCCTGTACTTAATTACCAAAAAACAGTAAACCCGCCATTCTGACAGTCAGAATGGCGGGTGTTTTTGAGTACGCAATGATCCCGCTATTATTGGTAAATTCTATAAAAACTAAATTTTTGTAACTTCATATTCAATTATAAATTTACCCATTTATTTGTGGTTTCCAAGTTTTACTCATTTTACTTTTTACATTGCTATTACACTTTTGTAGGCGCTAGTGGCGCTACCATTTTTCACCTTATCGATTAGGTGCAAAAATATGGTATACATACTTGTTTATTTTTATTATTCAGGTACACCCGACATCCTGACTCTCACGCCTTCCAGATGACAACACATATTTTGTAATGATGTATAACTGTAACGCGTAATGACTAATGACCCATAAAATGATTAAGTTTAGTGAAACAAGTATTATATATTATAAATCGTTATATTAGTTTAAAAGGCTCTTTCAAGTCACAATGTTTGAATGATGTCCGAGCTTGATATGAAGCTCTAAATCAAGACCTTTTTATATCCTCCCACATGAAACTTTTATCATATGTTTTAATGTTGCAATGAACTTGTTACCAAGGGAATTATGAGTCCATATAGATTTTTGTGCTAGGGAACAGTGTTAAGAAACTAGTAAGCAATATGTCCGCCGATTCCCACCTTTTAGCCGGATTTGGTATTCAACACATTCTTATGCCTTCTCTGGCAGTTATTAAACACTTAGCAATTTTTTATTTTAAGTTAATTTTGAATTAATACATCCAGGACTACTACTTACGATAATTATGTATACATTATAATTGAGAATATATTTTTACCAGAGCCTAACATTCTATTGGGATATAATGAACTTATGCTGGCTCTGAATTTATTTTATTTTTAAAAGTATTTTGATCTATAGAATTGAGTATTAAAATTTGTAAAATGAATTTTTCATTAAAATTAAGTACGACTAAGACTTTTTTTTACTTCAAAACCTACTGTGTAACATCATATCTATACACTTTGTTAGATTAGTGTGCAGGCTGACGCAACTAGGAACAAAATAAGTTTTGTATGGAACTTGTTTCGCAAATCTTTGCCAACGAAGAAAAATAAAACGTCAGTGCTATTTATTCTGTCAAGTTTACATCAAGTCAACTGTCAGCCTAATTGTTTTGTTTGTTATGAAGGCTTCAATGTTTTGTTCGGGTATTTTGTGCAATTTCTTTATTATTTAGTGAAAATATCGAAAATAGTGAACCGTGATCAGAGTAAAGAACGAGTTTGTTACAATGCCACCGAGAAAACGGTTTACTAAGTGTGAAATATGTGGCAAGCGAGCCACTCGAGAAAATCACGAAAAAAGGGATTTTATGGCGAAATTTCCCTTGGATAAAGACCGGTACGTATTGCTTTAGATACTTTTGACCTTATTTTGGTGCAGCAGGCTTTAAACACATCGAAAATTTGATATTTTATATTATTTTTAGTTATGAACTAGGGATGTACTTCTTCTCTTCTTCTTCTTCTCTCGTGTCGAGGTTCCCCTAAACAGTGGATGCCCAGAAAGCAGCGGTACTGACAGCCCGGACCGTGGCATCTCTCAGGTCAGATTCAGAGCACGAGTGCGGGCACGCGGGGCAATCCAGCAGGTGCGCCATGGTTTGTGGTGCAGTGTCGCAAGCACATTGGATAGAGTGGCCACGAAGCAGTCCCCATTCGACCATGCTCTGTTTACAACGGCCAACCTGAGACCTGAGCCTGTTCATCGCCTTCCAGATGGGCCATGGTTCTTTGGGATGTACTAAAACTATCGATAATTGTATGTTTATTTGTATATCAGTGTAAGTATTAAATAAAATATGTGAAATTTCCTGAGAACTTGCATGCAATATGACACAAAATTAATTCGTCGTAGATTTTCAGTGGAAAATTATCTATCATTTATGCATTAATGGTCATTATTTAACATATTTTTTTAATCTAGTAATTATTTAATATATTAATCTGAAATGTAAGTAAATTAATCTCTCTTTTTGTGATCAATAAAAAATATTATACGACATTATTACACAAATTGACTTAATCCCATAGGAAGCTCAATAAGACATGTGTTGTGGGTACTTAGACAACGATATATACATATAAATACATAGAAAACACACATGACTCAGGAACAAATATGCATGGTCATCACATAAATAAATGCCCGTACCAGGATTTGAACCTGGGACCATCGGCTTTATAGGCAGGGTTACTGCCCAGTAGGCCAGACCGGTTCTCATGATTAATAGACATATAAATACATAAAACGTTAGAGCATTGATAAAGGGTTGTTGATAATTGGATGCCAAAAAAACATGATTTATAGATGCATATTAGCGCTAAATAATCAGTTGATCATCTCATTAGCAAACACTTGGAATATAAACTGTACATAACCAAGGCTGTATGTTTTCAGATGCAGGCAGTGGGTTTTTGTTGGGAACGAAGACCTGATACATCTTCCCATAGAAAAGTTACATTTATTGAAACATGTATCTGCAGATCATTTTGAAAATAGTGCTTTTAATAAAAAAAAATTAAGAAAAAAAATAGTGAAGGATTTTATAATTACATTCCGAGTGTAACGAGGTATTCTAAAATAGAATCCTAGCGTAGTGAGGGATTCAAGTGTTAACGCCTATGGGTGGTATTTCACCTATGCAATTTCTTTGTCCAATGTGTATTGCGTCTCACATTTTGATTAATGACAGAGTGAGACGCAATGACATTGGACCAAGAAATTGGATAGGTGGAATACCACCCTAAGGTGGAAATATGTTTGCTACCACGTGATAAATTTACATACTGCTATTCACATCACCTATGAGGAAATTATTATGGACATTATGGTACAATTAAATAAATAAATAAATTTAATTAATGGTAATTAAATTAAATAATTTAACCTAAGAAGTACGCAAAAAGAGGAAAAAAGTGATCCCTCCTAGTAGGGAAAAAAAGTGCTACTTTGATCCTTCCTAGTGGTGAGGAACAACAAGGTGTTCTAAAAAAAATCGAGTCCACATTAAGCTCGACCACGTATTAGTCCACTCATAGAACTATCCACTATATAACATACAACTTAAATGTGGACTCGATTCTAACTTGATTTCGAGTACAAAATTTGTAGACAAGAGTATATTTCAACCCTCCCCATTTTATCGATATCGATAAGAAACGCAAGCGTGTAGCGTACTACACTATTTAAATTGCTTATGTTGGTACTATGGTTCTTTGAGAGTTCTTTGTCGTACATTTTGGTAATGATTTGCGAAACAAAGGGATTCCACTCGCTAGTATGGAAGTCCCGTCTCTTAAAACGTAGTGATTATATGCTCTTTGGTAGTGTGTACATGTTTTAGGTTGCGGCAAGATGGCGGAAAAGCATCAGGGGGCCTACCGCGAAAATCGAAATCTAATTGCGGGGATCTTTTACTCTCACTAAGACGTGACTAGAAGAAGTGACAGAGACAAATGCCCGCAATTGACGAACTTCGATTTTCACGGTAGGCCCCCAGCTGATCGAGGTTAACTGTAAGTTATCTACGGCATCATACGTGATTTTGCTCTTTTTAGGGTTCCGTAGCCAAATGGCAAAAAACGGAACCCTTATAGATTCGTCATATCCGTCTGTCTGTCCGATTATGTCACAGCCACTTTTTTCCGAAACTATAAGAGCTATACTGTTCAAACTTAGTAAGTGGATGTATTCTATGAACCGCATTAAGATGTTCACACAAAAATAGAAAAAAAAAACAATAAATTTTGGGGGTTCCCCATACTTAGAACTGAAACTCAAAAAATCTTTTTTCATCAAACCCATACGTGTGGGGTATCTGTGGATAGGTCTTCAAAAATGATATTGAGGTTTCTAATATAATTTTTTTTCTAAAATGAATTGTTTGCGCGAGAGATACTTCCAAAGTGGTAAAAAGTGTGCCCCCCCCCCCCGTAACTTCTAAAATAACAGAATGAAAAATCCAAAAAAAATATATGATATACATTCCCATGCAAACTTCCACCGAAAATTGGTTTGAACGAGATCTAGTGAGTAGTTTTTTTTTAATACGTCATAATATTTAAAAAACAATAATTTTTTCATCAAACCCATACGTGTGGGCTATCTAGGGATAGGTCTTCAAAAATGATATTTAGGTTCCTAATATCATATTTTTCTAAACTGAATAGTTTGCGCGAGAGACACTTCCAAAGTGGTAAAATGTTGAACAAGATCTAGCAAGTAGATTTTTTTTTAATACGTCTTAAATGGTACGGAACCCTTCATGCGCGAGTCCGACTCGCACATGGCCGCTTTTTTTTTGTAAAACCGTTAGCCGAGAGTCAGACCTAGCTAAGTTGGCAGCGATTTTGATAGCTCGGCCTGTGCAAGTGTTAAGTGAAAGTCATAATTTCATAGATGTTTGACATTTAAAATTAATACTGGCACTGTCTGGGCTATCAAAATCGCTGTCAGCTTATCTTGGCCTGACTCTAATCGTATTCGTCGCTACATAGAGCGCGTGGATCGATTCCAGCATAATCGCCTTTTCCAGTGACCAAAGGAAGGTATACCGAAAGTGGGAGGAAACCAACCTTCTTGAGTCCGACATGCGGCCGCCAGATGCTACTGCCATGACTGACTTCTGGCGTAGCATCTGGTCGAGGGGAGTTGGATAAGTGTTGTCGAACGTGAGTGCGAATCCCTTGAACCAATGGGGACAGCTACCATTAGCAACGATGACGTAAGTTGTGCCATCCGCACGGCCCAGGACTGGAAAAGTCCTGGGCCGAATGGATTGCACAATTTCTGGCTGCTTTCCTAAACAACTGGTGTCACCTTCCTGCTCTATAAGTCCGGTAGTACCACGGCTACACCCAGAAGGCTAGAAGTGGCAAAGCATTAGCAGACAAAAACTTAATTTAAAAAGTTTGATCCCTTTACACGAATAAGAAGAAGACCACGGAAGCGAAAAACTACAGATCAATCGCGTGCTTGCCTACACGCTACAAGCTTTTTACATCCATTTTGATATCAAAAGTCAACGCGCACATTGTTCTTCATAACATTTTGGCTTCCGCTCAAAATGGATGTAGGGTTGGGTCCCCCGTGGTACTAATAAAGAGCTCTTCTCAACACAAATCCGGCGAAATCTCAGCCGCTTGGATTGACTACATCTACAAGAAGGCCTATGATTCGGTGCCTCACTCATGGCTGGGGTGGTTCTTAGAGCTGTATAAAGTTGATGCAGCTTTAAGAACCTTCCTAAGTGGGTGTATGAGGCAGTGGACCACAGTCCTTGGCCAACCAGGAGGCGGGGATGACCAGGATTTTATAAGGATTGAGCGAAGAATATTTCGGCGCTGGTGGCCTACCGGTAAGAGCGTGCGACTTGCAATCCGGAAGCGTGGGCGACGTGGGCCACGCGCTTCAAATAAGTACCTATATCTCGGACACACCGTAATAATGATCGTTATTCTTGCGGCAACAGAGGGCCTCGCTAAAAGTACCTTGCCCACATACAATTTTGGTTTTGCCCCGCAACTGCTTATACATACAGCACTGGTCCCAAGAGTAAAGTAAGTTGTTACCTTTCGTTGTTGTAATCTAATAAATTGCGGTTTTCGAACGCTCCTCCGCTTGCGGCAACTATTCTTGCGATTTTGGTTTTGCACCGCAACTGCTTACAATTTTGGTTTAGCCCCGCAACTGCTTACACATACTGACTAAAGAGTAAAGTAAGCTGTTACCGTTCGTTGTTGTAATCTAATAAATTGCTGTTTTGGAACGCTCCTCCGTTTGTCAACACTGACATGCGATGTGACAGTTTACTGATGGTTGTCTGTTTTCTTCTTTTTCTTGTTGAGTGTAAATGTGAAATCACTGAAATCAGTTTCATATTTTAGTATTCTGTAGTGTGTTGTATTTCGTTTCAGAGGAAAGCAGAGTCAAGAAACCTGCATGAGACTTATAACATGAAACTCTTGTAACTACTTTAGCAAGTATGGCTAGATCGGGAAAAACTGCGCAAGAATTTATTCAAAGCTCCTTTTCGCCTATAATTGCAGTACTATGCAGTCCAAAAGTAGAAAATGTTACTTCAAAAAACAATTTATCTTTTACGGAGTTGCTACAGCCGTTCGGAAATATGGACTGGGAAGGTAGGAGAATTCAATATACTCTATAGTAGGAGAGTAGTTTTATCGTATTGTTTTGTTGTAGGTCTGAAAGTAGCGAGAATTAAGATTCTGAATTTACTATCATCAGGATGCGGGCTTCGTATTTCTAATAAGACTTAATTTCATTATAGGTCAGATTCGAGAGCCTGGTGGAAGTGTATGTATTGTTAAAAACTGGAAAGTGATAATAAGGGATGTTCATTGGAAACCCTTGCCGCCCACTGAAGCAAGGAAAGAATTAAACAATGCAGTCTTGCACAACTACACTGACAAAACTGTGTTGTTAGAGCTAGGTAAGATAAATAAGCCCCTACCATCATCATGGATTCTACCACTTAACACAAAACAATGTTTAATTTTTACATTGCAGCCTATTAAAATAACAGGTTGATTGCCCTTTGTCTGTTGAACTGATATAACATTTTAGTACCAAATAGGTATGAAAGGCGGGTGAACTGTCATTTTAATATCTGATAAGAACACACTATAGCTAAGTTTTTAGTTTAACTCCATTTTTTTGTGGTTTTCAAATATTGTAACTTTAGTATGCTTATGCATGCTAGATGATAATACTATATTAGGTTTTTATAAAGAATATAAAGTGGTATATTAATGGAGACTAAAGGTGTAGCCCAAGTTTGCTCTTAACATTACTTATGTAATTTATGAAGATGCATAGAAAACTACAATTGGCAACAAGAACTTGTTTTAAAAATGACTGAAATTACTTGTCTTGAGAATGCCTTTTGGAATTAAGTCCGCCTTTTGTATGATAAGTGTTCTTTTGTGCAATAAAGTTTAAATAAATAAATAAAAATGAAAATGATTACAGAAATTAATTATATTTTCAAATTTTCCCTTCAACTCAAGGCAATCCCCTTTGAGACATTACTAACAAATTAATATTTCCAGATGGCAGAAAATTTGATGTTCCTCAATCAACACCTTGGTTTGATGCTTGGCGAGAGACTTATCTTGAGGTGCAGTTCCCATCTGACCATGAGTACACTAACCACTTCCTCTCTTGCATTATTGTGGGTACAACCCTTGATGATAATATTATTGACACATTCAACACATTAAATCAGCAGTATGCACAGCTCCAGAATGTTACACCACCAAAATTGCCAAAGTGGTTTAACAATGGTGTACTGAAGTCATATCTTTTGTTACATGATGTTTCTGCTGTAAGCAAAGACAAGTAAGATGCTTAACTCATTTTATTACTTAAACAAATCTAAACATATCTTTCTTCTTGGTAAACTAATAAAAGTTCTCATTCTTTCAGGGCTGATGCTGCATTTGAGTCCTTGAAACAAACCTTTGGCTCCAGCAACTGTTTTATGCTGTCAATTAACTCTAAAAGCACCACCGATCCAAGTTTACAAACAGATTATTGGGCTCAGTATATAAAACGATCTAATGATTCAACTGTATGTATTTGTGTTTTAATATATACCTAGTTGGTTACTAGTTACTAAGTTCTGTTACTCAATTTGCAATCTCTTTATTTCTGTTAAAACAAATGCTACTGAAAAAATAAAAAATGACAATGTGGGGGGTTTGTGAGCTATAATTATATACCACACATAACGCTTATCTTGTCGTATGTATAATGAATTGGGGTCTAAAAGAGAATCGTATTGCAGTAATTGCGTTGCACAAATGTGGGCCAAACATGATTTTGAAGTTGCCTGAAAACCTAAGAATCAACAAACAATTTGTTTATCGCACAATTAATAGATACAATAGTACTCAGACCTTCGATGACCGCAAGAGGTGTGAAAGACCACGCACCGTTCGGACCACAGCTCTATACTAATAAAGGCAGTGAAGGTGAGAATTGCAAGAAACCCCATCCGGAAGCAAAAGTTGTTGGCAATACAGATGTCTGTAAAGAGAAGCTCCCTAAAAAAAGTTATCAATGAAGACCTTGGACTACACACTTACCGCAGACAAAAAGGTAATTTGCTTAATGGACGATTAAAGACTATGAGTCTAGAGAGAAGTCGCGTGCTATTGAAGCGGTATGCACAAAATAGCCACCGAAAAATACTATTTACAGATGAAGAAATTTTTACCATTGAAGAATGTTGTAACTGCCAGAATGACAGAGTGTATGCAAAAAACAGTCAAGAGGCGATTGCGGCTGTTCCGAGAGTGCAACGAGGCCATCAGCCCTCTTATGTGAGGATTTGGCTGGGTGTGTCATACTCAGGGCTAACACAGGTTCATTTCTGTGAAAAAGGTGTGAAAACTGGGGCCAAAGTTTACCAGGATACCATTCTCGAACCAATAGTGAAACCCTTAAGCCACACCCTATTTCAAAATCAGCCATGGGTCTTTCAACAGGACTCAGCTCCTATATATAAGGCAAAAACAACTCAAGCCTGGTTTGGAAGGAACAAAATTGACTTTATTGCCCACGAAAACTGGCCGTCCTCCAGCCTGGACCTTAACCCCCTGGATTATGCCATGTGTCAGGTTATTGAGGAGAAAGCCTGTGCTAAACCCCACACAAATCTTGACTCCCTCAAGCGGGCCATAGCTAAGACTGACGGAATTAGACATGACAATCGTGCGTGCCGCTATTGATGACTGGCCTCGTTTGAGGGCCTGTGTCAAGGCCAGAGGAGGCTATTTTGAATAATATTGTCATATGTAATTCCTGATTTTGTGTACTTCATTTTAATATGTAGTTTATTCAACTTGCGTTCGTATATTTTATGTAGATAAAGATTATTTCAGCAACAGAATTTAGTAACCAATTAGATAATATATATCATACCACATGTTATCACAATTAACAATTAATTCCTTTGAAAATTTATTCCAGAGTGAAATTTTATCATCTGTATCAAATCTACCAACAACACCCCCAGATCCACAACCATTTCCTGTTGGTGCTGGCGCATCAGGTAATTTAATTTTTGGAATTAGTGTATTAAGTGAATGACAACAGCATTGGTAAAATAATAGCTGTAACACTGTTTTGTCCATGGGGTGTACAAAAACTAAAAGGAAACATACACACTATTTATTTATTATTATTATTTATTATTATGTCAAAAAAGTGTAAAATATCAAACAATTACAAGATTTAGGACTTATGATTTTTCTTTCTAGATGATAGTGGTGTACCTAATCAAAATGTTCCACCAGAAGGTTTGCATCCACTGACTGCTTCTGAGAATGATGTTTATGATAACGCTAACAGCTTACAGGTGAGACTAGGAATGACCAAGTGGCATATTAACTTAATTTTATATTTTTTAATCCTTTAAAGCAAGTGAAAACCTTGCAATAGTCAAATTTTGAAATGCCAATTAGACTTTCAGTCACATATTTAAGTTAACTATTTGTAAATTAATGCATTAATATTTTTAGACTCACTCATTCTCAGGCAGCTCAGAGAGTATGAATGTCACAGTGAAGCCACTAGATTACTCCACTGAAGTCCATGGACTTGCTCTGAATGCCAATGATATTGATTCCATCAAAAAATTTCTTCAAGAATATGCTGGCAAAGCACTGCTTCCATATTTAGAAAAACAAATATTGCAGCTATCTGAATTGGTATGTACAATGACTGTTGTTATTAATGGGTTTATATTGGGACGCATTAATTTTTCTTGCCTATTTTCACTTCGCATAACAACTATTGGCATAACTTTTGATCCCAATAAATTGATTATCCGGATTTTTATGCGCATAAACTTGTCATGCCTAATAATTAAAAAATAATAATAAAATCTGGAGAAATAATTTGTGTAGTTTTTAAAATTGGTGTAGTTATACCTTGAGGTCTCCAGATAAACATACTAAAAGTCCTCGAGGGTGGGGGGTTGTGCCGAGGGTAATTTTTTAATTTATAATTATCAAGCTTAGTTACCTGCTGACCAAATATAGAAAAAACTGGCCAAGAGCATGTCAGGCCATGCTCAGTGGAGAGTTCCGTAGTTACCCGTCCGTCAAGGTAGACTTTTTGTCAAAACTCTTAAGCGGCTTAGCCGATCAGGTTCGCTCTAGTTTTCCTTGAAAGTATTTAATAAGCTTTACTTTCACGTTTTTTTTTTTCATATTTAGAGATAATAGAGGGGGGGAAACACATTTTTTTTCTTTCAGAGCGAATATTTCTGGAAATATTACGTTTATCAAATCATATTTTTTGCAGATCCTGTTTAGTTTTAAAAGACCTATCCCCTTTTTTTATCTTTTTGTTAACTTAAACAACCTGTAGCTCCTAAAGTATTGATCATAGAGTAAAAGGAATTTTATGGTAAAACTTTATTCGAAGTAATTGTAATGCTATTCGTAAAGATATTCGAGATATGAGCATAAATACCTTAATCCCCCCCCTACACCGTCGGCACAACCCCCACCCTCGAGGACTTTTAGTATGTTCATCTGGACACCACAAGGTATATTTGTACCAATTTACAAAACTACACGAATTATTTCCCCTGATTGCCCATATTCGGGTTAATTTTCTTAGGTTATAAAAGAATTTCGCCCTACAGGTAAAATGTCATAAGATTAGTACTTCGAATCCTTCTATATGCATAACCCGTATAGCCTAAATTCGAATATCCTTATTTTTCATGCGCATACACTTGTCTTGTCTAAGAAATTTCCACGTGCAGGATTAATGTCATAAGATTCTTATTTTATGTTGAATATCTTAAAACTTATACTAATGCGTAAGTTACCAAATATTCATTTCTTGCCAATAGTTGAATGCTTAATATCAAGCCTAACCTAACCTAACTTGCTTTTCTAACAACAGTCCATCTTGTGGGGGTCGCAGTTCTAACCTAACCTTCTTCCTGCTTTTATGACAACAGTTCGTCTTTGTGATTTTTGCAGTTCTAATCCAATCTAACCTGCATTTCTGGCAACAGTTTGTCTTTGTGGGGGTCGCAGTTTTAACCTAACCTAAACTTCTTTTCTGGCAACAATTTGTCGTTGTGAGGGTCGCAGTTCTAACCTGCATTTCTGGATACAGTTCGTCTTTGTGGGAGTCACAGATCAAACCGAACCTAACCTGCTCTTATGACAACAGTTCGACTTTGTGAGGATTGCAGTTCTAACCTAACCTGCATTTATGACAACAGCTCGTCTTTGTGGGGGTCGCCATACTAATCTAACCGGGTAAGTAATAGAATGTATACAAACCTATAATATATCACTCTGAATGTATAAATTCAATTTGTATAATTTTGATCGGAATAACATTCAATTGCAATAACATGCAATATGTATAACAACGAATTCTATAATTGTAAATTGTATAATAAACACTACATATATCATTGTTTACGATAACATTAGAAAGGTATAACGTTGAAATAATATAACATACAAAACAAATATCATACATTAAAAATACCGAACCACTACCGAAATTACATTATTTAAATATATTTTTGTGTGTTAGTTAATGAACAGATACAGTTTTTAAATTATTATGAAATGAGCAATGTATTTGAAACATCTATACTATGCGAATTTATATTTCAACGTAGTTTGCTCCGTATTTATCTATTACAGATTGCAGCTTTTTTCTGTGGTAATTCTGGTGCTAATTTCTTTATCTAGAGGGTCACAGTTCTAACCTAACCTAACCCACTTTTCTGTTAACAGTTTCTTTTTCCGAAGCCTCAGAGTTCTAACCTAACCTGCTACCTATTCTGGAAACAATTTATTTATCTAGGGGGTCACAGTTCTAACCTAACCTAACCCACTTTTAGCAGTTTTTTTTCTAGTAGTGTGTTCTATGAGGTTTGAAATTCTAAGTCATCCTACTAATTTTACTACTTAATTATATAAGATGATATTTATATTTTAATATGTATATATTATGACAGCTATATGAAATGAGCTTAACTTATATGTATATTATACCAAACAGCCATATGTATGTCGTATGTTATATTATTTTCATGTTATACTAATTGAAAGTATACGTTTACTTTATTATACATAAGATTAGTATACATTTTTAACGTTTGTAAACTGAAATTATTCCAAAAGTGCGTATATATTATAGGACGCACCCAATCTAACCTGCTATGATAAAAACAGTTCGTCTTTGTGAAGGTACTCAACTGAGCTATTAACATTCCTGACCTGGGAGTCCAGCCAAGATGACAATTGTTTGCAAAAACCCAAACGGAACACTAAATAAGCGCAAAAATGTATATAAATGATAGCGTTTTATTGTTTTGTTTTCTACAAACGATTGTCATCTTGGCTAGGCCCCCGCAGTGTAGTAGTATAAGCAATTATTAGTCTACGTCGTTTTATACGGGTGCGTCCTATAATATATACGCACTTTTGGAATAATTTCAGTTTACAAACGTTAAAAATGTATACTAATCTTATGTATAATAAAGTAAACGTATACTTTCAATTAGTATAACATGAAAATAATATAACATACGACATACATATGGCTGTTTGGTATAATATACATATAAGTTAAGCTCATTTCATATAGCTGTCATAATATATACATATTAAAATATAAATATCATCTTATATAATTAAGTAGTAAAATTAGTAGGATGACTTAGAATTTCAAACCTCATAGAACACACTACTAGAAAAAAAACTGCTAAAAGTGGGTTAGGTTAGGTTAGAACTGTGACCCCCTAGATAAATAAATTGTTTCCAGAATAGGTAGCAGGTTAGGTTAGAACTCTGAGGCTTCGGAAAAAGAAACTGTTAACAGAAAAGTGGGTTAGGTTAGGTTAGAACTGTGACCCTCTAGATAAAGAAATTAGCACCAGAATTACCACAGAAAAAAGCTGCAATCTGTAATAGATAAATACGGAGCAAACTACGTTGAAATATAAATTCGCATAGTATAGATGTTTCAAATACATTGCTCATTTCATAATAATTTAAAAACTGTATCTGTTCATTAACTAACACACAAAAATATATTTAAATAATGTAATTTCGGTAGTGGTTCGGTATTTTTAATGTATGATATTTGTTTTGTATGTTATATTATTTCAACGTTATACCTTTCTAATGTTATCGTAAACAATGATATATGTAGTGTTTATTATACAATTTACAATTATAGAATTCGTTGTTATACATATTGCATGTTATTGCAATTGAATGTTATTCCGATCAAAATTATACAAATTGAATTTATACATTCAGAGTGATATATTATAGGTTTGTATACATTCTATTACTTACCCGTTTTATACAGCCTAAAATTATAACATCACGTAAATTAGTAATATTAGTTAAAATAATTGAAATGTTAGGATTTTCAGCATTAGTATAAGCATTGGTTCGACGTATGTATATTATGAAGTTTGGAGGTATGAAAATCCGACACTAGTCATTTTTATGACAGTATGTATATTAGGAACACAGCTTTTAAGGCGACTTCAAGCATTATCATAGTGACATTTATGCGAAATAGCGTTATGCCAATCGTGTTATGCCAGATGAAAATATGACAATCCATGTTATGCGAAAAAGAGGGCACCCGTTATTTATTGGTTCACTCAATTAATTGTGACTGTAATAAAGTGAATTTCAGGTTGCAAATAGAAAAGGTGTTAGTAGATCATTACTGTCTGCCACCAAAAGATGGTTTGGTACAGGAAAGGGTGGGAATACAACTGGGAACAATACTGTAATGTGAGTAACATTCATATATCTAATCTAATTAAATAATAGTTTATACCTATCGAAAATTGTATTATTATTTCTCTTGGGTCCATGCTGTACTTCATAATGTTATTATTAATATTATTATATGTGAACACATTGTAATACCATGGTTGGCATTCAATAAATGATATGATATGATACTAAAGGCTACAACTTTGTAAGGAGAAGTTATAAGAAAACAAAGCAGTTGTTAGGTTTATCGCAAAACACGGTAGTAAAATAAGTTTTTGTCAAAAAATTAATTTTTGGTACAAGCTTTTATCGCTGACTGTATTTTTTTCCACAGGCAATTAATACTCATCGAAACAATTCTGAAAACCCCAAACACAATTAGGTTACTTTGTTTTATCACAGAGTTCCTATGGCTATACCTCCTGTCTCCATCATCAGATCAGCTTGATGGTACCATAATATTGCATTCAAATTTTCAGCTTAATCGGAATCCGGGAAGTGGGTCTAATTTAACTTGCAAGATTCCAGGACATACTTACAAAGCAAGCAACAAAGATACATACACGTGAAGTTAAATAAAAGCTTGTAATAAGAAGTCGTTAGAACTATCTGGAAAGTCCAACGGATTATCGATTCTATCTATATGAAGAATAGATTACAAGTCCCATAATATATTTCCGACTCTTGATATTTTCTGTGAGACACAATAAATTTTTATATATAATAGATAAGATAGATAGTTCTAACGACTGTTTACTACCGTGTTTTGCGGTAAACCTAAATGCTTTGTTTTCTTATGATTCTCATGTATAAAACAAAGCAGTTAGGCATAAATATATTTTTATTTTTCAATGGTACACATACATAATTCCTGGCCAAGCTACTTACGCCGTTTGTTGGGGAGACAGCGCTCATTCTTAACAATTTTATACTATGGACTTAAAAGAGTCGAGTAGGTACCATACTTAAGTACTATCAAAATTCAAAAATGTGACGTTATCTATGAAAAGGGACCTTATTGTCTATGGCGCTTCCGCCGTAATAAATGAAGCTCCGATAAAAAAAAACAACGCTGTGCGACGCAGTGCGGCGTAAGCGCCATCGACAATAAGGTCCCATTTCCTAGATAATGCCACAAATTTGTTTTGCAAGTAGGCCTCAAGCCCTTTTTTACAAGTCAATACATTTACAGTAATATCATATAGTGGCACGAAAAACACATAGCAACATTTATAAATACAACAGCCAATACCTGAGTAAACATTAGGTACGTTGTAATAATCTTAAAAATAAATAATTACTACAATATATTAGATATGTATAGTCTCTATGGTTCATATTATTACATTTGGCCCAATTTACTGCACCGTGACGGCCCTAACCATATGAAAGATAGACTGCCACTACACACATATTTGGCCACTGGCTTGCTCTTAGGAGTAGTAACTTTCCGATCGCTGAATGTTGTTGTATTTCAGCTATTCCAGCGATTGCCCGGAGCTCCAACTACGTCGTCTAGGCGACCTCTGGTTCCTATTAGGCCAATGGCAGCGCGCCTTCGACACGTACCACACGGCCAAGCGCGAGTTCTATGCCGACAGCGCGTGGCTGTGCTACGCCGGGGCCTTGGAGATGGCCGCGGTCAGTGCATTCATGGCGGGAGACGCTAATAAGAAAACGCATGGTTATATGGAGGAGAGTATCGTGACTTACTTGAATACCTGCAGGTAATAAATGTTTGTGTAAGTAAAGTATCAAGTTTGCCATCTGATTCAAAAATAATAAATATGTGTTACACAATCAGTTTACAGGCTTCCTTAGCTACGTGTCCCACAGTAACGTCTCTCTGGCGGTAATTACCATATTACAATACAATACAAATCCTCTTTATTGCACAACCTCAAAATAACATTTACAGAGAGACATACATAATACATGAAGATAGAGGCATATTAGTTAGTTGCCAGTTACTTAACATTTGCCTCACGAAAAGCGCCCGATAGTCTTCGCAACTAGGGAATGCAATAACCGGGCGTTTTTCATTACCGGTAATTTACCGACGCGAGGTCCCACTAACCGGTTAACCGGTAAATTACCGGTTATACGTTTATGAAATAAAAACATTGATTTTGCATTATTATTGATTGTGTCCTTATTTTCGTCAGTAACCTTTAAAAGTAATCAACAGCACGTTATAGAAACATCGACAAAACAAAATAATGAAAATAAACTATAAACATTAAACAAGATATATTTACTAATCATATTAAATAAAAAATCAATCATGTATCATTTCAAAGCGAAATGAACTTGTACATTAAATAAGCAACATTAAACTTTTTTAATTCTTTAAAAATCGCAGTAATCAAAGGGTAACAAAAAAGTGACAGTCGTCATTTAAATGTCATACACGTTTGCATTTACACATCTATCAATATAATATTGTTATTAAAGTGACTAAAACCGTAATCAACATTCATTAAAATCTAGTAAATATAAGAAAAAAAAAATATTTAACAGCAAGATTAGCTTCATATCATTTTAACACTAGTTACTTTAAAATTGCACTTTAAGAGGCCGTTATCGATTTTAGTCGCAAAAATGTCAAATTGATAGATTAAGCGCATGAAATTGTACACCTTTTGTTGACTATTAAAAATAACAAGTACTGGTTTCTATTAGCACGTCTTGTTATCTTTCATTATAATTTTTTTTTTAAAACAGACTCACTTAATTAGTAATAATTTTTTTTTCTGATGGACGTTTAGGTAAACGCGCTTGCTCTTATTTGTAAATTTCGTTAAGTTTGGACTGCTAAAAATGGTAATTTTGTATTACACATATCCTGTACTTCAACTTTAATAAACTACATTTTTGTTACTATAAATTTGAAGTAGTGTAAATGAAAGTTAGACGAAATCAATTTTCTCCAGAAATTACTTCAAAACAAGTGACAATTTCTCTGAAAATTGACTTAATTTCAACGTAATTTTGATACTTAAACAATCTACAACATTTTCTGAAACTGTTCTTATACATCATTTTGTATAATTTACTACCATAATTTATATGAATTTTTAAAAACTATCCCTTCTCGTCACCTATTACCGGGGACGCACGCTTGCGACCTCATTATTAAAAGGCAAGATGAAAAAACGTGCTAATAGAAACCAATACTTGTTATTTAGATATTACGTAACAAAAGGTGTACAATTCCAACGACTAAATCTTTCAATTTAAAATTTTTGCTCTAAAATCGTTACCGCGGGCTCTTAAGATAGGAGTTGGAATCAGGAACATGTCATCATCAGATCATTCTGTTAATTATATATAAAATATAGAACGTTGCTTAGACATTCGTGAACGATATCTTGAACACAAGTAACCAGCGGTAGAAAATGTTCTTTCGCATTCCACACTTGTCTGACACTACAGACTAAAACAAAGGACACTGAACATAGTAAGGCGGGTCGGGTAGGGGTGGCGAGAAGGGAAAGGGCGAGGGATTAGCGACCACTCATTTGTCACAAAACATTGCTTCCTAGTTCCTACTCCGACGAGATCATAAGATGCAGAAAAGTAAGTATTTTAAGTGTCTCTTCGTAATCGTAAACCGTAGTAATTGTTTTTTTTTGTAAGTACGAAGACATAGATGGGCTAATTCAACAGGTTGTTACATTTTTATTTGCCTATACAACGTTCGGTAAATTCCCGGTTACGGCTGGAAATTACCGGTATTTTACCGACTGTAATATTGTTCAAATTACCGGGTAACCGGTTAACCGGTTAACCGGTTAGCATTCCCTATTCGCAACACTGCCTTAGGAAATTAGACTGGAATGGAATATTCGTGACATTTATATGATTTATAACTTATTGTATTTGTCTCGACGACTTCTAGGATGGTGCAGTACGCTGTGCGAGCTACACTGCTATCAGTCCTCTGCCTCAGCAGCGCCGGCCTGCACGGCGAGGCCGCTAAACAGCTGATCCGCATGACCTCAGAGGACAGCGATCTCCGCAGCGCCATGCTACTTGAACAAGCATCGCTTTGCTTCCTTTCTGGACCTGGATCGAAGGCTATGTGTAGGAAATACGCCTTTCACATGGTGCTGGCTGGACATAGGTTTTCCAAAGCGGGGCAGAAGAAACACGCGTATAGGTGCTACAACCAGGCTTATCAGGTCAGTTTATATCTCTCAACGATTGCAAAAATTTTAGGACAAAGGTTACTTGAGAACAAACATAGCTCTGCTTCCGAATTTGCGATTTTGCAGATCGAAGGCTATATTATATGTAGTACATATTTTAAGAGTATCCGGAATGTGTTTTATATTCGGTGATCGGTTTACAGGTGTACCGCGACAGCGGCTGGCGTCTCTCAACGGACCACGTGCAGTTCGCGCTGGGTCGCTTAGCGGGCGCGCTGCGGCTCACGCGCGATGCGGTGCGCTGGCTGGGCGCGCCACTGGCCCCCGCCGCGCGACACCAGCCCGCCGCGCAGCAGGACGCCTTCCTTCGCGAGTACATGCTGCAGCACCAGGTACAGCTGACAGTGGACCGGCTGTGGCTCACGCGTGACGCGGTGCGCTGGCTGGGCGCGCCACTGGCCCCCGCCGCGCGACACCAGCCCGCCGCGCAGCAGGACGCCTTCCTTCGCGAGTACATGCTGCAGCACCAGGTACAGCTGACAGTGGACCGGCTGTGGCTCACGCGCGACGCGGTGCGCTGGCTGGGCGCGCCGCTGGCCCCCGCCGCGCGACACCAGCCCGCCGCGCAGCAGGACGCCTTCCTGTGCGAGTACATGCTGCAGCACCAGGTACAGCTGACAGTGGACCGGCTGTGGCTCACGCGCGACGCGGTGCGCTGGCTGGGCGCGCCGCTGGCCCCCGCCGCGCGACACCAGCCCGCCGCGCAGCAGGACGCCTTCCTGTGCGAGTACATGCTGCAGCACCAGGTACAGCTTACAGTGGACCGGCTGCGGCTCACTCGCGACGCGGTGCGCTGGCTCGGCTCTTCGCGTGCAACAAAAAATTCTTTATCTTAAAACAATACGCATCTTCAAAATTTGGTCGTAAAAATTAGTGTATATACGCGGAACTATTGTCATAAAAAATAGTCAAATCGAAAAATCTGTACTCTTGTCAAAATTGCATTGCCATTGTAGAAAAATCGTTGGTACGACTATCTGCATCTGACATTTGATGACTACTTTTTTTTATACTACTTACACCATTCTGATATCCAAAGGAATATGTTGTGGCCAGATCTCAAACTTGATAATTTTATGATGTGGCAATAATTCAATCAATCAAACAATCATTTATTTATTTGCAAAAATACAGTAACATAAGGTGTTAGAACTATTCAGGTACAATGTGTATTTTGCTTGCAAGCAAGCGTGCAAATATAATGTCAAATACAAGCATTGAAAAATAACAAAATTGAAATTAAGACATTAACATAAATAGGTAGAAAATTAGAAAAATTAGGAAAAAGTCAGTTACTCGCCATAAAACAATAAAAATAATTAGTAATAATCAGGAAAAAAAAATTTGAAAATAATTAGAAAGAAAAATTTGCATAGTTGAAAACAATTTATGTCATTATTATTAATACATACTACGAAATTTGCCGTTAGCGTGGTATGGGCATTTAATGAGGAGGGATGAATGCCATATAGGAAAAAGAATGTTAGGAATGAATGTTGATGGACGGAGAGCGGATGGTAGACCCAAAAAACGATGGATGGATTGTGTGAAAGAGGATATGAGAAAGAAAGGAGTGAGTGCTGAGGTGACGAAAGATAGAGGAGAATAGAAGAGAAGAACATGTTGTGCCGACCCCACATAACGTGGGATAAGGGCAGGAGGAAGAAGAAGAAGAAGACTACGAAATTTGCCGTTACTCATTAAAATCAAATTTTTTAATGCTATAAAAACATTTTTCAAGCAGCCAGTTTGTTAATTTACGACTAAACTCATTATCTTGCAACAGCTTTAAGTACTTTGGTAAATGGTTAATAGTATACCCTGATTCATATTCATAATTAAATTCCATCAAATCTACCACTGTGTTTGCCAGTAAAATGAAACGGTCCATAAATAGTAAATATATTATTGGCGAAAGAATGCACGTAAATAAATAGTTTACTACTAATTTGAAATACAACATTTAAATGCTAAGTTCAAATAATTAGACTTATTAATAAAGCAGTCCCATAAATTAATATTGAATTTAAACTATTTTGAGGTAGAAATGTTCGCTTTGAAATGGCAATACTTCGGGTCTAAAAAACATTTAGTATTCCGTTTTAATACAATAACATTATTGTCTTAAGATGTGTATTATTAGTATTATTACTATACCTTAAAACGTAAATTCGAAAACGACAACTACAGGATAGTGTAATACGCCGTTATGGTTACCATGATAGATTTATGCCGGCCATGACACTCACTTGTCAAGTCAAGTTGTCACTTCATTCGGCATCTGGGGGCCTACCGCGAAAACCGAAATTCGCAAATTGCGGGGATCTTTCTCTTTTACTCTTCGTAAGACGTAATCAGAGTGACAGAGAAAAATGCCCGCATTTGACGAATTTCGATTTTCCCGGTAGCCGCGCTGACGTCTGTTACTTATAGTATTTTTCGAACAGAAAGGGTAATCAGAAAAGAACAGATGTCATCTAAATACAATTTTGCGAGGTTTGGCATTTTAAGATTCATACATTTTGGCTGGCTGATGTTGATATGTTGTATGGGAGAGACAATTTTTTTATCGCGATTTCGGGGTTGGTCTTTGACTTTAGTCACTTCGCATTATAAGTATGCATAAATATTTACAAACGGACCTCTTAGTAAAGCCTGACCAGCGACATATGATCACGCGCCATATTGCGGAATTTCATGGAAATAAATTTTTCATAAACTGAACTATCACCCTATACATGAGAACAGCGCCCTCTTGACAATGATCATATATGTCTGGACGGGCTCTAGTTAAGTTGTGGTTGTCGAATCGTATTTAGCGAAATTCGAATAAAATTACGTGAGTAACTTAACCCTTTGAACGCTTTATATCATAAACACAAACATCACTGAAACGCCAAGCTCCCGGGCGCAATCGAAAGTGTTAAGGTTACTTTGATAGCGTCTCCGCCATAGCCATAACACGTACCCAACTGAGTAAGGCTTTACAGTACAAACTGTAGTAATTATAAGTGCTTAAAGATTAAGTGCGTAATTTTGTACGTATAGTGAATAAATATTAACTTATATACATAATTAACATAACAAACATCTAAGAGTCGAAGTATAGGCGACACATTTAACAAAAACCCTTCATTTATGTAGTTGGCAGCGTTTCTTTAAAGGTATTGAAAATGGAGTGACCGAAACCGGGTTTCGGTCACATATTTTGACGTTATTTCTGTATTCCATACAAAAACGGTTTTATTATGTTCGTAATTATATTTTTTATGATTCCAAAAAGGTTGGTGACATCTGGTCCGTCATACTTACGTTGACAGATGTCATTGTGACAGTGACATTTCTTGGTAGAGTTGATGGAATTTAACTATAAATTAGGGTATAGTTTATGTGACTGCTACATAATAAAAGGCATTAAAATACACGAGTGTAGGTTTAAGAAATGAACGAAGTTAGTGTCTTAAAAAGATCACACGAGTTTTTTTAATGCCTAATTATGTACAGTTACATACACTATTTTATCTACACACATATTATAAACTTTCTATGAAATATTCACTAACCCACATTACGGCCTCCGTTGGGGCATCGGTGCCAAATCGTTGCTCTCTTGGCGGAACTCGCGGATATGTGGTGGCGTCACCGAAATATTTTTATCGCTTATTTTACACGAAACTTTTGCTATAGTTACCTTAGTTTTGCTATAGTAGTTAGTACCTTAAAAACAACAAAACATATTCATTTTATACTTTAAACGAATTAAAAGATAAAACGCGCATATCTTTTTTTTTTAATTCAGAGACGCATGTTAGTTTGTTCCACTGTCATTCGATACAAACTAACATGCGAGATATGTCAAAATTGTATGCAATTGACATTTCATTTCGAATAAAAAGGCAGAAGAACAAGGAAGAAATTTGTTGTAACAAAACAGTTCATCGTAATGTAGGCCATTATTTACGGATTTTGAAGGCATCATAGAGGGTTTAGGTATGATATGTTTGCAGGGGCGGCCTTTGGGGGTGCTGGCGAACGGGGCAACCGCCCGGGGCCTTGCGCATAAGTCGCAAGATTGAGCTTCAAGGCCCTAGGTGGCCGAAGACCGCGCTCCACTTTAGGCCTAATAAAGCCCGAAATGCGCAGTCAAATGCCTCAAATATGAAATTTAATAAAAGTGCATACGGCTGAAGGCCCAAAACATCTAAGCAAGTTGCGCTTCCATGCGGTGCTAAAGGTTGAGGAGCAAGTGAATCGAGATCATATTGATTAATGTCCAGGCTATGTTCTCCTGCAGCTTGGTCTCACGCGGAAATCCTTCGGTCCTTCGTGGAACTCGGCCATTGGTTTTGGCCACGCCTAAATGCGCTGCAGGAAAGTTATTGGTCTTTCTGAAACACTAAGCCAAGCTTGACTTTCGGTCTTGCTTACACTTGGCCACTTGTTCAATTCCAAGTTATATGCTCTTCTGCAGCTCGACTTCAGACTCGAAGGAAACTACACATTATCTTTGCGGAGGTTAGCCGTCGGGCTCGCTCACTCTGCGAGTTCGATTCCAAGCTCTGCTTTCCTGCAGCTCAGTTTTCAGCTTCACACGGGAAGCTTCTAGGTCAAGCTCGGCTTTCGGCCTCGCTTCTCGCTTTATAACACATAGGTACTTATAGTTCACGACCGAGCTCCATTCTCTTGAAAGATCCTTTGGACTATCTACATCATTTTTTTCTAAACTGAATAGTTTACGCGAGAGACACTTCCAAAGTGGTAAAAAGTGTGTCCCCCCCCCCCCCCCCGTAACTTCTAAAATAACAGAATGAAAAATCTAAAAAAAATATATGATATACATTCCCATGCAAACTTCCACCGAAAATTGGTTTGAACGAGATCTAGTAAGTAGCTTTTTTTAATACGTGTGGGGTATCTAGGGATAGGTCTTCAAAAATGATATTTAGGTTTCTAATATCATTTTTTTCTAAACTGAATAGTTTGCGCGAGAGACACTTCCAAAGTGAAAAAAAGTGTGTCCCCCCCTCCATAACTTCTAAAATAACAGAATGAAAAATCTAAAAAAAATATATGATATACATTCCCATGCAAACTTCCACCGAAAATTGGTTTGAACCAGATCTAGTAAGTAGTTTTTTTTAATACGTCATAAATGGTACGGAACCCTTCATGGGCGAGTCCGACTCGCACTTGGCCGCTTTTTTTTTATTTAGTACTATAAACAATTTCCAAACTCGCAAAAAATTTCCGCCCGGAGCCTCGCAGAGGCTAAGGCCGCCCCTGTATGTTTGTAGATAAAAAAATTATTATGTAGTTTCTTGACATGTTGTATACGTTTCTTTCGTACATGGCCTTATTAGAAACTGGTTTATGCATACGAGACATAGTTTTTTGATGGGTCTGCCTTTGAGTGAACTCCTTTCTCTGTATGAAAAAATATTGGTGGGTTTTCACGAATATGCTGCTAACTAACTAACTAAGATAAGATAAGATAAGATAATGATTTATTTGAGTAAACATGGTAAATTGAACTATCTGCTTTGGCTCAGCGATCCAAAAAGAATCTTGGCCTCCGAAACGAGAGAACGCCACCTGTCCCGATCCAGCGCGGTTTCCTGCCATGAATTGGCATTCAGCCGACGCAGGTCCGCCTCCACGACATCACACCAGCGGTACCTGGGGCGCCCGATCGGTCGACGGCCGGTTGGTCGCCCCAAGTACGCTTCCTTGACTACGCGATCCTCCCCCATTCTGAGTTCACGAATATGTAATTTTTTTTAATGTACAAACATGGCATTGGGAGTATGTGTATTTTTTTAAATAGCGGAACACAACTATCATTATTGTTTCGCCTGCAAAAATTTTGCATTTCATGAAATGATCAAATTCTATAATCTGGCCACGATAAATATGGAGAATGTGTTAACTAAACGATCACTTGTTAAGGTTGTTTTCCAATTATAAGACAGTTTATATGTATTCTGTTTGACGCTGTTTCGCCTGTCCAAGATAAATCTCATTGCATATCCCCATTCCTATATGTCCTTGAGTCCTAGAACCGTAGTGATTCTTATATATAAATTCTTCACAGCAATGGGTGGACAGCGAGGAGGAATTCAAGGAGCATCTGCCAGTGCTCCCGCTGCCGCTGCTGGAGAGCGAGGCCACGTCGGTGTTGTGCGTGGGCCCCGCGCCGCTCTCCTCGCCAGGCCGCGTGCCCGCCACCTCGCTCGCCGCCCACCACACGCCGGACCGCCAGGTGAGGGCTCGATAACCTACATACCTTCACAGCAATGGGTGGACAGTGAGGAGGAATTTAAGGAGCACCTGCCAGTGTTCCCGCTCGCCTTCCACCACACGCTGGACCGCTAGGTGAGTGCTACTTGAGCCAATAGGTAAGTGAATAACGCCCTGAGCGAGATTTTTGTAAGTATTTATTCACTGGGACATCTTTCATTAACCGACTTCAAAAAAGGAGGAGATTATCAATTCGCCCGTAAAGGGGACTCTTTAACAACGCATATTTCACTTTTGCCGATTTGTCCTCTTCATTATGTTTGTTAAGCAAGTAAGTCCTGAAGGAACCCTTGTGTAAGGTCTAGGTTCTGATGATGGGTTCCATGAGGTCCAACTCCTCAACTCTTGATGGCTTCAGAATCTTCAAACTCAAACTCAAACTCAAACTCAAAAAATTGTAAAATATGTTTTTGTTTTACACAACATAGAGGCAAAAGAAACACTTATAGTAAATTATCATACTGTTTCTTTTGCCCCGAGCAAAATAAACTAATTTTTAGTTAACCAAGATGCCCTTACCCATTTCAGGCAGCTCTCAAAGAGCTTAAAACTCGTAAATTATACTATAAATAATATTTGTAGACCTAATAAGACCTGGCTGTTAAACACAACAATGAGACACGCGACTTTGTACCCCCTGCGTGCATACAACCATCAGATTTATGGGGGGTCCGACCTCTCTGCAGCTGAACACATATTATCGTGCTATCCATATTTGACGTACTCATTACTCTCGTTAGGAACAATACACGTGGCATAAGCTCGAGGAGATGCTGCTCCAAGTTGTCTACGGCAGCGTGCCAATGATCTTCAAGCCCACCGTCGACCTGTACACGAACAAAACTGACTTGAACCCGGTGGCTCCCCAAGGAGGTTTGTATGGATGGAGCTTTGTTCATAATAATCTATCAAATTTAACTATTTATAATCTTTTGCTATTAACATTTTGAGATTTGTGTTTAAAGACAAAATGTAACAGAGGTATGCTAAGTTTTATTGTAATAGAGAGGTAAAGTCTAAGTTAAAAACGTGCTCCTTACTTTGACATCCAAAACAGATGGCGCTGTACTGCGCCATATGTTTTGCGGTCACTGAATTGTCAAACGTCAACTTTTGACAATCAGAGTTACCGCAAAATATATGGAGTTACTGTCAAATTCGATTTACTGTTTTCTGGTAGCGATATCTTGCTAGGACACATGAGACACAAGCTCAAACGTCAACTTTAGACAATCAGAGATACCGCAAAACATATGGTTCTATACAGCGCCATCTCGTTTAACTGTCAAATTCGAAGCACGAAATTGTCTTAGATTTGTCGCATCTTTCTCAATCAATATATCTTTGGTTTTATGAATGAGGTATATCTTTATATATCTCTGTTACCTGGTACCGATATCTTGCTAAGACACATGATACACAAGCTGTAAGAGATAAGTGGCGCATAGCAACGTAGTGCTAATGATCCTTAAACCAACCGTCGACGTCATTTTACTCGAACAAAACCAACTTGACCTAGTTCGTCCCGAAATGTAGTTATTTTTTTATTTAATTTTTTTTATTTTATTTCTTGGGAAAACTTACAGCGAATGTAACAAAATAGGTTTCGAAATAAAAACAGTAAGCCAATCACAAGTTTCCACAGGTAGAAACTGCATAAAGTACATGGCGTGCGAAATTGCAGAATTAATAATAACTATTATGCTTATAACTATGTTGCTTGACAGTGAGACTGAGTTAAACATTCAACGAGAAGAACAAAAGATAAATAAATAAGATGGAATTGCATAAGTGTTAACAGTGGGAGAAATCTTGGCTCATTAGTTTGTGAATTGAACTAAAGCTATCACAGAACAGTTCGATGTGATCGTGATGTTTACAAAGCTGATTAAAGGACTTAGCAGCTCTTAGAAGAAATGAGTTATTCCTATAATTAGTATGAACGAGGGGAATATGAAACGTTCGTTTGGTGCGAGAGGATAGGCGTGAGGGGACTGAGAACCATAACTTCGCTAGCAGATCAGGACAATCTACATGGTTCTGAGCAATTTTCTTAATACAGGGTGGACAAATAAGAATGATACACTTTGTTTTTAAATTTTAATTACCAGAAGTGGAAATTTTATTAAATATTTTTTTCATAAATATATTATTCAGGGTTGGCATTTGTATACGGAAGATAATTTCTGCCAAATGTCTACCACTAGCAGCAAGCAATTTTATCTCAAATGTTTCTGTTGTTTAAAACACGTTGTTTGCTCGATTAATTTTGAAAAAAAGTGACTGTGATTGGCACCCGAATTCCCCAAATGTTGCAGCTCTTGACTTATTTCTGTGGGGCTATCTAAAATTACGTGTCTATGCTAACGAGCTGATGAAATGTAAACAGTTAAAACCGAGTATTCGACACAAATGAACTAAGATAATGCCAAAAATGTGCGAATAGATGCTGAACATTGGGATGATAAGGGCTTACATTTGCCTGCTGTTAGAGGTGGACATATGTCAGACATTATGTTTCGCATGAATTTGCCAACCCTGAAGAATATATTTTTAAAACAATACTTAATAATTTTTGAACTTAATACAGTTAAAATTTAAAAACAAAATGTATACTTCTTATTTGGCCACCCTGTATAAATTACATCAGTTATATTCCGCCGGATGTAAAGAGGTAGCAGGTGGAGTTGGGCACAATGCTGTGTGTAACTTTGTTTTGGAATTTTGATACACTTATACTGACTAATTATACTGACTGTTTCTCTATCCCGTAAATTCTAAAATCAATCAATTTATATATTTACAGAGCCAATACAAATATTAATCACTCTTCGAAACCCGTTGAAAATAGTCATCATTCTTAAAGACGTTGAGCTTTTGTGGCAATTCGTTTCGGAAAGCGATGACTCCAAACAATTTGTGAACAATGAGCCCATGGTGGCATCCGGGAGCTCTTTGGAAAGCAGCTTGATTTGCGGGCAGAAGATCAACTCCGTGGTGCTGGAGGGAGAGAGCAGCAAGACGGTGACGTTCAGTCTGACTCCCTTGCGCATGGGGCGGCTGTGTGTGCAGGGTGTGGCGTATAAGTGAGTTCTTACATGTGAATTGCTACAATTTTCATAGAGAAACAACAAACTAACAACTGTAAGAAAAGCATGAGTTTCAGGGTAAATTTCCCATCGCGGGTATCTGAAACGGTGTTCACATTTTAAAATCTCAATTTGATATATTATTGATCTTTGCGTGAATACTAAGATTATCTAGTTAATTTAATCCAAATATTATCTGACGACCGACGAGTTTTTTTACTGTCCTCAAAGGCAGCTATTCTACCATACAAGTTACATTCTATTTATTTCCAGGTTAATTAATGCTGGAGAAGGAGGCAATGAAAATGCAACTGGTTCGGTTATAGCAGGAAAACTGAATTTACTATCTGGAATCAATGCTTCTGATAAACGTTTGCAAATCACTGTGATTCCTCCCGCTCCGTGTTTACAGGTATTGTTGTTGATCCAGTTAGCTATTTGTGAGCCTTAAGGTACAAGCTGGAACCCGGCGACGTGTCGCGAATGCAGAAGACACATCCCGGCGACACGCTTCTATTTTCATATTTCTATGAAATACCATTCGAGGTCAGCGACACGAAGTCAGCCACGCGTCGCCGAGCGGCAGACGACACGTCGTCCGACCAGTCAGTAGTCATGCACAATTTTGAATCCGCGGCAAGCTTGGTTAACCATAAAAACGTAATTTATCTATTAATACATTTTCATAGTTAATGTAAAAGAATGCATAAGCAATTACTAATCGTATAGTGATCGTCGGATACAAAGTTAAATTTACGCTCTCATTTTAAAACGACTTGCTAGATTGCTCTGAAACGTTGTACTTACAACAGGATAAGCAATATATATTTATCTATGCCTGTAATTATTTAATATAACTTCAGATACCAATGTTAAAAATATTACACTGAATTTAAGTTTTTTTATACAAAACTTATTTTTGCTCTATTTCGTTTTGTTTAATAGCTGGAACTATACAGCGTGTGGCCCAAAACCGGGAATCTAATGTTCCGAAGTCCTTAATTTTGGAGAAAACAGCCTACAAAGTTAAAAATCGCAGATAATGACCTTTCCCGTCGCGATATCGTCGCCTGGTCACTTGGTACGAGATATGTGTTAATTAGTACAGGGTGCCATAGACAAAACGCGGTAGATTTAAACTTTTTGTAAAAAGTTCAAATGATAGATTTTCATCTTTTTTGTTAGAAACTTACATGATGTCAAAATCAAGTAGGGTCAATAGGTGGATTTGGTGAGTTAAAAGAGCAGGGAACTTAACTAATTACAGGCATAGATATATGTACCTCATGTCATTGTATCTACAAAGTCTCATTACAATACAACACGTTTTAAAATGAGAACTAAATTCCTTTTGTATGTGACACGACGCCGGGTTCCAACTTGTACCTTTACTGCAACATTATGAGGTTGTGTTGTTCTTAGTATAACTGTAAAATTCTTATTTACTTATTTAAACTTTATTGCACAGTAAAAAATGTAAAAGGCGAACTTAATGCCAGAAGGCATTCTAAGGTTTAAGGTTTAAGATCATTTAATCTCATTAAGAATTTTACAATTCACTTACACGAGATAAAACATTAATAATGAAAAGATTATAATAATATGGATATGAATTTCATTCTCTACCAGTTAACCCTTGGGCCAAACAGTTTACTTTGCTCGCTAAGCTAGCCTTATGTATTACATACCGTTGTGTTTAGTCGTGCAGTATGAGGGTTGCGTGCATATCGTCTAGTGCAGAGGTCCTTAACCTTTCATTGATAAAGGACCATTCGATCAATTTTATTTTTTACCAGAGACCATCAACGGTTTGGACGTCAATAGGTACGTATGTAAAATGTAGTCATCAAAGGGTGGTTCCGTTTATAAATTTGCGGATCACTTCTGGTACTTACTATTTAGGTACCGGTTAATAACCAGTGGTCTAGGATATACGTTTGTCATGATAAAGCGTCAACGTTATTGTCATGTTGTACTATGCCTTATACTATACTTAGTTATAGTACCTAGTTAATAAGGAAAGTTTGCATGCTTCGTTAAGTACAATGTAAGGACTTAAAATTACTAGCACAATCGGATTAAGACCAACCTCGAAATCTCTAGAACAGTCATGAAATTTGGTATGTAAATAAATTAAAGGCCCCTTTTTCATGCCCACACCATTTGATATTTGGGGACCTCGAGGAATCGCAGCCCTCTTGGAAAATCTGTACTATCCAGGAGAAATTCGCGTTTTACTCAAAATCTACGTTGTTCACGAAAATATCGTGTAAGGCAACATTCAAGCTTATTAAATTCTACACAAAATAGACATCTTTGCGGAAAAAATACATCTTGCTATAAAAATCACTTGTTGAACCCAGATTAAGCGCTTATACACTTCCAGGGGACATTCTTTTAATAGAAAACTCGGAGGAATATGAATTCCACTTTTAACTATACATTTGTACGTGATCTACCCCAATATTAATATTTTACTTGACTACGAGTTAACCAGAAAGTGGGGTTATGGGTTTAAGTACTGATGATTCAGTACACCCTGTAGCTTAGGATACTGGACGGATTTTTTTAAACGAGCATACTTTTTTCTATACCGTCTTATCCCCATGGTCCCCGAAGCTCAAATTTTAAGACACGCATACCGGGATCGCAGAAATTGTAGGTGTGAAGTTTGATGACTGTCACTATTGTTTGAACCCCATTTAAGACCTAAAATCTGTTTTTGCAATAACATTATTTAGCCCTAAAAAGTTTTCCTCCATCAATTTCAGTAACTTTGTATTGCGTGGCACTCGTGTACTAATTATAGATCTACTGATGTCTATTTTATTGAAATCCGCTAAATAGTTTAGGCGCTAGAAAAAATAGGATTTAATATTCGGAGTCCTCTCAAGACGGTTGGTTTAATTTTTCTGTAATAAAACAAGTGTAAACAAGTTGTGAAGGGTAAGAGGAATCTACCGATACGTCATTTCAAAAAATCCGTCCAGTATCCTAAGCTACAGGCTGTACTGAATCATCAGTACTTAAACCCATAACCCTACTTTCCGGTTAAGTCGTAGTCGAGTAAAATGTTAATATTGGGGTAGATCACGTACAATTGTATAGTTAAAAGTGGAATTCATATTCCTCTGAGTTTTCTATTAAGAGAATGTCCCCTGGAAGTGTATAAGAGGTAAATCTGGGTTCAACAAGTGATTTTTATAGCAAGATGTATTTTTTACGCAAAGATATCCAGGACTTTTTTGTGTAGAATTTAATAAGCTTTAATGTCGCCTTACACTATATTTTCATAAAGAATGTAGATTTAGAGTAAAACGCGAATTTCTCCTGGATGGTACACAAATGTCAAATGGGCATGAAAAAGGGGACTTTAATTTATATACATACCAAATTTCATGACTGTTCTAGAGATTTCGAGGTTGGTCTTAATCCGATTGTGCTATATACCTACAGTCCGACTATTTACACAACATTTTACAAATAAATATATCTTTATCTTTAAAGAAATAGTACATTACTATAATGTTTTTCACATAGCTTGGGTTCTGCGACAGCTGTCATCTCAATACAATTTGGCATTTTAAGGTTAGAAATTGTATTGAGATGACAGCTGTCACAGAACCCAAGCTATGTGAAAAATATACAGAGGCCGGGACGAAAGGGGTTGGTCGGATAGGTCTCAGGCGGGCAACCCCATATTTCCCGCCGAGGTATGTATAGTGCTTTTCTCAAACATGCAATGAAATAATAATAAAAATAGGAATTATGATGATGATTGTTTCATGTCTTAATGTGATAGGTTATTCGATTATTTGGGCGCTATGACGCACGCCATTAAGCTTTTTTTCCTTTTTTTTTTTCTTTTTTGTGTTTTATATTATTACGTTGGGGTGTCCTATTAGGGAACAAAAATTTGATTAAATAGAATATAACATCAATATTTCATTGCATGTTTGAGAAAAGCTACTTCCCTATTTTGCCATGACAGATGACGTTCACGGAAAGCAGCGCGGAGGTGATAAGCGGGGAGCTGCGCATCGTCGACGTGGAGATCCGCAACGTGGGTCCCGTGGACGCGGGGCCTGTACACTTTGCCGTGTCGCGCCCCGATTGCGTGCAGCTACTGACGCCCGATAATGAGGAGCTCTTCAAGCCGTTATACGACGAGAAGTATAAGCATCCCTCCGTATATTCGGGTAAGTTCTTGTGCACACTCGACGTACATCGTTTAGTGTTTATGTGAAGTAGTTATCGAAACGTACCCCGATTGCGTGCAGCTACTGACACCCGATAACGAGGATTTCCTCAAGGCTTTATATGACGAGAAGCTTATTCGGGTGAGTTCCTCTTGGAACACTTGATGCACACAGTTTATAGTGAAGAGATTTGCTTTGCCGCTTTGAATTTTTTTTATTAAAAATATGAAGTGTATTTTTCAGCCGAAAAGACGCCAACGTATTTGAGACAGATAAATAGTTGCGGTACTAACATTATAATAAGTATCGGGTAATAACAAAAAAATAAGAATGATTTTCTGTAGTCTTATAAACGAAACTATCTACATAATCAAAAAATGATGTTAATTAAATTGTTGCTAGTTCTTTTGACATCCTTGAATTTCAAATGTTTTATTTTTTGAAACATTTGTTTTTGTTAGAATGAAGTTGAAACAAGAAACTCTGCGAAAACGTGTTGCACATTTTTAAAAATTCTAACTTAAACATGGGGAAAAGGGACACAGTGGGTCATTTTAGTACAGAAAACGTACCAGTTTCTTTCTACTATATATAGAATTATTACATCCTTGACTATAAATCGCAAAAGTGGTAGTGGCTGGCCAGCGAAGATAATAACCATGGCAAGCCTCAATTGATTCCAAAGCACTTTTAATTATATGAATTCCATGAGCTAACGAGATGCCGACAAATTTTTTAAGTGTTACCAACCGTACATTTGTCGACCATTAAAAAAGATAGGTCTGGAATGCTGCTAGGAGGTAAGAGCCCCGGAATACACTGATCAGTAAAAATCGACCATTATGTCGCAGTGTAGCTAGATGACTCGAAATTACAAAGGAATATCATTCAGTTTGGATGATGAAAGTTATTTTCCTTTTAGCAAAACTGATATACCTGGAAACAGTTGATACTATAGTAATAATAATTCTACAATACCACGCAATATGAAACACAAGTATTATGGACAAGTTTGAGCAGACATACATTTGATTATTATTATATGAGGTTTTTATTACACCAACGCAATACAAATTTATATAGGTACTAAAATTAAAACTAAACTAGCCATAAAATAAAACTAATTAAAAATTAAACTAATATTAAATAAAACTAAAATTAAAAGATATACTAATAAACAAATTAGTTATAAAAAGAATACCCCTTCTAAAGCCTACATACATTACAATTCTTAGACTCCAATGACATACCATATGTATATAAAAAGTTCGAAATCCCACAAACCTTCCACAATGTCGGCTGATTGATAGTTTTTTTAGCTGTTTGAGTAATTGAGTGTATAAAAATAATTGGAGAGCTGAAAATTGTGCCCAGCTAATAAAAATGACTAAGACTTGTGTTCCGAAAATGGACAAAAACGGTGTCCAAAGGTCTTATTCGAACTTTATATCTAAACTCCGTCAGAAAGCTGACCACAGGCCCTATTCTAACATCCATTAATGTTATTGTAATTATTTATCATGTATATATCGTACAAAGTGTGAGTATTTTTTCACAGCTCTGAAATAATTTTCATTTTTTTGTTATCACCCGTTATTGCACTAAACAGTCCAATGACGTTTAATGAATGAATGAAAATCTTTATTTCAGGCAACTAGTCGCCCATAAATAAGTACCTTAAAACTAACATACCTACATATTATAACAATATATTTTAAAACTAAACACTACAAATCACATTATGGTTGCAATGCATTACGCAACCCCGCAGTGTCAGGGAGCCGGCTTCGGAACCGCCGAAACTTGAAACCCTTCGGCCAAAACTCCTGCTTGTTGAACGTTTTAATTCTAGACGCTCAGTCGGAACGCACACCACAAACGAATTAAAATTCGCATTGTGTCGAGGCTCCAACTTCGCGACCCTCGACGTTGCGGGGCCAACGGTAACGTAGACGGGCGGGCGGCGGGGCGCGGGTCGGCGGTCGCCTGCTCAGCATTTACCGACGCATCCAAATTCGCGGGTTCAAATCTGCCGATGGACGCATTCCGCGCAACGTGACACACGGCTATGTTAGAGGTATTATCTGACCTACATTCCGAACTTGCGCTACGTAGTAACGCCAATCCGGAACGTAATTCAATTATGGTATTATTAGATACCTCTAACTTAGCCTGCACTTCAGGACGACGACACACGACGAACGAAGGAGACGAGGCTGGACTCGTCTTCAGGAATGTTATGTCCTTCAGCAGCCTGGTGACGTCGACGTGATCGAAGTTAACCGATGGTAACCGGTCTAGCCGCTTCACAACGAAGGCGAGCACGTCGTCTGGATCGACGATATTGCCATACAAAACCATTGAATTGAATAAATGGGTAAAATTGTACAGTATTTTGCTATCATTGATAACAATTTTTGTAAAATCCTTTAAAAAAAATGATGAATTTTAATAGAAAAATCCAAGAATCTTATGTAGTCTCAAGTTTAATAATTTGATAAAGAACGTTTCTTCAAAGAAAGTACTGTTTGTAGGTTTGTAGTAATAGGTTTTAGAATTTGTGTGTTTGTGAACACTCCCGTCCCGGTTGTTACCAAGGCTTGTTGTTATTATTAGAGTTTTAAATGTTTTTATGTGATTTTACTTCCTTTGTGTGCACAAATTTATATATAAAGTTACTAAACCAGTGGTATTTTGTATGTTGTGTGTATAATAGTATGGCAAAGGTGGTTATACACTAACTGCAAAAGGTCGCGCCCGGACACACCTAGCGCACGCCTTATCATGAAAAAAAAGTACATAATGTTAAGGTGTTTTTTGTTCCGAGTTGCCTAGCCAGAATTTTCACGCGCCGCTACTGGTGTCTACGCAAGTGGCATCCCAAATTAGAGGCCGTCCCATTTTCCAAGGCACCAGCGTCATGCCGTGGGGTTCTTGCCGTCATCTCTTGCCAGATCAACGGGCTCAAGTATGGCCAGAATTTTGAAGCTGATAATGTCATTGATACTGGCATGTCGAGGTACGCGTCCAGCGCTTCTTACACAGGAAAGCCCGTGATGGCCGAGGTTATCTACCATAGCACCACATCGGCAGAGATGGTGGACGTTCGTTGTTGGCCTTATGCGCAAGCTAGTCGCCAGTCGAAATGTGGTGTTATTAATTAGAGTTCCTATCGATGGTGAGGGAAGGGCTTGCAACCACAGACCCGACTTCCATTCCGCAGTGGCGATCTGCCGTACTAGTTGAGGTATCAACGAGATCATTCCGTACTAGACGGCAGAGCGGCTCGTCCCATTGCCTCTGCGAGCAGGGATTGGCAGGCGGGTCTGTGTTACCACAGGTTAGTAACCAAACATTCTAGGCCTCGGTGCAATGAGCTGCCTCTATAGCCCCGAGAGGAGTTAAAATGCTCTCTAAAATGACAAAAAAAAACATATTACATGGCTATGCCGCTGTTTCATGTTTGATGCCCGAAAAATAATAAACCTATACATAAACAAAATACATGTGGCTATTCTTGAGAATAAGCAGTAGTTGAGTAGTATACACAACATAGGTTTACATCATTTTACAGAAATTGAGGTGCAAAGGCGAACTTATCTCTATAAGAGATCTCTTCTAGCTAGCCAGCGAGTAGATGTGCAAGGTGGGATTCTTCCCGTTTGATCAAAACAACATCTATATCGTCCTAAATTATGTATGACTGTCCCCAAATGTATGTTAATTGAGACAACTGGGAAATGAGAGTCAAATAAGACGGCAGGTCGGTGTTAATTTAAGTTTTTGAAATTAATTTAAAAGTAAAATGACTAGAAAGTAAGATTGCTTGGTTCCAGACGAGCGTGCAGCGCGCGCGGGCGCTTGGCGCGCGCTGGCGGCGCGGCACGTGGTGCGTTGCACGAGCGGCGTGCCGAGCGGCGCGTGCGCGCGCGCCCGCCTCGTGCTGCGCGCGCGCGCTTGCGCTCCCACGTTGGCGCTGCTTGCGCTGTACGAGCCCGAGCCCAGGGCGCCGGCCGCGCAGCGCGCCTACAGGCTGTTGCGCCATGTGTTCCGGTTCACGCCCAAGGTGAGTGCTGCTACGGTCTTACCCGAATTATTTTTTTACATTTTTTTGTAATACCTAGTGTAATGTAGAGGCTCGGAAGTAACTACTTGCTGACTGAGGATTCGTTTTAAACTGATGACCTTGGAAGTCCGTTTAATTGAGTCCGAAGCTAGCAAGTAGCCTTCCAGCCGAGTCATATATAGTGTTTTTCTCCAAAAAGGTGCAAGAAATAGTAATATAATATCAATTAAATTGTTTTTGGTTGAAGCATCGTTCTTACTTTCGTACATGTTTTCACAGAAAAAAAAGTAGAAACAATTGAAAAGATGGCGTATTTTTATTTTTAATGAAAAAATATTCGAGATAGCCAAATACTCGCGGTACCAACATTATAATAATAAGTACCGATCATTTGTTTGGCTATTTAATGGACCTATGCCTTCATTTGATATGGCCATTTCAACTTTAAAAAAGTTTGGAATTGGTCAAATAATGGAATTTGTATGCAACCTACCGCAAAATATAGACTGCAATGTTTTTTTAATCACACTTGCTCATAAAAGGTGTTATTGTATGCCAGCATACTGAAATGGAATGCGCTATATTATGCCCACGGGCGGTAATAGTTTTTTTTTAAATTTCAATTTGCTTACTACACCAATTCAATACGAACCGAGTAGGTACGAGTATATATAAATGAGTTTTACTTTTAAAATATTGACGTTTATAATTGAATATTTTAGTTTATGTTTAAAAATATTAAATTTTAATATTTTTTTCACAATTTTCAATCGTAGCTGAATGCCGGATGGATCTGTGCCTTCAGTGCCTAACCTATCAAAAAAGACAATATGTGGGGAGAATGTTTGAAATGTCACCGTATTTAAGAATTATTTCGCTTGAAATTTAGTTTTTTTACTCACGAGTGTGATGAAAACTATTGTGTGTGCCACAGGCGGTACAAGAATCACGAAATCGTGTTAATTAAACCCTGGCCTTCGGCTTCGGGCTTAATTAACACTTGTTTACCGCATTTAATACACAATGTACTATACTTTTTAATTTTTGACTGACCATAAACTACGCACTTCGCGAAAAAGTTAGAAGTCTTTATCTTTGATTGTACTTTTCTTATGTGAGCGAATTGTACGCCTGACGCTCGCTTGTTTTTTTACTAATCGAATTCAAGCAATTCTGATTCTTAGTACATTATGAGCGAATAAATTATCCTAGCCTAGGATCGCTTGAATCAAATTGGTCAAACAATACGAATTTCTCACGCATAGTATATGAATGCGTGCGATCTAAATACAATAACACAACACTCTCTATTGTTCTGAGCAAAATAGCAAAAATACGCGCATAATAGGTATCTAGTGAATCCTTTATAACAACCTATTCATTGCAGGAAGCAGTGGAAATATCAGTTACACCCAGGAGAAGCATAAAGACCACCCCAGATAAGATTTCCGAAAATATGAATCTAGTCACTGAGATTAAGAATATTTGCGGAGAGAAAGACGATGACATTAGTATTGAAGTTCTAGAAGCTTCTTTGCTCAGTAGGCAGTGGCGCCTTACTGGTATGATTGCATCTGCCGACAAAAATCAACTGTTGCAATCTCGCGAAAAGATGCACCTAGTTTTTCAAGCTAGCAGAATCTTTGAGTTTCCGTCAGAGAGTAAAGTAGGATGGTCGGGATTAAAGATTGCAACAGGACAACCCGATCCTGAAGACAATATCACAGTCTCGCCGTATTCCCACTTCGTTACTGACTATGAGACTACCATAGACAACATGGATGCTAATGGAAGGTCCGATACGAAAGGGGGATTGATACAATCCATGTTTGTGGTGAGATGGAAGGCTCATCATAGGACGAAAGGGACGACTGTGAATGGCCAGCATTTTCTCTGGATGGACGACTTTACCAGAGTCATGTCCCGCGAGAGAGAAGTGGTGTCACCCGACGCGCCGCTGCAGCTCGACGAATACGAGATCAAATTAGACCCCCACGATACTAGAAAGAAAAATAAAGATAATGTCGTTGTCTTTAGAATGGAGCATTCGAACCTAATCAGTCATAACTTCGAGAAGAGTAAACTGTGCCTGGTGCCCATAACTATCAACATCGTCAACTGCTATGAAGTCCCAGTGAACGTGTTTATTGACATGTCAAAGCAAACCAACAGGTAATGTATATATTTTTTAGTTTGTATTACATTTGCTTTGAGGCGGTCTTTTCAACTGAATGCAACAACAAATGTTCCATGCAACAAGCTACGAGTAAATTGCCAACAGACATAAGCACGATACGAGCTCAGTTTACATTAAAGAACAAGCTCTATTAGAAATCATATTTTAAGTTTCTTAGATTCAGTGGCGTAGCTAGCATGGGTGACACCCGGTGCGGAAATTCTGGGTGTTACCCCAAAATTCAATCAAAATTGGAAAAAATACTAATAGTAATTTATGTATACCTAATATTCCATAGCTCAGAATTTACTCCATCGCTTTCATTTTAGATTCCATGAACTCTCGATAGTCCTTACACCCTGGCGTGTATTGCCTCTGCGTGCGTTCTATGTAGGGCTTGCAATTCGAATATTAGAATTTGTCGAATATTCGGCCGCTCAGTTTTCAAATATTCGAGATTTGTTTACGACTCAAAATAAGAAAATCCGCTATAGTTCAGTTTCTGTGTGTTTTGCCGGTTTTAAACCGTGAATGAGGAACGGTAGAGATAATGGACGAGAGGAAAATTGTTCAAGTTAATTAAACTTTATAAACTTAACATGAGTGACATCTATTTTCTGACAGACGAATGATCTCTTTCCCAACTTTTTCCCTTCAATGAAACTGGTATTTTCAAAAAAAGTTGAAAATTTGTATTCATATGTAAATCGGGTGACTATGCAATATTATGGTACCATCGAGCTGATTTGATGATGGAGACAGCAACCAGGTGGCCATAGGAACTCTGTGATAAAACAACGCAACCTAATTGTGTTTGGGGTTTTTAGAATTGTTTCGATGAATATTAGTTGCCTGTGGAAAGAAAAATACAGTCAGCGATAAAACCTTGTATCAAAAATGTTATTGTTGCCAAAAACTTATTTTACCTGTCAACAACCTGTCTCAGTATGAGCTGTCCAATTTCAATGGTTGTCAATCTGGACTCCTAAAAAATTTGCTTCTATAACCGTTCCTTCATAATTGCAATCAATTGGTCTCATTACTGTTCTGTAATAAAAATGCATATGCATTATTTTCTTTTTATTCAGATTTATCGTTAAATTATTTGTACTTACTCGTATTAGTTTAAGTACCTGGGCGACCGAGCTTTGCTCGGTTCTAACTATTTATTGTAATATGGTGGTGTATAGGTGATAATCTTAAATACATTTTTTAACTAAATTAAACTTGTCTAAAACAATAAAAATTAAAAAGAATATATATATAAACTTGAACATATAAAAAAAAAAAAAAAAAGTTAGTCACCGGGCGAGATTCGAACCCGTAACACTCGTTTCTAGCCGTCCGCGTCTTATCCCGCTGGACCAGACGGACAGTGGCCGGCGACACGAAATTAGCGACCATATTCTGCGTCGAAAGAAAAACGCATAAAAACTCGAAAACACGCGTTTTCCAAACATAAGACTAATCTAGATCGATTGTATACCTCCAAAAACCCCCATATACCAAATTTCAGCGAAATCGTTAGAGCCGTTTCCGAGATCACAGAAATATATATACATATATATATACAAGAATTGCTCGTTTAAAGGTATAAGATTCTATTTGTAAAACTGTCACTCAAAAAGAGTTTTTACTTTTTTTTTGTATAACCTAGTTTTTGAAAAGTGTTACTTGTTACTTTTTGACATCTATCAATAAGGATATTTCGACTAGGTCCCAAATTGGCAACATCGCCAGCAAAAAGGCGTTTTGCACTAAGCAACAATAAAATTAACTGGTTTTAACTCTGGAACTAGGCGAAATCTAAAAAAAAAGAGCAATTTAGTATTTAAATTTGATCAGGAATATACTGTCAAAATCTCTTGGGTCCTCGTGGACACGTTGCATATTATTTCCTTAATGGCGGATGTGCAAACTACCACAGTTTTACGAATTTTTATAGATGGCACTACTGATGTTCACGGACCGCCCCCGCCGCCCCCTCCTAGCTACGCCACTGCTTAGATTATACCTATTTCGTTTTAATAATGATTGCCATGATAGTTACAATTTAAGGTGCCTACTGGCACCGTCTCTTGGAGAGGTGCCTCGGGCGCATTTCTTATCGGTTGGTGGATTTCCCACTTGTGATATACCTATGTAACTCCTCCGAGTAATTTTTATACACTCTGTTCTTTTATATGAGATACTAAAATGACAGTTCGATTCCTAATCTATCTGGTTTTGTACCAAAATGACAGTTTGATTTTGTAGATTATGTTATGTGGTAGGTTGGGCATCCATATCCAGGTTGATTTTGAGTCCCGAGTAAACGAAAGATTCTAAGTTAGAATCTTGAGCGTAGCGAGGGACTAAAAACGCGTGATGTAAAATAGCTTTTTTTATGGAGGATAGGCAGGCGTTTGACCACGATCACACCTGATGGTAAGACACTTTGCTCTCGTGTGACACATACAACTTTTCACCTCGGTAGTGAAAACATATTAAAGGTTAAAAAAATTCAACATCAAGTTAACCACATTTATTTACATCCATGAATGAAAGGCATCATCATTATGACGAAAGCTTCTAGAAATATTCCTGTATTCATGGCCTTCACTAAATTAAAAAGCTACTTTGTCTCACTCCCTGGAGTGACGAAAGTCGCACTTTTCTCACTCCCTGGAGTGACGAAAGTAGGCTTGTGTGCGTTGAGCTGCTGAGGTGAAAATGAAATGACCCAATTTCTCTAGCTTGTTTCCATAACCACAGCGGAGTAAACAACTCAACTCTTGACACTTACATCTCACATTAGTTACATTGCCACTGCTCGTTCCACGCACATTTTTTGCCAACGCTATGTTTATATAAGGAGCTGTGTTTAAATTGCAAGGTCACTGATAAGCATGTCTGGCTCGACGACTTAAAAAACCAATAGGCGCCGCGTGCGAACGCGGTGGCCGTTAACGTCTTCCGCAAACAACTTTATTTGAAAACCCTAGCTTAACTTGTTGACCTTGGTCTGTTGAAATTAACATTTGAATCCTCGGTCGAGGTCATACGATTGATTTCATGTTATTATCACACGCATAGCCAATCAAGGTTTACGATTGCGTCACTGATAGCTGTTAGTGAAATCTTCAATGAGCCTAAATATATACCTATTTGTTCTACAAGGTCGTATGTTGTTGGAAAACACAATCAGCTTTTTAATTAATATGTAAATTTGTTTGAATATTTTTATCTCCAGTTTCTATTCTTTATTCGTTATACCGTCGTCATCACATATCATAGTGTAATTTACGAAAACGCGCAGATTTGACAAATCTAACCTATACAGCATGACAATACGAACCAAAGCACGCGTGTTCTAGAATGAACCGATCTATATCGACGTAATTAATTAATTACATATTACATTACACATATTATACATTTCAACTTGGTTACTGATTAGACCTAGGTATACTATACTTTGCCATAGCACATTAATATGTTTCTTCCTCTAAACATTATGTAAATTAAATAACATATTGGTAATTCTAAGGCGCCGCAACCGTGTGAGGACGATGTAAAGTCTGCCTATATTATCTTTACACGATTAAAAAAGCTAATTCGATTGACATGAAATTTAATAGAACATGACGGATAAAAAAAAAATTAGAGTGCAAGTAACTAATTGTAAGTAAACGAATGCAGGGAGGGCGCGGGCGGACGGGCGCCGGGCTGGTGCGGCGCGCTGAGCGGGGCGGCGCCGGGGGAGCCGGGCGCGGCGCTGCGGCTGGAGCGCTGGCAGGCGCGGCGCGTGCGGCTGCGCGCGCTGGCGGCGGCGCCCGGCGCCTACGTCGTGGGCCCGTCCTTCGCCGTGTCCGCCGCGAGCGGCGACGCCGCGCTCACTCTCGCGCACGCATCCGCACCCGCCGACACCTCTCTGCTCGTCATCCAGACTCCGTAGAGCTGCGGCTTATTACTTCGACAGTTGATATTGTGTGCGAAGTTTTACGACTGTTTCGCAACGAGTTTGTTCACGATTCGCTTGCAACATGTCGTAGGCAAACTTCATGCGAGAGGAAAACGAGCGTATGTTTTGGTTCGGGCTCGTTTATTCCGTCGCATGTATTATTAACTTTGTGATTGGTGTCGATTCTTAAGTGAATATGGGGCTTTTTATGACGATATGTAATATTTGGCTCGCTGTTGTCCTAGGTGAGTGTCTATATTTTGTTGAATTTTACTAAGTACCTATACGATGAAGTCATCTCTGAAATAAATATAGCAAAACAAATATATTTTATGTTGCACATAAGTATAACGTGAATAAATATTATGACTTAATGCTATTTTTAGTTATAGAGCCTCCCTTCATATACTAACATAATATATAGATATTTTAAAGGTAGTAGGCAGCAGCTATTCAAAACTAAACAGGCAAATACCTACATATAAGAAAAGCCTAAAGTTATTTTTTTATCAACCTTTCTTTCTGTACTTTTTCATATATTAAACCAGCTATAAATTAATATAGCTTGTGATGGAATGAAAGTTATAATTAGAGATGGGTCGCGGGTATTTACGCACCCAGGCAAATACCCATCTACCCGGTATTTAACCATATGTACCCCAATTGGACGGGTAGATTAATTTCCTTTTGCACATTTAAATTTGTGTTATAGTGGAGTATATATTTATTATTTTATTTATTTAAAGTTTCTTGCGCTATAAAAATAAGTACAAATGGCGGACGTAATGCCTTAAGGCATTCTCTACCAGTCAACCATAGGGCAAAACAGAAACCGAATACCTAATTATTGGAAATAATTATAGTGTGTCATATAGATTGAAACTGTTTAATCAAACCTGCAGTTGTAAAGTAAGGTAATACAATAAAAAAAATTAAGGAATTCTCCATATGTTTTTCACAAATAATTAAAAAATGCCCTTATAAGAGTTTTTTTTTTTAATTTGAGTAAACTTATACTTTGATAACAAACATTAGGGGTGTGGTTGGGGTGAGGGAGTAAGTAATTCCTTCATATCGTTTTATTTTATTGGTATTAACTCTGAAATAGGCGAAAAGTTCATATGACATTTTAGTCATATATGATCAGGAATACACTAAATTCTTTCGGTCTCCTAATGTTACACCGAGAAAGCGTTTGAAATATTTCCGGAGGTTAAATAATAATTTTACATGATTTTCATAATTGGACTGATACTTTTAAATCGAACTTCACTTCACCTCATAGCAAACTTTTCGTTATTAATTTGAATATATATTATATATACATAAAAAAAAAATTATCTCACCGGTATGTATTTTGTTTTATCTAATGGCTGAGATAACGAACACCACAGCGTTATAGAAATGTGTTTGCTCCTAGAGTCCGAAAGAACCGTGACTCGTAGGAACAGTCAAGTGTAGAAATATAGGTGTACACATCTTACTCAAAAATATTTCCCATAGCAGCTTATTCCAGTGTAATAAGAGCGTAGTACCATATTTATGAGACTATTCTCTCGATACATATTTTTGCAGCTGACTGTACCTATTTATTTTATTAAATAGAGAATGTAATTTTTGTTTAGTTCACACATTTTTTTCAGAGCTTAAATAGTTTTTTTCTTTAAAGTGCATTTTTCATTTAAAAAAGGTTTTCCACCACAGCTTGGAACATATACCTATGCCACAGTTACCCCTGATTATATTATATCATAAATGATGATAACTAACTAAGTATATAGTATAGATCAAAATTAATAAATTATCATGGTTATTGCGTTTTAATATTTAAAAACCGGCCAAGTGCGAGTCGGACTCGCGCACGAAGGGTTCCGTACCATTATTTATAAAAACGGCAAACAATTATGTTTGTTGTATGGGAGCCCCCCTTAAATATTTATTTTATTCTGTTTTTTGTATTTGTTGTTATAGCGGCAACAAAGATATATCATCTGTGAAAATTTCAACTGTCTAGCTATCACGGTTCATGAGATACAGCCTGGTGACAGACGGACGGACGTACGGATGGATGGACAGCGAAGTCTCAGTAATAGGGTCCCGTTTGACCCTTTGGGTACGGAACCCTAAAAATTGTTGTCTAGCGTGCACTAACAATGTAGTTACGATTACCTAATTTTGCTGGGGAAGTGTGACTCTGAATACCATCTATTAATCATCAAACTAACATAAAACACAATGTTTTCAGCTAAAGTTGAACCTTATAATAGTGAACCTTAGGGCACAGTTCGAAATCTAACTTTATGTTATGATCTTGGTTTATGTGTTCAAAGTTAACTTTTACAAAAGTATGTCACACTTACCCATATTGACCTTATTAGTTTCTACATTCGGCCGACGACCATTCGGATAATTGGTTTGGTAATTAGTTTAAAGGGAATTCCCTTTAAACACACGAACAACACGAGAAATTACATTCTTTGTTAGATCTGAAGGCATATCGCGAAAAACGCAAATTGAAATATCTCTCTATATCGCTCTTGCATAATCGAGCGATAGAGACTGACAAAGAAAATTCTATTTTCATGGTAGGGCTTCAGGTCATGGGGGGTGGTCGGCTGGATGATGATTCGGGACCTAACTTGTCGACACGTAAAGGCAGTATCAAAGCCAGAATCGGGTGAATTGTTGCATGCCTTATTCGCATTTGGGTGCCTGTTCGGAAGTTGGAACAAGTTATGTGAATCATTTTGTTATATTCAAACGAGTTGTCACAAATGTGGTGGGCGTTTCATCAAGTCAAGTGATCGGTCATTTGTGATTGCAGTTTCAGCGAACAGAACAATGGAAACAGTAGGTATTATTGATATTATAAATGTGATTAAAGGTTATATTTGACAAATTTGCGCGTCATCGTGGATGACACGAACTATACCTATTCTGTTTTATGTCCTAGTAGACAAGATCAAAATTGCATCTAAAGCGTGCCTAAAAATTGAACCAATCAAAATAGAACCATATCAGCGTGCACGATCGCGGTTAAAGCGGTAATTACAATACTAAAACAGGGGGGTTAGGGGCAGGAGTCAACTTTTAAGGACCAACCGCAATAGAAATCACCTTTTTCAGATTCACAAAAATGGAAATCTGCTTAGGAACAGAGAAAGTTATATGTTGCATCTATTCTTCTATAAAATTATTGTTATTATTTTGTGCACATTTGTAAAATAAACAAGAGCATGTCGGGCCATGCTCAGTGTAGGGTTCCGTAGTTACTCTTCCGTCACAATAAGCTAAACTGGAGCTTAAAGTATAGTAAATTGTTAACCAAGGGATGAAACGCGAGTTAAACAAATAGGCAAATTTGCATAATCAGTACCTAATTAAAGTCTTTTTACTATGAAGGGGAAACTTTTTGCGATAACTCAAAAACAGCTAAACTGATCATGTCCGCTGTAGTTTTGCTCAGACAGACAGACAGACGGACATGGCCCCTTATGGCCATGGGGACCTTATTTCACAAACTAAGCAAATTATGTCAGTAGCAATGTCCAGCAAAATGGATAAGGGCAACACTCAAAAAGCACTATTGCGTTGGTATTGCGCTAAGAAAACCAGATATTAGTAAATTAAAAAAAATACAACATATCCGTACCCCTAGTGTAAATTTGATCGACATCATAACGTGACGAACGCGTTTGCGTTAAGTCTCATTTTGTATAGGATTTTGAGTTTCCAAAACGTCCCGCTTGGCGCGCTCTTTCTAAATCCAATACAAAATGAGACTAAACGCTAACGCGTACGTCACGTTTAGAAATCGAATTTATTTACACTAGGGGTACTGATAATTAATGAAACAGACAGTAATGTCAAACCTGCTTACTGTATTACCACTTATTGTATTTTTTTTCCTCTGAAGACTAGTACTTAAATAGATTTTAAGTATGGCCCATGATTTCATTTTCTTTATGCTGTTAGTATGTATGTTAACATTATGTACTTAATAATGAACCTCCATGTCTATGATTCTTAAGTATGTTAAGTACTCTACATTGTACTTCAAATCCATTTGTATATGTGACTGTTTGTGTTCTAAATAAATTAAAAAAAAAGCAGCAATGTACATTGAACCCAAACACGTTATTATCATAACCTCACATTTTATAAATATTTACGATCAGCCAGCGTGATTGTATATTGTAGGCACCTTGACTTTGCTTAAGTTCATGAACAAGCTTATTTAATATATTGGTATTTAATGGTGACAGCAGAAATTTCTCCTGAAATAGCAACGATTCAGAATGTAAACAAACATGATGGCTATCATTCACTATTTTTTTTTTTTTATTTATTACGAGCATTGGCAACTAGGCCATCAGCTCAAGCATGAAATACAAAAGTAACATAAGTACTTTACTTATAATTAATTCACATAAAAATGAGACACGAATCTTAATAGTTACATGAGATATTTACAAACTACCTATAGTATGAGTAACAAATTGATAGATTACAGGATATAATTGTGGATATTTCAAAAGGCCCTGTACTGAATTTGGCAGAACTTGCAAACCAGTATCCATACACATAGCAACAAACAATAACCTTTGTAAATTAAATGAAGGACAATGGAAAAAAATATGTTCAAGATCACATACATCAACATTACAATGTGCACAAACAGCAGAATCACTTAGCTCTAATCTAAAAAGATGTGCGGGAAAACGAGCATGACCAATGCGCAATCTACATATAGTTGTAATAAATGCCCTTTCTACATATTTTCTTTGGTATTCAAACCACGACTTGGAGCTGGGTGCCGGGACTATTTCTGCAAGCCATTTCCCTTTGACTTCTTTGGATTTAGACCATGAGTTATTCCAACGTCTAATCATAAGTTCTTTAACAAAAGGTACTAAATCGGATTGAGGTACTTTTAAATCACAAACTTGTATATCTCCTGTAGATTTGGCAAGCTTGTCTACTAGTTCGTTACCAAAAATTCCTGAATGTCCCGGAACCCAGCAAAATTCAACAGTAATATTTCTATTCAACAAAGAACTTAAACAACTTCTTAACTTATATGTCATTCACATTTCACAGATAAAACATAGGTGACACGCGATTTTGCAGTTATTCGAAAATAGTGTTGCTAACCCGCGATTTATCAAATTTGCCGCCTTTTGCTACTGACAAGATTTGCTTGACCAAGTACATCTACATACACGTACACTTCCAAATGATTGATAGCCAAGTATAAGGATGTGGTTAAATAAAATCCCTCTACTTTGAGGGAAATAAATTAACACTAGCCACTTTTTTCCGAAACTATAAGAGCTATACTGTTCAAACTTGGTAAGTAGATGTATTCTATGAACCGCATTAGGATTTTTACACAAAAATAGAAAAAAAAAACAATAAATTTTGGGGGTTCCCCATACTTAGAACTGAAACTCAAAAAATCTTTTTTCATCAAACCCATACGTGTGGGGTATCTATGGATAGGTCTTTAAAAATGATATAGAGGTTTCTAATATAATTTTTTTCTAAACTGAATAGTTTGCGCGAGAGACACTTCCAAAGTGGTAAAATGTGTGTCCCCCACCCCGTAACTTCTAAAATAACAGAATGAAAAATCTAAAAAAAATATATGATATACATTACTATGCAAACTTCCACCGAAAATTGGTTTAAACGAGATCTAGTGAGTAGTTTTTTTAACCCGTACGTGTGGGGTATCTATGGATAGGTCTTCAAAAATGATATTTAGGTTTCTAATATCATTTTTATCTAAACTGAATAGTCTGCGCGAGAGACACTTCCAAAGTGAAAAAAATTGTGTCCCCCCCCCCTGTAATTTCTAAAATAACAGAATGAAAAATCTAAAAAAAATATATGATATACATTACCATGCAAACTACCACCGAAAATTGGTTTGAACGAGATCTAGTAAGTAGTTTTTTTTAATACGTCATAAATGGTACGGAACCCTTCATGGGCGAGTCCGACTCGCACTTGGCCGCTTTTTTGTACATATGCGTATGTCGCTGAGCGTAAGACACGAGCGTCACACGCACACATCGATCGTGTTTCGGCTTCACTTATGGCAGATTAGCCTTATGAGGATTAACTGTCTATGTGTGATAGGTCAGTGGTGTCAACAATGAGTCCTTTCATTAAAAGTAAAATTTTCGGATATTTAAAAAAACATATATATGCATATATTTTATTTTATTTTTATTTTCTTTATTGGGGAAAAAAACAGACATAGGCAGATGATACAGAAAAGAGGATATTGGTTTTTACATTATAAGTGCAACCTACATCCTGAGACAATTCCCACTAGGATTTATAAACTAATAATTTATAAGTGGCATTGCCTTCGGATTGAGGTATAAAATGTTAGTAAAATAGGTACTAAACTAATATTATTACACTGACGATAATATTAGTAGTTACAGTGCTGACAAGATTCAAACATTTTTATTTATTTATGTTCAGGAGAACCAACAGCTTTAAACTTACAATAGGACAACAAGATTAATACAGAGAGCCAATTACAGGAACTCACAAGTAATTACAAAGTATATAAAAAAAAAATGCTAACACTGACGCACACACACATGCGTACAAAGTGAGAAAAAAACAAAAACACAATTGAAAATGAAAATACATAGAAGCCATTAAAATAGACCCTAGGTTCGGAAACACTTAGTTCATTAGCGCCCAGAATAATTGAGGTCTCAAAGTTCGAAGGAAAAAAGAACATACAGTAAAATATATCAGATGTTAATGCTGATAAAGCATATTTTAAAGTTCATATCGAGGCGCTAATGCACTAGGTTGATGAATAAAATGCATTTAATCGCCTAATGAAAACTTAATAAAGTAACAAAAACAAAAAAAAAACAGTATACATATAATAATACAGAGAAAGAAAGCTCACATAAAACACCGCTTAACCAGACTATGCCTCACATTAGGAACTTTACAATTGAATATGTCAATATCAAGTTCCTTCGACAACTCATTTAGCTTACGACTCGACTTACGATTTTTTAAGCGATGTAATATACATATATACTACTCATTAGAAACAAAATGGTAAATATAATAGTAGAACATTTTAAAAGTAAATTACTCAAGTTATGGCTATGATATTTGCCAGTTCAACATTTTTCAAAGCAATTAAAAGGGTATAATTGTGTTACTTTTTCCTAATTTTTTTTTAATGTTTTTGACAATATTTTAGGATGTTTTAATATTTAGCTTAGCGAGTATTTTTAACCTTTTGTGGTTGCTTAATGTAAATTTTAGCGAAACGAAGAGAGAAACATGAGATATTAAAACACTTTTTAACAAAAAATAAAACCGACTTCAAATATTACCAAAAGCGCCATACATGTATAACATTTGAAGAGTTCCCTCGATTTCTCCAAGATCCCATCATCAAACCCCGACTTGGTGCCAACGGGACCATCTCGGGGTTATACTCGTTCGATTAAAAATAAATTTGAAAATCGGTTTCAGTCGAATTGAGAACCTCCTCCTTTTTTGAAGTCGGTTAAAAAAATAACCTTGTTTTCATACTTTTGGCCTTGGGTATATGATCAAATCATTCTAGGTTAAAATCAGGTCGTTCAGTGCCAGATCTACTCATTACTCGTGTCTACTTATTACTAGTCCGTAAGTTACGTTTTGCAGTGCCCTTACAGGGTTCATACCTGATCAGAATTCTTATGTATCACCTTAATATGTACCTATGAAGGCAATAAATGACTGAATACTGATCCAGGCGGTTTTGTATTTGGTTAGTCAATCATAACCAATAAATGTTATAACTACCCGAAAAGGTACAAATTGTTTGTTTACTTTTATTTAAATACCTAAGATACAAAGTATAAACATGGCTGGAACCGGGATTCCCGGTTGTCAAGGCATGTTATGGCATTATGATACAAGTGTGCTACGTCGGTCATTACACACGAGGTTAGGCTTGAGTCGGTCAGGACCGAAGAACTAAAAGGAATGAAATCCCACCACAGACCGAAAGGAACTAGTTCATCTTAAGCGCTCTTAATCGGTCTCGGTCCTTTAGTTCAGTAGTCGGTATGTCAGCGGGCCTACCGCGAACCAAGTTCGACGGGTGGCCTCCCTGTCACACTTACGTCCGAATTTACAAGTGCGACAGAGAGGCAACACGTCGAACGTGGTTCGCCCTCAGTACCAAGTAACAAATCGGTCGGGAGCGAATGATCGGAATGAGTCAAGGTCAAGAAATTCGCTCTCTCACGCTCTCGCTCTGTTTATTTGCGAGCGAGAGCAAGATATAACCTAGTCATACTCATTCAGATCTCGAGATTTGCTCCTGAACTAAAGGAACTAAAGGACCTAAAAGAGCGAACTAGTTCGTTTGACCGATTGACCGAGATCGGAGCGCTCTTTTTAAAGACCGAGCGGGCACAACTCTACACGAGGTGATATTGTGCTCGCGAGCTGTAAGCGAGCGCGCAGTAAAAAAGCCGATGTGGGTAATGACCAATGCACACGCGTTTCATACGACATTTTTGCTGATTTTCCATTGAAAAAAAGTTTCATATGCCGCCAATTATTTTTCACCCGATTTTGCTTGAAAATGTCATTTTCATCAATATACATATAAACTAAAAACATGCAAAACTATTCCAATTTTATGACAAATACGGAAAATGGCTGGCGCGTTATTTTTTTTTTTTTTACACACCATTCCAAGGCGCGAACGAGATCGACAAACAGCCAATCAAAAAAATGTAAAAAGCTAATATTTTCGTATTCCTATTCGACGGATGGAGATCATATCGATAAAATGTTATGTTTATTCATTAATGTAATTTACGAGATAATTTAATCTATAAATTATGTTTGGTGTGATAAAACCTCTTTGAACTAACATTTGAAACTTAATACCTAGTTGGTTAAAAAAAAAAAAAAGACCAAACCAAACCACCAACCACGACCAAATTAATAAGGCTCCGTTTCCATGCATTTTATTAGCAATCAGTTACCTTCTTAACTCACTCGGATAATATAATGAAAAACCACGAGTGTTATTATATGCTGAAAAAGCACGCGTGTTTAATATCTATAGGATTATGAGCCAAAAATCGGTGGAATAAAAACGTCGTTTTGAGCAAGTGTGTTGAAAAGATTATTTTGAAGAAATTGTTTGTATTAGAGTAGGTACAATCTTTATGAATTACTTATTGTATTGTATTCTATACGGGCGATTTTTCGCAACTCGAACTCGACGACTTGCGCCTATTTTGCGTGACATGTTGGGGGTGGGCTAGTCCTGCCAGCCCAGCTCCTCGAGGAATCCTATCAAACCGTTAATGTTGAGTTGGACCCCGGGGAGGTCTCTTGGGGATCCGAGATGTTTAGCCCTGTACGGAGTCACTCCGCTGCATTCCAGCACCACGTGAGAGGCTGTTTCTTCTGTCTCCATGCATCCTCGGCATAGGGGACTGTCTTATTTAATTACTTATTTTCATATAAATAATTACATTAGTATTAATAAATGACTTATCAATAAAATCACTTTTATTAGCGTTCCAACATATTTTACGAAATTGACCGGCACACGGCCCTCTACATTTTGGGACTTTGCTCGTGACCGCGGGCTAGGAGCATATTTCGTCAGTCATCGCCCCCCGGCTGATACTTTGTCAGATGATAGTTTAGTTCGCCTTTATACAAATGATGTATGTTCTGTCCTGTTTTATGTTTCTTTTTGTACAATAAAGTGTTTTACTACTACTACTAGATGCTGTTTTAAACTAAAAAAAATCTCAGCCGGTTCTATCGCAGTGGAATGACCGTCAGCTGTAAAATCATCACAGGCCTTTGCGTCTATTGCAGACGATTTAAGCATTGCTGTTTAGACAACGGGTTTGGTGACTGTGGAGGCCGATGCGTGAGCGGCACGACCTCCCACATTTTTGGCAGAGAAAGCTCATGCCACCTGAGGTTCCAGTCCCGATTTGCTTTCTGCGACACCTTCAGCTATCTAACGTAGTAAACCAGGCTTGGTCGCATAGCTTTCTCCCCTCCACAACACGCTTGCGCCATCCATCACGGTCTTCAGCTAAAGTTTCCCAGGCATGGTGGTCGATTTAAAATGCTGACATGTCTCGCTTAACACAGTCTTTAAAGCGCAGCATCGGTCTTCCAACGTTTCTTTTAGCATACGCAACTGCACCAAGCAAGACACGTCGAGGTATTCTAGTGCATGAGCTGTAAAATAAACATGTAAAAAATATGCGCCTTACCACTCTGACGTCCACGAGGGTTCATCGTACCTAGCCGTTAACCACTACAGGAGTTTTCAGCCGGGAGGCGATTGGTCATGGAAATTGTTCCTGTCTCGCGGTCTATCGTGCTCGCCGTAATTTATGTACATGCTCCGCTGCGCCCCTTTGGAAATTCCCCATAATCACTACAAATGTCGACCAAATTTTAAAAGATTGATTGTACTGCGAATCGCTGTTTTTGTACGCCTTATAGGTGTACGAGCCACACGGCCGTAGTCGATGTACTCTTAATGCCGCGCGTGGCGAGCTTGGTGTGCGGTATGCGGCGCAGGGGTGCAGGGGCGGTGGGCGTCACCAAGTGCGGCGACCCGAACGGGCAGACACGTGAGGGTAGACGACGTTGACGGTTGTGTCGATTTTGCGAATTTTTCCTGAGAGTCAAAATGGCGGGTGTACCTAAATAAAAATAAATGAAAAGCATACCATATTTTTGTACCTAATTGGTACTATTTTGTACCTCCGTTAAAAAAAATTGTGTGTTCTTCCGTGTGTTCTTAGGTACTTACCTACAGAAAGTATGTTCATTGCGGTCGTGTAAGGCAATCCAACGTATTGTAATTACATATTTATATAGCCGCATCCTTATTTAGTCGCACAAAAATAATGGTATGCTTCAAAGTTTGGCTTGGCACCGACTTCAAACATATCAGTTAGTAACACATATACTTAAATAACCGGCCAAGAGCATGTCGGGCCACGCTCAGTGTAGGGTTCCGTAGTTACTCTTCCGTCACAATAAGCTAAACTGGAGCTTAAAGTATAGTAAATTGTTAACCAAGGGATGAAACGGTACCTTTCACCTGAGTTAAACAAATAGGCAAATTTGCATAATCAGTACCTAATTAAGATAAGTCTTTTTACTATGAAGGGAAAACTTTTTGCGATAACTCAAAAACAGCTAAACTGATCATGTCCGCTATAGTTTTCATTTAATGTCTTTCTTAAGCTCTACTTCCACGATTTTTTTCATATTTTTTGGACCTATGATTCAAAAGTTAGAGGGGGGACACATATTTTTTTTTCTTTCGGAGCGATTATCTCCGAATATATTCACTTTATCAAAAAATGTTTCTTGAAAACCCCTATTCGTTTTGAAAGATCTTTCCAACGATACCCCACACTCTAGGGTTGAAGCGAAAAAAAAAATTCACCCCCACCGTACGTGTAGGGGAGGAACCCTAAAAAATTTTTTTTTTTGATTTTATTGTACGACTTTGTCGGCTTTATTGATTTATATATCCATGCCAAATTTCAGCTTTCTAGCACTAACGACCACGGAGCAAAGCCTCGGACAGACAGACAGACAGACAGACAGACAGACAGACGGACATGGCGAAACTATAAGGGTTCCGTTTTATGCCATTTGGCTACGGAACCCTAAAAAGCGGCCGAGTGCGAGTCGGACTCGCCCATGAAGGGTTCCGTAGCATTTATGACGTATTAAAAAAAAGCGGCCAAGTGCGAGTCGGACTCGCCCATGAAGGGTTCCTTTATGACGTATTAAAAAAAACTACTTATTAGATCTCGTTCAAC